>NC_088350.1:25485000-25853333 GCF_036884655.1 Musa acuminata AAA Group
AATAACTCTATAATATTATTGCTCAATTTTTTTTTCTTTTTGTTGGAAGGCCAGGAAAATATTATTGGTTCAAAATCTTTTTGTAGTCATCTCTTTTTCCAGTGTTTTTACGTACATGAACTACGTGACAGTATAGTTTCCTTCAACCTTTTCTTTTTTATGTTTGTTTGCAGTACGCTCATTTGGAACTGAAGGACGAAAGAAAGATGGACCACAGATACCACCAAGTGATAAAATCTATGAGTACATACTCTTCCGAGGAAGTGATATCAAGGTACCATGAGTAATCAAATGACATGTATTTCCGCCTGGAGGGTAGTGAAGTTCAATGAATTCGTAAGAGGAAGCTTAAGGAAACTTGTGTCTCAAGGAACATTTTGGAATAAAGTAATTTGAATTAGAAAGGCTAGGTTGAGGATCTTCATTTTTCAGTTTCTATGTTTTTTTCAGTCCAACATTCTACAACCCTCCATCCTTTCTAGACCTTTGTTTCAGTTTGCATGACTTGGTCTTGGTTGTTGTCACTTTAGCATCATTGCTGAATCATGAATCATCAGGCTTACCTGGCATGATACATTTGATTGCCTCATGTTGTATCTAATCATTTTTGTCCTTTTTGTTCATCTTTAATATTTTTCATTGATTTGTGTACTTGGAGTGCCTTATTATAGTTCTTTTTGAAACATTTGTAACCTATTTAAATGATGACAACTTTGATTATTTGCTCACATGTATTGTTCTGAAAGGCTTAACTTCAAGTTTATTTATGACTGATTTGTTTGGTATTGTGAACCATTTTATTTCTACTGCTGTTGGGTGTTAATTTTATTTGTAATATAAGCTGAGTTCTAGTCCCTGTCCATTGTGTGGTCCACTATATCAGTGTTCCATGCAGCTGCTTTGATCAACAAATGGAAGCTGACTTTTTTCAACTTGATTCTTAACATAATGGATTGCCTCTGTTCAGATTTTTTATTATTAATAGGTAGCAAGCATCACACTTAAAGAATAATGCACTATCTTGCTGTTTATGTGATACACTTGGTGAAATTATTTTGGCTGTTTAAAGTTCTCATACCTTGAAAATCTTATGTTTGCTATAGCTCTGCCTGTTGAATGGTTTATTTCTTGATATTAAGTTATCGTTTCTCTTTCAATAGGACTTACAGGTTAAGTCCTCTCCACCAGTTCAGTCAACATCCATAAACAACGATCCTGCTATAATCCAGGTAAAAAAAATGAACTTGCAAATTTGTGATAGTTGATCGTTGGTCCGTTCTTATGGTATCTTGAAATGTTTGGCAGTCACAATATCTTCGTCCTGCATCTACCTATACAAGCACACCTTCTGTTGGAAGTGGAAGTATAGCAGATCTTAGTTCTCATACAGCTCAGTCGGGGCTTGCAAGCTCAACATTTCAAGGAAGTTTACCTCTTTATCAACCTGGTGGAGGCTTGGGGACATGGGGTTCCTCACCCACCCCTCCAACTGCAAATGGTTCTGGACTTGCAATGCCACCATTGTATTGGCAAGGATATTATCCCCAATCTAGTGGTCTTCCTCATTTACAGCAACCAACATTGCTCCAGCCACCACCAGGGTTGCCTATTCCTCATTCCATGCCACTCCCTTTTCAATATCCTGGAGTGAATCCATCCTTTCAATCTGGATCTCAGAATTTGCCTGAGATTCGTCCACTTCCACATGGTACTGCTACCCCAACCTCTGGTCCATTGCCATCAATGATGGATCCATCGTCAGCAAGCACATCATCTCTGGAAACAACATCAACTCTGTTGCATAATAGAACTCCGGTAACAACTGTCCCTGCAACAACCTTCAGCATTAGTCTGCCTTTGGTGCCTCCTTTGACTTCTAATTTTGAAAAGACTGCACCCATGCCCCAGAGTATGCCTTCTGTTGTTAGTAGCAAGCCTAATACAGAACCTGGTTCAACCATGGCACATTTATCTGTTTCACAGCCAGTACCTTCTGCTGTTGTTTCATCTAGTTCAAGCCAAGTTGAAAAGCCAGTAGGTTTAGTGACACCAGGTCAGCTGTTGCAGACAGGCTCCTCCATGCTTCCTTCATCTCAGCCCTTGCAGACGAGCCAAACAGATGCTGATGCTAAAACACTTGAAGATAAGTCTAAGCCGTTGCTTCACGAACCATCATGTAGTTCAGCAGCAGAAGCCATGGAGCCCATATTGTCAATTCCAAAATCAACCATGCAGAAGGTACGCTAATACTTTGTTGTTGACATTGGTATAAAATGTGGTACCATTAACCCATTCAGCAGAAAAGGTATGCTGTGCCATGTTGTTTACATTGGTTCAGAATGTGATAACATTCAATCCATTCAGCAGTCCTTTTAATTGATAAATCAATTACTGCATTTGTCAGTTCTGAATTACATTGATTGAGTGCGGTAACATTAAACCCATTCAGCAGTAGGTTACTGTTACTATTTTGTTTATATCGGTTTAGAATGTAGTAACATTCAACCAGTTTAGCAGTATTCTTTTGAGTGATGAATTAATTACTGCATCTGTCAGTTCTAGAATTACTAAAAGATCAGGAAGCGTTGTTCCAAAAAGTCAGGTATTTCTGATTTTCTTGGTGAGAACATGGACCTTATTTCATTTAGACAAGATTACAGTGATGCTTGATTTCTTTTAGGATTCCTTCTCTCTTCATTTGTTAGGTTGGAAATAATCCAACAGATAACTGCTTTACAGTCAGCCTGTTCAGCTACTGGATTTGTCTTATTTTCTATTCAGCTACTGTTACTATGTCATCTAATTCACTCTTTATCTCTTCATTTGTTACGTTGGAAATAGTCCAACAGATAGGTGCTTTACAGTCAGCCTGTTCAGTCACTGGATTTATCTTATTTTCTTTTCAGCTACTGTTACTATGTCATCTAATTCTGGAGATACATTCTATACTGTTTTTGAAGGATAATGTATTTGACGATGGTGTTTATTGAATTTCCAGTCAAACGGAGCTGCTTTACACAATTATTACAACAGGGGTCGTGGAAGAGGAAGAGGTAGAGGAAATGAGGTACCTATGATTTTCCTTATATCTGTTCTACAGGAACAACATTTCAGAAATAGGATAATTCCAGATGTCTTGGGGAGTTCAAATTTACTGCATTTGTTGACCTTGCTTTGTTCTCTTTAGTGTTGCCATTATATTTAATGGAAAAGTCAACCAACGTTGTACTATATAAACATTTGCATATTAGGTTCTTAGGTAGATTTGGAAAATATGCAGTCACTTCTAGTGCTTGTTAGTCAAACCATAATACAGCAATTTAGAGGATGGCCATGAGATTACTTTGAACTGGAGTGTTTTCCAGAAAAGTGCCCCCTTGAATGAGTAATGAATTCAGGTGCATCTTAAGAGAATTGATTTGATGATCTTTATGAAACTTGTCTGATAAACATTAGAAGTTGAGGGGCACTTATCACTGAGATATTCTTGTTCACCAATTAGTGAACCTTGGACACTTTTCTTTCTTTCCTGTAGTCCTTTAAAGCAAACCAACTGTTCACACATGAGCTTTTTTCCCTGCACTTTTTAGGCCATGACTACTGGGAAACGTTCCTCATGTTGATTAGCTACTTAGTGGTTAACATGAGAATCTAACATGCGACATGGGCAGAAGCAGCCATGACTGCAGCTCTGACACATGTTACCTAACCAACCCTTAACTAACCCTCTCAAGACAGTATGATCGAGGTAGTTGGATTCATTTGTATGTCAAAAAGCTATTCTTTTCATTCAAATATATACTGATATTGTTACTAATATATTTACGTAGTTACTTTTGTTTAACTATAAAATGGGCATCAAAATTTTAAAGTGGATTCTTCTGTCTTCAAGCACCTAATTGGAAGTGCTTCTTGTTGGGTGTTGCAGCATTCACGTCCTGTGATTAATTTTACTGAAGACTTTGATTTTATGGCGATGAATGAAAAGTTCAACAAAGATGAAGTCTGGGGTCACCTTGGAAAAAATAAAGCCCATTGGAGGGACAACCATGGAGAACTGATAGAGGATGAAAATGACTATATTCTGGAGGAAGATGATGAAGCTTTAAAGCTTGTGACCAAGGTAGTCAAAGTGCATTTTACGTGATTTTGCTGGTGTTTGTCATGGTGCGCTGCTTGCATTTGTTTGCCTAGGTATTGATGCTCTTCAACTCCATTGCTCATGTTGTTTTTTCTCCATAAAGCCTGTTTATGTTAAGGATGATTTCTTCGATACACTCTCTTGTGCCACCCTTGATCGTGGGACACGTGGTGGGAGGACTAGATATTCAGAGCAGTTGAAGATAGACACGGAGGTATTTAGGTGTCTCCTCATGGATTTCTTTGCCATCATCTATACTTGGTTTATGAACTTAGTTCCACTTCCTCAATGCAGACGTTTGGTGATTTTAGAAGACATCGACCAACTCGAGGTGGTGGACGTGGCTTTCGGGGTGGTGGTCGTGCTCGTGGGTCTTACGGTGGCAGGGGCTATGGATACTTCAACAGGGGGCGCGGTTATGGTCACCCGCATCACACTTCCTAGCAAAAACTTTTGCTAGCATCAGTTTTGGTACCGGTAGGCTACTATCAGCTGAATCAGAAATGAAGGGACTGATTTTTCACTGGAGCTTAGCCTGAAAAAAAAGAAAAAAAAATTGTAGTCCGAGTTCTGTTCCAGTTGCCATATAATTACTCTTGAAGTAGCAGCAGCAGCAGCCACAAGGTATGAAGGGCTCCATTTCTAGTACTCGAGCAAACAACTTCTGCTGTTGCTGGTCTTTATGCATCATTCATTGCAGTGGTTGATCTTCACCGTGGCGATGGCATGGGTTTCTTCCAAGTTTTAACATTTGTTATGCATCTTTCCTTGTAGCACTAATTCATCACTATGCATAGTTTAACGTCAGTTTACTCAGAAACGAGAAATTTCATCAGTTAAATTCTGCCTTTGCACCCTTTTATCGGCATTAATCTCCATTAATCTTTTTACTAAGCTGCGTGAGTATTCTCCCGTATTTTGTTAGCGACCTCGATCATGGTCATTTTGACTAGTATACTCTAGTCAGATCACAAGTTCATGAGTATTCTGCCTGTCTTTTGCTCCATGAAGTTAATTTGATGATTTTTCATGAGGCCAACTTCGAATGCAAGTATACACAGATCACATGATGAAGGTTCGGCAAGCACATTTAGAATTATACCAACTAATCAATTAACTTATATAATAAATTAATTATTCGATTCACTTGATCAAATTTCTTGCACAGCTGAAAGGTTATTGTCAAATTTTTGATACCAAATGTTACGAGTGAAACGTGGAAAATTGATTAGTATTTGGAAAAAAAGAAAATTCTTGTGCAAAATGTTAAAAAGGAACCAACCATTAATCCCATGCCGCCAAGTGATTAAGGATTTAAATTAGATATATTGATGTTGACTGGCATCTTAAGTAGGTTAAAATTTTGTATTATTACGTAAATGTCGTAAAAATATTAAAACTTGCAGGTAGGTGTTTGTGAATTGATTAATAGCCAACATACGAAGACGAAGTGTTAAGAAACCAACGAAATATTGCACTTATGGTTTATAATTACACGGACGACGTGTTTGCCTTTGGACCGTTGGATGGAGAGACTCTGCGACCGTAGTAACGTGAGTTGAGTCCCAGGACCGGACCAACCTCTCCGGCTCCCTCTCGAGCCTTCCGTCCTTGGTTGGAGCTTAGCAAACCCTAGCGGGGCGATTCTTTTCCCTCGAGGGTCACGATGGAGCTCTAAATTCATTTCTTTTGGGAAATAGTCCTTCCTTTTCTTCTTATTCTTCCACTACCGATGGGTTCACGGTTGCTCGTCTCCCCGCCCTCCCTCCTCGCGTCCGAGCCCCCGCGCAGACTCCCCATCGTCGCCCCCCGGCCGCCGTCCCGCCTATTTTTGCGCTGCCGTCACTTGACGTCGAGGAGATCTCCTCCTCCGGTTTGTTCCGTCGGATCCTCTTGGGCCGATTCGGATGAGAGCTTGAATGACAGCGTTGGCGGCTGGTTCGTCCGCAAGCTCAGGATCGAGAAGGAGGAGAATGGTAAAAATTATTCGTCGACATTGACACCTTTGATCCATTATCATTCTATTCAGTTTCCTTATGGATTATTTCTTTTTAATTGCTCTAGTTGCTGCGCGGTCAAGACTCCACCTTGCTGGCATTGTGGCTTCTGCAGCGATCTTGTTGGCCGCGCTAACATATTACCGTTCGGCCAAAAGAGGTTCTGATCTCTAGCACCCCTTCACCATTTACTTGTATCTAATTGTCTCTTTCTATAACTGCTTCTTTCCTTGAAATTCTTTTCAGTTTGTCCACCATAAGATGTACAACATAGCCTGTCATGCTCTTTTTTTTGCCTGTTGCCCTTTTCCTATCGATTGAATGTACTGTAACCTTTAGAATATACCCCTGGTCAGACAACCTTTCAGCCGACAGTGAAGCTGGATGGTGCTTCATCCAAGTGTTGCACAAAACATATTTTGGTAGATAGAGAACCCAACAAAGGGGCTGTTACTACTTTCCATTGTTGAAAAGTGCTTGTTTAGAAATTGATTTTGTTTGTGAATTTGGTAGCTTATTGGGTTGATTTTGTTACTGTCTTGGTGTTATTTTAAGATTTGTTTTATAACAAGCTAGATGCCTTTATAAGGAAATAACCTTGTGATTTTATGCAGACATCTGTGGGTACTTTGCCCTTTAATTCTGAAATTCATCTAGTTAAGATCAAAGATCTGACTTATGCTGTTGTAATCTGTGGTAATATTTTTAGGAATTTTTTATCATATTGTCAAAAAGAACATATATCACATGTAGTTTGGTCGATGAGGTTTTTCTCTTCTGATTCTTTTTTGATTCACAACTGACTGATTGAGATAATATTCAGTATATAACATAAAGAATGATATTTCTTTGTTGATCAGTAGCAATTATCTATGTCAGTTTTCATGAAGAACGAAAGCAAGTCATACATTTAATGGTGAAATACTTTAATACATGGATGCCTTGACTGCAGATTTCTGTCCACTCCTTAACATACTCTCTCCCATGTGCTTTGCTCTAAAAGAGCAGCAAGATTCAAGCTCTTCCAGTTCATCATTGGCAAGTGAGCTTAAATTCAGTGCCACCAGCTTGATTTTTATAGTTTGCCTTTGATCTTTTTAGGTGGGCCTGTATACAAGATTGAGGTCCTTTATTTTTTTCAGATGTTTGATCAAGTTTTTTTTGGGTCATTAGGAATTTTTATCAATAATAAAGTTACACTTAACAAGATTGTTTTGCAGTGTTCTAAATCAAAATTTTGGTCTCCGTATGTTGCTTGCTCTAATCTAGCTAACATCCATCCCATTGAGCTTTTAGCATAGGAAATCTCTCATTCAGTTCTCCTCCATTTATGCAGCTCTCTTGTTTGAACTTAATGCTAATTATTTTGTTTTATAGATTTATGTTCCTAATGACAAACACCAATCTTTTGTGTTTCTTATCCTGGCAATTAATTGACGAACATAGTGAAACACTGAACGATTCCCAATTTCATGTTTTACATGGAATGTTCTTGCTGCAATAATAAAAGAATATAAAAATTGTGACTTGATCCTTCAACAACCCAGCAGTTTGCTTAGTCTGCGTATGCTGATCCACATTTTTCCCCCATGAGAGTTGACATTTGACAACGTACAACATATTTTGCAGGCTTCAAGTTTTGCTTTACTGTTCCATTTCACACTATTTATAAGAATTTGATGCCAGTGGGATCTGAGAAGGATCCAGATAATGATATTACATCCACCATATTTGAAGTTGACCAAGTTTCAGAGATCAACATGGATGAAGAGACTAAATCAAAAGAGAACGATTCAGCAGGTTTGTTCAAATCTAGATGTTTTTGAAGCAAAAAATTCTAAATTAGTATTTATCTGATGGCACTCGTATAAGATCTGCATGATAGTGACATGCAATAACTGGTGTCTGTATATTTGAGAAGCTATTTAACTTTAGTAACTTGGTGTCTCAACTTCATGATGACTTAATTTATTCAGAATAGATGTACTTTGGTTATGGTACCACCTTTTCAGTCTTCATTATTTAAATTATGTTCTTTAGGAGATCTTTGTGTAGTCTCTCAAGTCTCAACACTTTCTTCTTCTATGTTTTCTTTTTAACATTTAAGATTCAGGGGCAAGAAAACAAATCATTGTTCCGGTTGCTGCTGATACCACACAACAAGAAGCTGTATCTGTTTTGAAAAAGCTGAAGGTTTGTAGCTAGAATCCTAGCTTCTTAAGCTTCTGTGCTTAGAGTGTTGCTTGATTTTGGAGAAAGGTAGATTGGGATGAATATATAGTATTATATCTTTTAGACAGTTCTGCATGAGCAATAAAATGACACTTATTATTTTTAGTACTCCTTGGACTAAAATGGAAAATGTTGCATGTTGTTTGGGATTCTGGAATTCTTTTGTAATCGGCAAGAGATACCATATATTTTTATGTTCTTATGCTACAAGTGGACAACGCATTGAACCAAAAGCCTGTTAATAAAAGTAGTAGTAATTCCTTAATTCTGGTCATCTTGTATTAAGTCTAGTCGTGTTGACTGATACATAAATGGTGGCAGCATATGCTATATGAGCCTCTGGTTATTTATTTGAATTGTTATATAATCTAAAAATGAGTTTTCCATGTGGATTCCTAGCAATTCAGTTTGTTAATCTATCATTCATAGTCAGTAGAAATTGATGATTTGAGCGCTGACTAGATGTGGCCTTGGTTTGTTTGTGATGATACTGTTTCTTAAGTATGCAAATAAGTGCATGAAAGTTATGGTTGTTTTACATGAGCCATATACATTTCAAGAAACAGTCTTTATTCAACGATGAGTCTAATGTTTAAAATTTACTTCTTAGTCAGGTTGTTTCTTGATACCCTTGTGTTGTTTCAGATCATAGAAAATGATGTCAGTACTGATGGATTGTGTACCAGGAGAGAATATGCAAGATGGTTTGTCAAAGCTAACTCTATGTTAGAAAGGTAGTTGGAGGAATGAAATTCCAACATTAAGATTACTACCTGAATTCCCTTTTAGAGTAGTAACTTGCAGATCAGTACAGGTAAATAGTTTGTTCTTTAATTCTTTCATGCATACTTCATAGGAACCCAAAGCACAAGATACTTCCAAAGATTTCAGCTGCTGGTCCATTTGTTACAGCATTTGATGATGTGAATCTTGATGATCCTGATTTTTGTTGCATTCAGTGTAAGTTTCTTAAGATTATGTGCTGAATACCATATAAACTTTTTTGTTAATTACTTTGGTTCTGATATTATAATCCAAAACAAAAGCACTTGCAGAGGCTGGCATAGTTCTTAGTAAGCTCTCTGCTCTGAATTCATCTAGCATTTCAGACAAGGGTGCTTCTGGTGACTCGGAAAAGATCTATTTTTATCCAGAAAGGTATACTAGTACGGAATTTTTATTACTTGAACTGCAGTTAAAGTGAGTTCATTCTTCTGAAACATCAACTAAAATTTTTCATTTTTTGCACTGCAGTTATATATCGCGATTCGATCTGCTTAACTGGAAAGCTCTGTTAGAATACCTATTTTCTTCTGAATTGGACGAGAAGGTAAAAATAGATACTCATCGTAAATAATTTATTCAACAAACCATGAACCTAACACTTCTTATTTGCCTTTTATGTTACAATATTCTGACTTATTAACAGTCCAGATGTTAAGGACCAAAGGGAACTTTTTGGATCTGAGTGCGAGTAGCGGTGCATCACCACAATTATTGTTGGACTTGATGGCTGGTGACAACAGCATAACGAGAAGAGCTTTTGGTACCTTTTATTACTCTCTTGTTCATCTGTTTTATTAGATGTGTTCTTGAGACGTGTTGGACATTTACATCTTTATTCTATTCCCATTGATTTGACTAAGTCCCTCTTTTTTTTTCTTAACAACTTGCTATCTGCCAAATGAAAGTTCTACATTGGTTCCTTTATGGGATAAATTAACTTTTGCTTGCTTCAGAACTAGTTGCATTTCACATTTCTGTTATTCTATGCAGCCTATTGGTTGCCATTTTTTCTGTTTGCAAAACAGTTCTGTTGGAACTTCAAACTTTAAGTTCATCAGTTATGGTTGATCAATTTTGACGTATTAAAAAAACAAAGATTTTCTGAAGCTTGATCAACATAAAATCATAGTCTTCATATGTGGTCAGCTTTCTTTATAAAAATTTTGGAAATGTGATTCTGGAAGGAAATATAGTAAATCAGCTTTCTATTCATGTTCTTCTAACTTGTAAAGCCCATATTTACATAAGAAAAACCATTAGTTTAACCCCAAGAATTTGGTTGTATTTTGTGGCAAAGATTTTGACTAAACATCCTTTGAGCATGCAGTTGTTGCTGGTAATTCACAACCAGATGCTGGTGACGCATGTAAGGTTGAGTATGACCAATTAATCAAAGTAGGTTTTCGGGGCATTGGATTCTCACCAATGTTTGCATAATGAAACCATGTAAGTCCATCGGGCTCTTGATTTCTTTGGTGTTCTATATTTTACACAACCTCATGAAATTTTAGTAGGGGCTGTCACTGGTGCTTTGGTGGCATGTTTAGATGCACTGACTGGCTGTTCATGGAACAGGATCTTATATTATCCTCCAGTAACTTGCAATCTTTTTTTCTACTCTATTTGTCAGTTATATTGTTGGGTTTTGCATCACAACATATTTTATGGTGTTAATTTATAGAATGTGTGGTTTGTTATATAATAAGGTGAATGCATTAGTCACACAACACCATTTGGCCATTAAATTGATTGCTATTATTCTCTGGTTAGTTGTATTATTTTTGCCTCTTTAAATAACACATTCACTTTTAATTTTGCAATTATTTGCTAGCTTGTTTATTGGTTATTTAGCAGGGTTTTATATATCACATACATCTTTGTTGCTTTATCAATTTGTTTACTTGGATCCTAGTTGTTGATGCATTCTGGATTTCTTGTTTGCAACTTATTTTATTCTTTTTGTTGTCCTGCACTATGTTTGACAGGAAACATCAGACGCCTTCAACCACACAAGCCTGTAACCACAGCTCAAGCAGCGGTGGTGCTGACTAGTGGCAGAACGGCAGATGCAATCCAGCGGGAGCTCTCAAGACTTGAGGCTGAAAATATATCAAGGTTACAAGAGGCGGAGGAAATAAGATGTGAGTTAGTTCAAAGAGGAGATATACAGAGGTTTTGGGAGGAGAAGTTGGCAAAAGAGCAAGAGAGGCACTTTGAGGTTGAAAAAGACCTTGAAGTTATATTTCTTGATCTGGAAGATGAGAAAGCATCACTAGATGGTAGGCTTGCTGAGTATGCAAAAGAGAAAGCAGCACTGGACTGTCAACAACATCTTCTCCAGTGTCTTAAGGATGAAGTTGAAGGAATGAATGATAAACTTGCAAGTGAAAGAGCCAATTTTATATCTGAGCAACAAAGTTTGGAAAGATTTTCTGCTGATTTATGTGGCAAGAAGGACGGCATAGTGGAAGCCAAATCGATACTGGAAGCTGAAATAGAAGCTACCAGGATTCTCAGGTGAGATATTCTATGTATGTTTTTCTCAAAAAAAAAAAAAAAAAAGAGAGACAAATTTAGCATGGTTTATTAATGCCTTCAATTCCTGAAAATGTGCATCTACAACTTCTGAGCAGTGTAGCCAGTAAAACAAGGTTCTATGATTCTATTAATGTCATTAAGATTTAAGGAACTAGATTAATATCAGCACCTTTTACCTTAAAAATTGTAATTCTATTTCTAGATAGAACAACAAACCACCATATATGTTCTATCCATGGAGGTTTTGGAGGAGTCTTGTTGATTATCTAGAAAGAAATAGCTTTACTGATCCTCATGGTTTGTAGGTCTTGGGTGGAGGAGGAAGCACTGCAAATGCGAAATCGAGCCGATGTCCTATCACAAGCTGTATTGAGATGGCAATACACTGGTGTGTCTGGGCAGTCAGAGACATTCTCAGTTGACAGCAACAGCTCTGAAATTGTTCTAAAACCCAATGGAGAACAGTCAGTAGCATAGCTCTGAAATTTTTGGTTGTATTCTTTCTGCCTTTGTTGATAATATCCCTGAATAACAGGAGATTTTGTTCCTTATATATGACAAGCTGGTTTGCAGCCTGTTATTCTGCTATGATACTTGGTGTCCATTTCATTCAGGTCGGAGATACTGTTCCATGGTTTATTCGTCAGTAGGTCCATGAGTCAAAATCACAGAAGAAAAGTCCCAACTTTGATTTTGATCCACCAAGTGAACAAACCTATTGGCAGAGAAAAAAAATCCTGCATGATTTTGATCACCACAGAGAGAATCTCAAAAGGAGGCTTCACCGAGTTCTGTCATCAATTGATTGTTGCAGCTTCTCCATTGAGCTTAAATTTGATGAGAAAGAAATGATCTGCAATGATCTTTTTATCTGTTGTGCATCAACCATGAATGTGCAAGGCTGATAGGACAGCAATTACTATCATAAGCATTTGAGCATGGATCTGTGAACATCCTATTTGCCCATAGAAATCTTTGTCTAGTGAGTTAAAAAGGTTTATTGGATCTGTAGATCATGTACAAATTATCATATATCAGTGATCTTGGATGGCTCTGTTAAATGGACAACCTGCATTACACATGATGATATTTCTGCAGTAGATTTTATTTTCCCAAGATTGTAATCCACTGTTTCTACATGAGCTATGTATGTCCAAATTCAGATTCAATCCAGATTAAAAAAGAAAATTCAATATTGGCAATAATACACAAGTATTAGCATTTGTGTAAGTGGAAAGAGACCAAATGAACATTTGGCCCTCAACATGGGGAAGGCCACAACCATAGTTTGCATCAAGAACAATAAAAGAATATGGGAATAAGAAAAAGACATGAGGAGAGTGATGATAGTTGACTGAAGCAAATGTTGCCTCTTTAGCAGGAAGAACAAGATCTACAATCCAAATCTTAACACCTACATATGGATTTGTCTTTGACTCCACCCAACATGAACTCCCAATCAAATCCTTCATATTGTGCCACAGACCTCATAAAAACCAGAAGCATCTCCCCAATCTCACTGCACTAAAGCTATGAGATATCACTCTTGGTGAAGAAACTCAAGTGCTTGTATCAACACATCTCTGAACCTGACCACATCAATCTTCACGTTTTGGTTGAGTAGATACACAGATCTGCGAGCAGTCCACCCTTGTTTTGTGATGGCTGTGGGATCTTTGAAGACCGTATGGTCTCTCGGATACCGCTCTATCAGTGTGCTTTCCTCTTCACTTATACCGTACTGCAAGTACTTCATCTCCATGTCTTCTGCGGGCGCGCCGAAGTCAACCCTGGCGAGCTCGTCCAGTTGACCCAGAGGCACGACTTGGATGAGCGTCGTGTTCATGGGGAGGAAGACGAAGTTGGCGAGCCCGGCGCCATGAACGCCCATCATTCCGTCGCACGAGTTCACCAGCCGCGCGAACGCAGTCAAGTTGGTCTTCCTTCCCGCCTCCGCCACCACCACCTCGAAGCCCAACCCTCGAGCCGCTCGAGCTACTTGGTCCACGTTCTCCAACACCCTCGTCGCCCTCCTGGCGATGATGAGGAGTCTCGGCTTCTTGTCCCGATCGGCTCCCAGCTTCGTCGCGCTCTCCCGTCGCAGCGCGAAGGAACGCCGCACGAATCGCCCGAAGTCGAGCATCGACAGCCCGTTCTGCGTCCTCGAGGGGTCGATGCTCATCTCCTTGTGGAACCTGAGGCCGACGATGACGTGGGGGAAGCAGCGGACGACGTCGTCCCGGTTCAGGTCGATGATGTCATGACGGGAGAGCCCCGTGAGAATGGGCTCGTACTTTTGGATCCACCATGGCGCGATGTCGCCCACCAGGAACCGGACTTCGCCGTCGAACTGGAATGAGGTGATGAAGAGGGGGATGAGGACGTCGGTGAAGTCATGGAACGGGTTGCCCATGTATCCTCCCGTGGAGAAGACGATGGCAGGCGTGCTGCCGCTCACGGCGCACCGAGGGGCGTCTCCGTCGGCGGTGAAGGATGTCACGGAGATTTGGGTGACACGAGACAGTGCATTGGGGTCATCCTTCCTGGGGTGAGGCTTCATCTGCCATGATGCAGGGTTGGAGCTGGCAAACAAGATGGAGGAGGAGTTGCCATGGATCCTGATATCACCCTCCAGTTCACAGACAACGGATCTTGCGTCTGCGAAATCACACACAGGCTTCAACTCTCGCTTGTCTGCAGCTTCATCCGGAAATGTCAAGCAGACATGCTGCATTCAGTTCTTGGTTGAAATTATCATTAGAGCTGAAAGGGAATGGAAGTAATTTTTTGTTCTAATTTCACCGGCGAAGCTGACAACTCCAAATAAGAGTTGTGTATCACAAGAAAACTAGAAAGAAATGCTTGTTTTTAATTCTACATTTGAAGTATTCTGTATATGAAAAAGGAAAGAGACACCCAAAACACTCCCAAGGAAGAAAAGAATAGCAGAAGCTCGCATTGTTCTGTGCTTTAGAACACAATTGATGCGCTGCAATTGTTCTACATCAAATTTCACGAGTCTGCATGTTTCCAAGACGAACATGATAGGCCAAAGAACATCAAACAACAGGCTTACCCAGATTTTGAGAACCGATCCTTCCTCCTGCCATGGGAGCAGCTGCAGGAACCGCATGATTCCACAGCCATGAACTCACTTGCAAAGGGAATCAGGGTTAGTGAGACCAGTAACAAAAAGCAACAGATTATTACTCATAAATCATCAGAAGCAGAAGCTCCGACAGCCACTGTATGAACTTACGCTTGGTGGAAGACACAGAATATCCCACAAGAAGGGTTACTGAGACCAAACAACAACATGTAGTGACAAAAGCTAAATGTAGCTTTCGACATTTCACTCGGCTGGAGCTCCTAATCAGCTTCTGATCATATCCCATATCCCAAGAACCGCAAACTTCACCTCAGAAAGATTTTTGAAGCACCATACTTTGAGATAGGAAGTGTGATTACAGAAATGGAGAATGACTGGCACAACCAGTTGATATATATATATATATATATATATCCACTAGTATTTTGAAAGGGTGAGAAGGGAGGCTTTCAACCAAACATGCCTTTTGTATCCTTAAAAAAGGTGGACAAAAGTAATGTTGGTTTTTCACTCAATTCTAACAAAATCTTCAGAGGGATCGGATCGAAAAATTTTCCTCCCGACCTAACTTATGTGCAGAGCAGGTAACAAGAAGACGACCGATCAAAGGGGAACCGCCGTATCCTGGAAGTAAGGCTCAAGCTTGACTCAATCGGACGATGAGTTCCACTGCACGAGTACCGACGCAGGCGATCTTGCGCATTCAAGACTGGACCGAACCGTGCCGACTCCTCAACCATGATATAAAGGTTCATCATCAATATGTATATATATATATATATCCACTAGTATTTTGATAGGGTGAAAAGGAAGGCTTTCAACCAACATGCCTTTTGTATCCTGAAAAGGTGGACAAAAGTAATGTTGGTTGAAAATTTTCATTGTTTTGAAACTGATAAAGCAAAACTTCACATGAATTGAAGAAGATGAGTCAAAGACCAGCCAACAACTACAAAGAAGCTGAGGCTGCACCATAAGTCAGAGAAGAAAATAGTAAATCATTACTGGTCTGGAAGAGCAATAGCAGCTTGGTTGGGCATTGTCGTGCCTTCTTCTCACTCACCCAAAGGTTCTGCCATGATTATTTTCTTTCTTGATGAGTTGAAAGGTGTCTACGAACACAAGAAGCAACTCAGCAGATCAGTAACCCTCGAGGAAAGAAAGATGCAGAGTACCAAACAACAGTAGGCATCAGACACTTTAGTCTACCTTTAAGGACTAAAATGTTAACTAAAGAGAATAATTTGTTGTAGCAACAATCAGAAACATAATTTGGCATACCATAATTCAATAAAGAGAATATTATAAGACACTATCAACATGCTCATTAGAAAAGTATACGTAAAATCCAACTCCATTTATCGTGCTATCATCCCACAGACATTCTGAAAGCACCCTTTCCCTTCGAGAACGAATTTGACATTTTTAATTTGTGAAAAAGAATAACATACAACTTTTACTGATCCGTTAAATTCATTCCTACACGTGCATAAATTAAATAAGAGAAGGTAGAAATAAAATTATTATGTGGAAATTTAATGTTAATTAAAATTAGATATCATAGATATAAGACAAGACAAAAGATATGTACTATTTAAACATGCTAATTAAAAATGTACTAATACATTGTGAACTCTCGTAGGAAAGAAGGTATATTTTCTCTTTACTCGATACCATTGTAATTTATGGAATAGGAGCTACGGGGAGGTGAGAGAAAATATCTTTATATCATACCTAAAAAATCTTGCCTATATATAGACAAAAATAAAGAGTTTAGAAAAGATAATTAGGATAATTTCTTCCATCCATCGGGTCATGTTGCAAAGAATTATATCATAATTGAACTAATTAAATCTATAATATATTTTTTCCTAATTAAATAGAATCATATAATCTAATTTTCTCTCACTTAACCTATTAATTGATAAAATATAAAAGAGTTCAAAATCAAAATAAATAAAATAAATTTTATTTCAAAATAATTTTATATAAAATTTATTTAAAAATTTTATCAAAAATACCAAGTGATAGTATTCGGGGCATGAAAAGGAGATGACAATGATAGTCCACCGTTTATAAGTATGGTGGTACTTTCTTCTTGGAACACGATTTATGTCGAGGACAAACAATATCACGTTGAGTTACTTTTAAATTTAAGAAACTTTCCCCAAAGTAAGTAAGCATCGTGAGAGGATTTCCTAACCAAATTTGATTTGATAATGATCGTAGCTAATGTATTAAGGAGGAAAGTGAAGTTAGTGATTGTCATGCAACTGGAAAGTGAAGGCCAAGCAAGTTAGTTGCACTCTAACTTTCTTCCAAGATTAGGGATGGATTGTACAGTAATTCTCAAGTAATAACCTTAATGCAACTGATTAAATAAGGTAAGACACGATAATTTTAGGCCCAAGAGGGACTCTTCTACAAAAACGAAATTGCATTTATATTTTTCAAGCGGATAATTTAAGGCGTGACATCTTAAGAAAGTATCATGATTCCCTTTATGTAGGATATTTGAGTATTCACTGAACATTAACTTTTTGTTGAAAGAGTCTTCTATTGGCCAAAGATGATGACTAATGTGAAGAAATATATTCGAATATGCCTTACCTGCTAACAAAATAAATTATAATAACAAAAGTCAGTGAGGCTTTTGGAGCAGAAAGGTTGTGAGAGAGCACTTCCTTAAACTTCATATCAAACTTGTTGCCGGTAAGAGGACTTCGATCGATACTCATGGTGGCTGATTAATTTTTAAAGTATACAATATACATTGTTATAACCTATATTGCTCAACAAATGAGGCAACTACGTTGATGATAAAGAATGCGAAGTATACGATATCATTAATGATTGAGATGTGCAATTCTTGGGATGATTCTAGACCAAGCTGTTCAAATTATTGGGATCTAAGTTATACTTCCTCATAAGCCTCCACCCGTAGATAAATGACTAAACTGAAAGAATAACTTTGCTAATCGGGTAATATCTTTGGCATTGTGTGAATGCCAAATTTCCTACAACTTATAGTAAAGCTCTACATCCATTGAGAGCCTAACCCTTCAAGATCATTACAAGACAACAACCGTCAACTCATTACACCTTAGCTATTGGTTATATTGGGAATAGCCTATCGATATATCACTTTATAAAAGAATGACACCAAAATATAGATATTACCAGGGCTTCTTTGAAGAAGACAACTAAAAAGATAAAGAAGTGGGCAGATTTGAAAGGTGACTATAGGAGTTTAAAGTTAGTGACTTAGTGCCGATGAAGCTCTAACCAGTATCACTCTAGTTCTTTAGACAAAGTACATAATGGACCGGTGCATGAGTATGAAGGACTTTTCTCAATTATCAGCATGGTAGGTAATCTCTTATAAATTACAATTGTTAGCGTAGCTCAAATTTCACAATGTTTTCTATGCAAGTAACTTGAAAGCCTACCACTTAGATCAGTAAGATGTTTCTTGAAGTGTTCCAACTTAGTTGCCAACCATCAAAGCCTCGTATAAAAAGTGAGTTGAAGCCACTTTAGCTAAAAAATAATGCTATCTAATGGAGCATAACATATTCAGTATTTAGTGAAGTGACAAAAGCTTCCCCAAACATAAGCCAATTGAAAAACTAAAAATACCCTACAATAAAAAGAAATAGTTATCAAAGCCTATCTAAGAGTCGCTGAGAGCATCGATAATTGAAGTAGGGAAAAATGTTACGGATGATCGTCGTGCACCCGTAATACTTTCATTAACGAATAATTCATCATTTTTATTTCTTATACATATGTTTTACAATATATTTTACTTTATTTTTATGTATTTGTACTCGAAAACTCTAAGCATAAATAGTTTATAAAGTTACATAGCTATCACTCACCATAATGAACAAAATTACCTCAAAATGACCTAGTTTTTGCATGCGATAACCTATTTTTTATAGATTGTGGTGTGAAGTAAAATGTCAACCATCTCAGCACTCCAGAACCACACATATGGCACAGGACTAGATGAGGGTTTATGGTAGTATTAGACGTTGATTGGATTCACAAGTTTGTACGTAAAGCCTATGGAAACTTGCCAACGTGCCTAACACTTGGTGAGTAGTTGTTTGCCGACTTTCGACTGTTTGTTTGCCTTCTAAAGTCTTTATTTTCTCTTTTCTTTTTTTTTACACATCAGATATTTGTAAAATTACTTATAAACTGTTCATCACTTGTTTTCAAAACTAATCAATTTGTTCTTTCCCAAGTCTTTCGGGACTTGAGTAAGGTTGCAACTAAGCTCACCCATTGTGATGGATAATATAAGAATGACTCACAACTTAGACAATTTTAGCTAAATATATGATAATACAATCAAAACTAGAAACAATAATTTGATATAATTAAAATAGATATAATGCATAAATAGATCAAAAATAGATCTAATATACAAATAAATCTAGTTTCTTTAATGATGTACCATAATTTAGATTCCAGTGACATGACTTTGATATAATTATAAGGAATAAAATTATTATATAAAAAATTTAATGCTATGATTGAAATAAAATATCGTAGATCTAAGACAGAAGGTGTGTATCTTTTGAACACGTCAATCAATAGGTACATTAGATATCGTAATGCAATGCACCATGATATGTCTTGGATCTATATAAGAAATAAGTTAGACTTTTATTTTTCTCTCTTCTTATTTTTAGGGCTACTATAATTGATAGAATAGAAACGTATTGAGAAATAAGAAAATAAATCTCTATATCATGATATAATCTTTAAAAAAATTTATTTATATATAGACGTGAGCAGAAGATATAGAAAAGATGATTAAGAGAGTCCCTTTTATCTCTTAAGGAATAAAATATTTTTTATTGATCGATAATCATAATAAATATTAATTAAAATTTAAATATATTTTTCTAATTAAATAAAACCCATAGATTAACAAGCATAAGTTATGTGAACAATCGAATACCTTCGAAATCAAATCTCAAAGGCAGCGTAAAATCAAACACAGGCTGCAACAAGCACTAATGCAGCTTATAGAAGCATATATCCCGGCCCCCTAATTCATAACCTACCAACCAAAGGTGGCTCAATCTTACATAGCAGCAGTTGTCAGAATCATTCTATGGTGTCCGAAACAATCAGAACTAATAGCAAATGTTACCAGAAGAAAGATTGTGTGCGAGATGACACTCGATCGTAGGCTCCTCTGCACTGCACTGCACTGCACTGCAAGCGAGCAACTTATTTCTTCATACTGTGTCCAAAATAACTTGGTCGATGTTAGCTCACTGGGCGTCACATTCGGCTCCATTAAAATCATGATCATGACTCTACATCTCACCCCACACACGCACTCGAGTGGCCCAACTGGTGGGCCGGGCAGGTGCCTTCGCTTGGGCCTCGACGTCAGGCCCACCCGAGCACTCGCCTTCTTCAAACCCTCTTGACGCAATGCACGCAATGAGATGACCCGTGAAAACCTAAACCTCCGGCCGAAGGCAACGCTTCCTCTGAATCGGTGAACGGAGGCGATGACGACACCGTTCCGACTAACGGTGGGTTCGTTGAACCGTCGAAAACCCGACTGGCGGTTGGACCCAGTCGTCCTTCTCCCATGAAAAGAACGCGGACGCGTACATACGTATGCTTTGGTCGCTATTCTGGTACAGGCGTGCATATATAGGCCAAATGGGTTGGGCTCTCTCCTAAACCGATATGGGCTGAACCGTGCACTGACTTCTTGAATGGTTCTCCGTACACTCAGAAGTTCCACCCATTGTTCTACCCCATCTCTTTCGCTGTGGGACCTCGTTGTCTTTCTCCCGCAGGTATCTAACTGAAGTATATTTGCACGCTCGCCTTCCTCTCTTCTAATGAATCCCTCCACCAAGGAAGACGAGACGAGACGCCGAGGGAAGCAGCTATTGAGCGCCGGTACGATACTTCCTTATGAAGTAACCGATCGCACCCCCCTTTTTTTTTTTTGCCTTTCTCCGATCACATTTAATTGCGATTTCTGTTTGTTCTCTGCTAATTGATGTTCTTTCTCTCGGATCCTATCATTCCTTTCCTCGCCAGAAGATCTTGGTACCAGTGATGGGTTTTGTGGTGAAAAGAACAAATTTTTTTTGACGGGAATTTGGGTGACATGAGGACTTGAAAATAGGGGATGGTAGTTCCTCTTTGTTGTTAGTTAATATATTCATTCATGATATACGACGGTATTGTGAGGGTTTCCGATTTTGTTCTTCCTTTTGGACTTGAGTATTTCCTGTTCGATTACATTCTGATGACCTGCGTTAATTGGCGTTCGTCAGGACTAGAAAAGACTGTTGAGAGCAACTTGTTTGCTGATTTGCTTGCTCAGCTATCGAGGAAGACTTTGAATGCTAACTGAGCTAAAGTGTGGATTGACAGGGACTGAATTATCTGGAAAATACATTAGAATCCTGAGCTGCAACTTGGTGGATTTAATACGAAATCCATCAACTTGCATATAATCTCTAGCAGCTGTTAGTTGGTCCTGCTGTAGGCAACTTTTGCTATTAACATGTTGTTCAGATAAAATTCAGTGCGTCACTGAGTAAGGATCTTGTGTATTCCATGTCAGATCAATGCTGACATGGACGCTTGTGGGTTATTCTTAGTCAGACTAACATCTTTTTGCTGGTGAACTTTGAATCTTCATGATGCTTTTTTATGCTTAAACTGTGAATAATGTTATTTTGGTGAAGTTTATCATACTATTTGCTTTTAGATTCTAATGTCTCCCTACAATCGATGATGTATGACTTAAGTGACTTTCTGTGAAACCAAGTAGAGAGAGTGGATAGAGAGGCTTACTCTTTTGCTTGTAGGAGAAGGTTATAAGATGAACAGTATTTCAAATCTATTCTCTATTCTTCATTTGGATGCTGAGGATGACAAAGAACAGATAGCCTCTCTTTCTGTTGCCAAGGATGAAACCCATGCCAAAAAGTCAGGTTGGTTTTTTCTTGATTTGGAGCTAGTGAACTTAATATTGCATTATTAGGCTGACAAGATGATTGATATTTGGAATTCAGGTCTCCTTTAATGAAATATTGGTATGTTTTCTCTACAGATGTAACTAAGGGAAAAGGCCAAACATCAGGAAAAAATAAAAGTTCAAAAGATGATAGATTGCAACAACAAACCCTTCCATCATCATCGGGTGACTACAAAATGCCCCTTGTGTGGATTGACTTGGAAATGACAGGTATGAACTTAAATTATTACTCTTTCGAGGTTAATGCATTAAACATTTGGCAGAAACTTGGTTAAGTTAATAATGCTTGTTGATATGAGTACATGCACTATCAGTAACTCTTTACATTACTTTTGAAATTTGTTTGATGTATCTCATATTAAATCTTTGCCTTTACTTACAACAATTTATTGGTCCTGGAACTTATGAAACAACTCATATAAACTCCTTGTATTTGTCTAGAAATTATGAATAAAATAAAGTACTATGCTGGCATTTGCAAACCAACACGTACACATCCAGCTAATTCATATGTAATCCCTATTTTCAAGTAAAATCTGTGGTAAAGGATAATTCTTGAATATTTCACTTTATTATTTTTAATCACCTGACCCTCTTTCTTCAGCTTTCTATTCATCCTTTGTCCCTATTCATATTATAGTTAAAAGGAAAAATTATTGATCACTGCTTGCTGCAGAACCTGGAGATCTCTTTTGTTTGCAATTAAATTGAAGATTAGAGTCTTTGCTCTCTTTTGAGTAAAATCCAACCTGCATTAGTATCATCATCTCTAACTTTAGCTTCTCTACTGTCACCTTTTACTGTGTAGGTTTGAGTATTGAAGTTGATCGGATATTGGAGATTGCTTGTGTCATAACAGATGGTAATTTAACCAAATCAGTTGATGTGAGTTTTTTTTTTTTTCTGTTGATTACATATCTTCAGGCACTTGACTTGCACCATGTTTACTTTTTCCTCCATTCGACTCTCTCATTTAGCTTTTTGTATTTTATTGTTTGGAGCCCAAGTTGCTAAAATGTTGCATTCATTCTTGAAACCTGCTGCCTGAGGCAGGCTATCATTGTTGAAAGGGAAGGCATTGACATGTCCTTTTTCTTTTAAATAGAGATTCACATGTTTCAAGTAGGAACATTAGACAAGTTCCAAAGGATCCCTATTCATTGTAACAGGTCAAATGTGAAGCAAGACTATAATAAATATAATTAGTTGATCTGCTTTACATCTCAGAGAAATAGCACAGGACAAATACTAACAATTAATGTTAGTTGTGAACTTGTCAGTTTGGACAGGTTTTAGACTGTTGGAAGTCTTCTATAGCCATGAAATCCATACATGGCATGCAATATTTGATCTTTCAACTTGAATCCGAAGCTTTTAGTTGTCTTTGTGGAGAGATATTCACCCTTGAATGAGATGGATGTTATAAATTTTCTTTATTGCATTTGGATATTGTGAATATTTGTGTTTTCTTTCCAATTTTGATCCCATAGAATCTGTCGTTCTTGGAACATGTGTAGTTGGCTGCTCTTGACTTGGTATACTTGTTAATAATCGATAGGTTTGAGTGAATGCATATATTCCACAAACTAAAGTTGGTTATCCATATAAATACGTATGTTCCATATGCTAAGGGTGGTTGTGCCTAGCTTGCAATATAGAAGATGATAGATAGCGGATCTGAAATATGATGAGAAGGAGAATTTACCTTTTCAATATATGCTGTTTCCATATAATTGTGATATGGTAGTAGCAGATTATGCCAAAAGCAAATTGCACATTTTATTCCAAATATTTCTGACTGAAGCACCGTTGTTTCGTCATTACAATGCTATTAAATCCATATCATGGTCCAAAGTGTGAATGGCTTGCTAGGCCTTAGTGAAACTGAGACTGACATTTAGACTTTAGATTAGAGCCTTATGATTATTTATTACTCAAGGCCAGCTAACATGTTTTTAACAAATGCAGAAAAGCCTGCTAAACATCACCAATGTAGAAGGTAGCTTGCATTTGTGGTTATGCCGATCGGATATATCATTATATCGCATAATGCACATACAATTGTCATTAGATGTTGGATGTTGATCCATAAATTCAGGTTTTTGCTAATGCAATGAGGCTCCTGCCTGTTTGTTGTTCATTTTCTTTGATGCGTGGCCAGAAAATCCTAATTTTTCTTTCATTAGACCAAATTTCTGAACTGTTTATTATTATTTTTACTTAAAAGTATGGAAAAGCTGCATTTACTTAGGTTGCTGATCTTGTCAGTATGGATTTTGTTTGTTGTTTTCTTGAAGTTCATCATGTATTAAAAAAAAAAAAACTTTGTTTGGTTTCATCGGCTATGATGATCTTACACATTTATTTATCACTGGCAAAAATGTGTGTTCCTTGCATAATTGGTGGACTTCTGTTTGCTGACTCAGTTAAGATATTTCTGCACTCAGGGTCCAGATTTGGTTATCAAACAAACAAAGGAGTGCTTGGATAATATGGGGGAATGGTGTCGTGAACATCATGGAGCTAGTGGTATGCCTGTGTTCTGATGTTCTTCACTTTGGTGGCCTTCATCTAAATTTCTAAAAGGAAGAAAAATTGATATTCATTCAATTTTATGGCAGGTTTGACAGAGAGAGTTCTACGAAGCACAATAACAGAGGTGGATGCAGAAAAACAGGTATGTTGTGTCTACTCGTTGCATATCTTACTGTTGCATGTTTATAGGTTTTTTCCTGTATAAGGAAGAAATAAATGACCCAAGATTCTACCTGAATTTGAAGAAGAAAGTTATGACAATTTAAATCCAATGAGTGGAGTACCAAGGTTTTAGATCTCAGTCAGTACCCTGTTAGACTGATATTATACCAGCATACTGGTTGGTATTGACCAGTAGCAAACAGAAGTAATAGAAAAAAAAAAACACCCAAAAGAAAAAGGAAACATGTCCTTGTTCTGTCAAACATATAACTGGACTGCAAAATCATCTATACATGCCATAGTTTAGTTAAAAAATGCCTCCTTCCTCCATAACACCCTAACAATTCCTTAAAAGCATGGGTTTGAACAGCTAATATGGAGTGCATACGTTAGTTTAAACAACTAATCTGGAGGAATTGGATAAGAAATGCATCTACTGTTGCCATTTGGAGTCCACTAAGTATTTTTTAAAAGACCATTGTTTGTGAAGAATCATTTAGTTGATATTGATTTCAAAATGAATATTACTTAATGTTTCACCTAAGAACACAAATCAAACTATGGGAGCAACTTTGGGTCATAGTTTAAGACATATAATGGGTGAATAGTTGCATATTTTGGTAAAACAAATGATTATGTAGCAATGATTTTAATTTCGTACCAGGCGGTATGTACCCATTACCTGGTGGTACCGAATTTTTATCGATAATTTAAGGGCGGTAGAGAGGGAGGCGAGCCGTGAAAGGAACGATTTTTATCGGTTCCTCCCCAAGATTCCCTATTGGAACAACTTCTTTAATTTGCTTCGTTCTAGCCAATAACATAGTTTGGTTGATTCGGCTTTCGATGTGGGTGGTTTCTTGGGAAGCTGGTTCTTGGAGCTGTGCTTATGGCGAAGAGGCGAAAGCTGTAGGTTCAAATCTTTTGTGGGAAAAAAAGCCTATTTTGATTTGAAGTGGGAGCAAGGAGAGGGTAGTGTGGGAGTCGAGACGATGGAGGAGGAGACGTGATGTACGAGTCTCCTTCAGCGCGGTCGTCGGAAGATCTCAACCTTCCTTACCCGCCCGCCTGCGCATTCAATGGACAACGAACAACGGAAGCCGAATCCAATCTCCTTTGTCGCCAGTAGCAGCAGATGAGCTTCGGCCTCCAGTATCGGTCAGCCCCGAGCTCGCTGCTCGGCATAGTCTTTGAGGACTTCCTCCTCGTTAGAGCCTCCAGCCTCGAGACTGAGACCATGTTCGCTCTGTTCTTGGCGTCGGATCTTCGCGACGAGACTCAGGATGGTCCCTCTGATGGCATCGCCACCACTAACGGCCAGAGCATCCCTTACTTTCCACCCCCGCAGTCGTTATCGTCGCCTTCTGCGCAGGAGGTCAAAGAACAAAAAAGCAGAGGATTTACCTTTGCCCCGTAGATGATATTCCATCCTCAACTGCAGCAGTAGTAACGGCAGATGTTGAGCCATAGCTCAGCGGAGAGCTTGTTCCGGGTTGTCATGGGATCATTGATGATGGAGGCGGCACAACTCAAGCACGGAAACTTCGGCTGCTTCTCTAATCTTCATCAAGCACGCCCTGGCGTACCGATCGGTATGCCCCGATGTACCGCTCGATATGCCGACACCGTACCGAGTAAAGCTCGGTATGTCAGTATGGTGCGAGATTAAAAACCTTGTTTTGTAGTCATGTTCTCTTTAACATACAAAACTAGAAACTTATGAGGAACAATATCCATGTATAATCTTTGTTAATAGGTTAGAAATAAGCTTAAAAATAGTTGTAAAAAGCAGTAGCAGGTTCTTTACTAGTCGTATAGCTACAGTAAATGTACATTAAATGAACATGAGCCTAGAACTTCGTTTTAATTTGTCACACCTTTATGTTGTTGGTAGACAATGATTTCAACTTTTTTAAAGAAAAGAATATTATTTATTAACCAGGACTGTCATAGTCTCGAAAAAAACTAGTTCTTGCAGCATTTGCAAGAGTAGGAGCCTGAAGGTTAGATTGTCTATTAATATGTACCCAGCCTAGTACATTTATACTGGAAGCCAGTATGAAAATTATTAATATGTACCCAAACTAGTACAATGATCTCAATGATTAGCACAATAACTGCTAGCATTTTTGAGTTTTGGTGATATGTGATTATTAGCAGCAGTAAATTTTTTTTTTGTCTTTTTTCCTTTTTCTGATTATTTGTTCCTCTCAAATTATACAAAATACGGTTGCAAACATTCCCTGTATGTTTTTGATATAGTCAGTTCTCAGAATGATCGTCTGTAACTTCATACTTCTTGCATGTAGGTTTACCTAGTCAACACACACATTTTTGAAATCAGTCAACACAAGTTATCCTTTTGCATGCATCTTTAGGCCATACATGCTCATTGCAGGTTATAGACTTTGTGAAGAAGCATGTAGGTGGACATACCCCACAATTGGCTGGAAATTCTGTTTATGTGGATTTTCTGTTCTTGAAGGTCAGAATAATATCTCCTATTTTTTTATTTCATTAGATATTTCCTACTCCAATTGTCAGCATACAGCCTTCAATGATAATATTGTTTTATGACCAAGCTCTCATGGTGTAATCCTAAAAGATTTGAACAATGAATATATTTGGATTAAATAAGGTGGATCTGCATACAAATCTGATGACTTGAAATTTCTTCTGATTTAGCTTTTCAGTAAGTTTTATCTATATAGTAAATACTTTTAGCGATATGTTTAATGTAATTTTACATCAATGTTTAATCATAATCTTAAATTGGTTATATGGTATTCTATATATTAAGGTGTAAATATAATTTCACAATGTTTCAATAGAAATTTGGATGGTTGCATATGTAGAGCAATGACCCTCATAATTTGTACATGAACTTCAAGATAGTTGGGTCTTCATCAACAAATTAATTTCTCTACTAATTGTTCTAGATATAATATAAACGACATGACAACTTATTAATTCAAGCATCATGAGGTTAACTTAACTTTTCATTGTAAACTCTGTTTCTTCACTTCGGTTATCGATAAATTTCCATACTTGAACCTCTTAAGGAAAATCCTTCTGACCAAGTGCCTGATGTAACATTGACCAAGTTCTGGCATTGACTTTTTTTCTTCCTTCACCCTATAGAATTGAGGCTACTTTTGTGTTGAATGTGATTATTTAGTTCACTTAGGATACATCTCAATTTGCTACTTCAGCATTTGCTGAATAATGCTAGCCTAAATTTACAAATTATGCTTGGCTTTGAGTAAAGCAAAATGTTGGTGCAGCCTAACTTGGGTTTAACTGTAAAGTATTACAAGCTCCTGCGTTTGCGTTTTAAATTTAGCCTTCAAAAGAAAAAAGACATTCTGTGCTATATATTAGCTTAACCACCAACGAGCTTGTAATACAAGCAAAATCATTTTGAAATTGCAGTTATCTCTTTAGTACTGCTTTTTATCGAAAACAAAGGTTAGTTTATTGTTTGATATATGATACTACACGACATGGTTCTCATTATATACTATTATGTTTTTCTTACAGAAATATATGCCTTCTCTGGCTGTTATCTTTCCTCACACACTAGTTGATGTTAGTAGTGTTATGGCTTTGTGCATCCGTTGGTTTCCAAAAGGTAATATGTTATGTATCAATTTATGTCCATGTGTTTACATTTTAACATGTCTGAAAAACATGCTTGATAATTTGATTGATGGTGTTTCATCTCAATGTTTTGAAAAGTAGTCATGGTTTGAAGGCCGTCAATATATCACAATATGCACATGGTATGCAACTGTATATGCAATTCATTAAAATATTCTAATAAAATTAATTTTAGTGTAGATAAAAATATAGACATATATTCTAAAGACCAAGTGAAAAATCTATAGGATGTCAATCATTCTCATTTGAAAAGTTACTTAAGCGAATTATAGAACTAGTGCAGATCTAAACGGTGAATAACATTTATCATGGACCATATAGTAGTAGTTGAAGCAATAGTCCTAAAAAAGAATGAGTGTTAAACACACGAGGCATATTTTTATGCTTATGCAGACGATATGATAGTTTCCACATTTCCATAGTCACCACATATTGTTTGAGGCCACGTAGCTGCATGCAGGGCAATTGTATAACCACATTTAAATATGAGGCTATCGCATTTGAAACTCTGTTTTATCTTGCTTTTGGAGTTTGGAGAGAGCCTGTTGTTGTGCCTCGTCTCAACATTTTGTCATATTAGCTGATGAGCCAATACTAGTTTTATGCTACTCGAGCAGCAAGTTGAATATAAACTCTAGTTTAAACAATTTTAATATGCTACTCAAGTAATAGGTTGAATGTAATAACTTAAATCTGAGTGCCATAAAGATCAGTGTGACGGAACTTATGCTTGATTTGCATTTATGCTTTTAAAAAGAACAAATCTCTTCATAAATGTGCTTTTTGGAAATAAAATTGGTAATGCCGACAACAGTGTTGACTATCATTGACCTTCTATTTAGCCATCTGATTGACATGCATACTACATGCCGATACAATTTCTCTTTTTTTTTTATTATCTGATTACAATATGGTGAAGCATATCTATAAATCACATTGTTACATCCTTTGAATATTCTGAATAAGATACATGTCTGAAACAAGTTCATGTCACTTTTTGAAACAGAGAAGAGGAGGGCACCTGCAAAGGAGAAAAGGCATAGAGCTATGGATGACATAAAGGAGAGCATAAGGGAACTAAAATACTACAAGGAAGCCATTTTCAAAGCACCAAACAGGGCCAGACAGTAATTAACTAGTGATTGCTGTGTCATAATATTAGATCTCTTTATCTTAGGTATTCAAGAAATGTATCCTTGAAAGCATGTGACTTTTTATCAAGATGATCAACTAATATTTAGTTGCAATTGTTCCCAGTTCTCACTATTTCATACAAAGTGGTAATCTAAGATTACTGTGTGTGTTTCTTCCAAAATATTGTGATTTCTTGGAAATTGTTACCTGATATGAAATGTAAGCCAGACATAGGATTGTGACCCATTGAGATCAGACACTACAAAAATTTGTTTATATTTATGTTCTAATTTTATTTTATTTATTATTAGTATTTATTATTTTAGTTTATCTCATTAAACATGATATATAAGCAAAAAAAAAAGTAGTTTGCCTAAAGCTTTTTTTTTTTCTTACAAGCTTTGCCCCTAGCAACAGAGATTTATATAGTAGTAAATGACCAATATTATAAGAGAAAATCAAGTACCAATCTTAAAATTAGCCTTGTGGTGAATCATTCCATGTATTATTCCCAAATACATGTCTTTTAAAAGAAATTAATTTTCTTTCAATAAAGACATCATAAATAAATAAAATATGAACATCAGCATTTTGGGTTAATTGTTTTACTTATTCAACTGTCCATCCAGTGATAAATGACTTCTGATATTATGTTGACATGTATAGAATTAGGGTTTGATTTTAAACCTATATGTTTAAATTCCTTTTATAGAATAAGTACAGACTGGATTTAAAGTGGATTATAATAATGGCTTGATGGTTCTATTATCGTTAAATCAGTAATTTATTTCATAATAAAATGCACTTAATATTTATTATGATATTATATCTCATATGATACATATAACTCTTGACCAAAAGGTTTAAACTTTTTTCTAATTTTTTTGAACAAGAACAAGATTCAAATCCAATTTAATTGAATTAGATGAATTGGAGATTCCGAATTCAAACGTAAATTTTACTTGGATACCCTACTATTCTATCGAAATTTATCTTAAATTTAATTTTGTGGTAGGTCGATCGGAGAACTCGAGAAACCCTAATGCGATGCCGACCGATGCCCTCTCCAATATTTACGGGCTTTACAGGCCGGCCCAATTCTAAGCCTAACAATACAGGGTACTTGTGTCATTTGATGAGCTATATAAGGCTATTTGATCGTCTCGCTTTCCTCTCTTGCGAGCGGCGGCCCGCACACAATTCCTTTGGCTTCCTTCCGAAACCCCTCCCGAGTTGCGAACCCCTCGCTAACCCTAACCCCCTGAAAAGAAGGCGATATCTTTCTCCTCCTTTGACTTTCTTCTATTGGTGAGGTATCTTCTCCTTCCGCGCATCGTTATCTCAATCGATTTCTTGCAGTGCATCTCTCAGTTTAAACGAGCGACCATACCGATCTCGTGTCACGAAAGGATCTCGGCAGTCCAATGAGTAGCAAGAAGCGGCCCTCCATTTCGCAAGAACCGCTAGATAGCGAGAATAATGATTCGGTTGAGGAGGTTTCCGTGGAAACTGACAAAGAATTTGAAAAAGGTGAGACCTTCAATGCAAAGACTGCGGCATCGGCTGCCCCTAGGTCCATGAATATTATGGAGAGGAGGAAGAAGAGGAAGGAATTGGACAAGGCAAGGCACCGGCTTGATGCTGAGAAGGAGCAGCCTAAAGCTAAGATACCTAGTGAAGGCGCTCCTTTGGCTGACACGCAGTCCGTGCCCTCTATGGTTGCTGCCAACCAGCCTGGGTTGCATGTAAATGTGTTCAGGGATCTTGCATCTGCCGATTCTTCGGTTAGGGAAGCTGCTGCCGAGTCTTTGGTGGTGGAGTTGTCTGAGGTTCAGAAAGCATACGAAAAGCAAAGGGGGAAGGGGGAGGAAGATGGGGCTCTGCAGCTAGAGGCTGAGAAGGATGATGGGTTGGAGGACTGTGCGCCTTCTCTGAGATATGCTATTCGTCGACTTATCCGGGGGGTGTCTTCCTCGAGGGAGGTATCATATCTTACTACTTACTCTCCACTTCCCTCTAGAAGTGTAGTTGATCATCAGTTTTGTTCAATGTTTCTTACCCTTTTTGTTGAATCTTGCATAGATATGAATTTATCCATTAGTGAATCCGTTGGAGGGTCAGTGCTCTATTAATGATCTGTAGTTTATCGCTATTACCATCTTTTAGTTCAAGTTTTCGAACAAATGGCTTTAAATAAAACATTATCATGCTTTTGTCTTTTACGTGTTTGATTTCTTATCAACGAGTGGCCTTTTCTTTATTATAAAGTGGAGGGTATTTTCTTTTGTCCTGTCCGTTACATGCTTTTAGTTAAATGTGCATATTGCTGGTCTGAATATGTTCTGCTACTTAACTACCAAAAAATCATTGCAATTTCTTGGATATTCAAATACCTTTAAAATTTGGTTTCCTCATATTTTATTACTAGCATGATCCTAAGAAAATTGGTAAAATTATACTTATAAGATATTCTGCTAAGGAATAGTGCCTTGTACTTATTAGCTACCTGTCATTATTCTTATCCAATTTTCTCTGGTCCATAAACCATATCGAGTTGCCCTATTTTTTGTAATTTATTTCTGTTTCTTCTCTGGATAGTTTTATATCATCATAGCCGATTCAATGACATTTGGACCGTAAACTTTAAATGCGCACTAAATATTGAAAAATATTGAAAGCAGAAACGTAGATGTTCACCAGGGTTTGCAAAAGAATTATGACTCGAGTTTGGAGTGAAGATTACTTTGAACATAATGCATAAGTGCATAAAAAGGGAGAGGTGTTTCTTGGTCTGCATTCGGTTTGGTTTTGATGTTTTGGTTTGTTTTCTGATCATCTTGATTTTTTTGGGTACAGTGTGCACGACAAGGTTTTGCATTGGGGTTAGCAGCTGTAGTTGGGACAATTCCAACTATTAAGTTGAACTCAGTGATGAAATTGATAACTGATTTGCTTGATGTTTCTTCTTCAATGAAGGGTCAGGTACATTTTAAGGCCTTTTTAAGAAGATATATATCTTTTATGTTTTCTACTTGAATTTTGATTTTCTTTTTGTATTGGTGCTTTAGGAAGCTAAAGATTATCTTTTGGGTCGCCTCTTTGCTTATGGTTCCCTTGTTAGATCTGGGCGAATTGTGAAGGATTGGAGTACAAATACTGATACATCAGTTATTAAGGATTTTATGAGCCACATTATTTCTTTAGCTGGGAAGAAGCGGTACCTGAGTGAGCCAGCTGTTTCTATAATTTTAGATATGGTTGATAAGGTACACATTGTTTATCTCTTTGAATATAATTATGAATGTGACTTGTGGTTGTTTGTCTCAATTTTGCTTTCTGGTGGTTCTTTAGAGGTGACATGGAATGAATATTTTTCTGAAGAAAGTTATTTTAGTTGTCTGCAATAGTTTGCAGTGCTACATAAGTGACATGTCTGCAAGATACTAGTTACTTGGTCTGTGCCTGCAGAAGTGCTTTGAACTAGGTTATCCTGCTGATTATTATATGAAATGGCAGGTTGTTCTTCTGGACTATTGTGGCCTAAATTGTACTTATAATTATTTCCAGGATGATACGATCTTCATGGAATTTGACTCTCTTGATTATTACTTTTTAATAATAATCTAGGGAGTCTGACTCCATGACATCCATGGAATTTGACTCTCTTGATTATGTCAGACCATTGTGGCCTAAATGGCAGCCTGTTCTTCCAGACTGTTATTACTTTTTAATAATAATATTGATTATTGCAATGATGACATTCAGGCCTAAATTGTAATAAACTTTTTATTACTTAAGTTTCTTGATTAATTCTGTTTGGATTATGAACTGATGTTAGGTATGTCTCTTCTCAGAAGTTGATCTTTTTCTTCTTTACATGCACCATTAGTAAGAAGTGCCTGGTGCAAAGAAGTTGCTTCTAAGATAAAAAGGCCAAGTACTGCCATCCATGGAATAATTTTGATATTTATATGTGTTATAACCAAGGTTTGCGATTTCAAATCGTACCATCCGTGAACTGGTACGTCGATCGCCCGGTAGCAGGCGGTCCACTCGATATAGCCTCGTATTAGACGATACAGGGTGATGTCTTCGCCGAATGCTGTAGACGAGGTTACAAGGAGAAGAGGAGGCGATGTCGCCGAGGCTGCATACACCTTTATATATATATATATAGGCATACTGTTCGGTACACCGGTATGGTATGAAATTTCAATCCTTGGTTATAACTGCTAACTAATCTTAATGACAGCAAAAGATCCATGTAGTCGATCCCAAATAGTTGGGATTTATGATTGTTGTTGTTATTGTTGTTATAATTGCTACTAACATAATTTCAGCAGGAAAAGCCCCATCGATCGGACCGCAGATTGTTGGGAACTTAGAAGTTGTTACCATAATTTTCCTCCCTTTTTTTGATTTAGTTGATACCAGTTTTTACTATTCTAATATTTTCAGTTTCCATTTGAAGATTTAGTTAGATCTCATGATGCTTTCTTCTGACATTGCAGCTACCCTCACAAGCCCTGTCAATTGAAGTACTGAAAGCTTCTGGTGTACACGACTGGTTTAAGAGAGCTGCTGAAGTAGGAGATCCAGATGCTTTGTACTTAGCTTTGAAGTTGCAAGAGAAGATTCAAGTTGATGATGAAGTGTTTGGCAAGCTGCTTCCTCACCCATTTAATTCTGAGAACTTCTTTGGTCGAGACCATCTGTTATATCTTGCTGATTGCTTTAAGGTTGCACCCCTAACTTATATCCATATATGTGTTTGTGATATGTGACCATCTAGTAGTTAGCCTTTGAGGTTGTTTATTTTTAAGCAGGTGGCCTTTCAAATTCTTAATTGAAGCAACTAGCCTTTGAAAATTCTTAAATCCATTTTGAATAATCGTCTTAAAATCCTTTTCAATTCAATAGATGTCCTGATGTGTTTCGGAAAATGTTAAGTAGATCTTGGCTTCACCATCCATTTGAAAATTAGGTCTAGTCTAGTTGCATATGCATTCAAGTCAGATTGAGATATTGTGGCTTGTTGTTGTTGTTGTTGTTGATGCATTTGAGTCAGAAAATTGGGTTGGTTATTTTATTTGTTACATAGACTGATTTATTTATTTATGTTGTTTGACATTTTCTGATTGTTAATATGACTCGCACATTTCAGGAATCAAGCTTCTGTCTGCCACGTGTTCATAGTCTTTGGCCAGTAATGGTGAACTTGCTTACGTTGGACATGACAACTCATTCCGAAGATGTTGCAGTACGTTCAACATCTGTTAAAAAGCAGAAGAGGAATCGTAAAGGTAGCTCCTTTGAGGATATTGCCAAGAATATTCGTTGTTTTCATGAAGTTGTAATTGAAAGATCACTTCTTCAGTCATCTCATGATAGGAAACTTTTGGCGCTGGATATTTTGCTTCTTATTCTCCCAAAATTGCCTGTATCTTGCATTAAGGTTGTCCTATCTAACAAGCTTGTCCATTGCCTGATGGACGTTCTCTCCAACAAAGATTCCTGGTTGTACAGTGCGGCTCAGCATTTTCTGAAGGAGTTACTAGACTTGGTTGGAGATGATAATGATCGGTGTGTTTCAGTCATTACATCCTTACAGAAACACAGCAGTGGTATATTTGATAGTATTTCCAGGACACAGACAGTGAAAATTTTGGTTGCTAAATTCAATACGGTTCCAGGCTGTTTGCTGTTTGTGCAGGATTTGATTAGTTTGTTTGTGGATGAAGGACCTATTACAGATGAACCATCAGATCAAAGTCAGACTACAGATGAAAATTCTGATTTATGCTCTTCAGAGGATAAAGAAACTCTTGCTTCTGGGAATATCGATTCCCTGAAGAATTGGGTTATAGATACCATGCCTCGTGTTTTAAAAAATCTAAAGTTGGATTCTATTGCAAAGTCTTGGCCACATACAGAAATTGCGAAACATATAGAAGCGAAGTTTCGAGTGCAGACAGAAATTACAAAATTTCTAGCAGTTCAGGGTTTGTTCTCTGCATCTCTAGGCACTGAAGTAACTTCATTTGAGTTGCAAGAGAAGTTTAAATGGCCAAAGGCTGCTATATCTAGTTCTCTATGCAGGATGTGTATCGAGCAGCTTCAGTCCTTATTAGAAGATGCACAGAGAGGGGAAAGTTCACATGCATCAACTGGCATTGAGTTTAATGACCTTGGTTCTTATTTTGTGTGTCTGTTAAACACTTTGTACAACATTCCTTCAGTTTCACTTTATAGGACCTTGACCAGTGAAGACGAGAAGGCATTTAAAAAGCTGCTATCAATGGAATCTAGACTTTCTCAAGAGGTACTTGTATTCCTTTTCATAAAAAAAGGGGATCCGAGTGCACATCTAGGGAGAGAATGCTTTTTTCTCACTTATTGCATCTAATAAAATGAAATGAATGGTGCCAGTTTTCAAATTGTTTGGCAGTAATTGGTTTAATAGTGTACATATTCATCCAAGGCTGAAGAAACACTACTTAGGTGACAGTTAAATGTTGGTATATTTTTGATAGATTTTATTATCACTACAGCTTAGTAAATTAGAAAAATTAAGGGGACACTTATACAGTAAAAATGGTAGCAAAAATGCATCCAGTTCATAGAAATTCTTTGAAGGGGATTTCTAGATGTTTGGCATATACGCTACCTTTGATTTTAATTTATCAAGCATGGCTACTAAAAAATTGTTAGTGTTAGTAACCGTTATCTATCATTTAAATTCTTAAAATTGAAGATGTGAAGGTTATGAAGAACCCCAATCAGCATGAAGTGGGTGGTTATGGGTGTGGGCTTAGATTTTAGCAAGTGACAAGGTTTAAAGAAGATAATAGCATGAATAGTGTCATATTTGTTGATACACGCAGAACATTTCATGATAAATGGGATCAGGATTCCAAATATTATGAGGTTATTATTCCAGATGCTATGAATTGTGATAACTATGAAGCTTTGAATTATGGAGATTCTCACTATATAAAGGAGAATCTAAGCTATTCTAGATCCTTTGCAAAAAAGGTATATTATATGTATTATAGGAAAAGTAGCCATTAAATGTTTGATAAGTTGCACCTGAGAGTCTAATTTTATTTGTTAATCCTCTTTTTGTTCTATGACTGTGTTATTACTTTTGTTGAACGAACAGACATCTTCCCTTAACATTAGGTATAGTAGTTTTGCACTGGTTGTTATATGGTAGAGATACTTGGTAATGTCTGTCCAGATCCTTTTTTTGCGACTAAAGGAAAAATAAGATATGATTTTGCGAAATCCATCACATTAGTGTGTCAACTGTTCAATGTTTATATATCTGATTCATGCCATACAAGACCCATTCATCTTAAATCTTATTTAAATCCCTGTCAACTGTATCTCTGATATATGACCATTTCCATGATTGAACAAACTAGGTTAAGACTTGGTAGCTGCTTATATGTATGTATATATATATCTGATTTCATATTTGCTGTTCTAAGTGAATACAGATTTGGTTTTTTGTAACAGGTAATCCATTATGGTCTTCTTTTGTCCCTACTTGTATGCTACTTTATGTATATCAATTGATTTTGCAGATTAAGTTCTGAAGTATTATTCCATACAAAAGTATTGTAGAACATGGTATATTCATTTGTCCTCTTGTTAGCACATGATAATCTATTAACATAATTTTATGAGTGCAACTGGCGGTTCATGTAGAGATATCTTTTTTCAATTGGTGGTTCATGTTGGTAAAATATTTCTGCACGCTATCAATTACAGGAAAGGAAAATAAGGCCTGGCCTAGATGCAAACAAATTGCATGCATTTCGCTATCTGCTAATCCAGTTGCTGTTGCAAGTACTCGTCCGTCCAGGAGAGTTCTCTGAAGTTGCATTGGAGTTAACTATATGTTGCAAGAAGGCTTTTCCTGCTGCTGCTGATGACGGCTCTTCAGAAGATGAAGAATATGATGGTAACGATGTGCCAGAATTTATGGATGTGTTGGTGGACAATTTACTTTCACTTCTGCCGCAGTCATCCAGTCCATTATGTTTTGCTGTTGAACAGGTAAGTTGAACAGAATTAAATGCATTTATAGTTGCTGGTCTGGCTGATGGATGTGTAGTAGCAGAATGTTCTTGGAGTACTTTTTTAAATTAAAAAAGCAATAACTCGTCAATAAGGCTTTTTTCTTCCTATGCAAAATGTAGACTTCTCTCTTATGAAACTAAAGTTGGATAGTGTTTTCTTGAGTTATTGGTTGATAGTGTATGTGGATATAGTAATTAGTCAATACATGTTCTCATCTTCTACTAATATTACATGCTGTACCTTGTTCTGCAGGTTTTCAAGTCTTTCTGTGATGATATTACTGATGCCGGACTCCTTCAAATGTTGCGAGTTGTAAAGAAGGATTTGAAGGGTCCTCGTCACCCAACGGCAAGCAGTTATGGAGATGAAGAAGATGATGATGATGATTTTCTTGGAATCGAAGAAGCAGAGGAGGCTGATGAAGTTGGGACTGATGACACAGTTGATAGTGATGGCCATGCTGATGGTGCTGATGAATTGCTTAGACCTGAGGAAACTGATGACAAAGTTGCCAAGAAAGATGTGGATATTATGGGGACAGAGATAGTCAAGGCAATTGATAAAGTTACCAAGAACGAAGAACTTTCAGCTTCTGATGATTCTGATGATGACATGGATGATGATGCGATGTTTCGTATGGATTCTTATATTGCAAGGATATTCAAGGAACGGAAAATTTCTGGCAGTGACAGTGCTCAATCACAGCTTATACCTTTCAAACTTCGTGTTCTCTCACTTCTAGAGATTTATCTGCAGAAAAATCCAGGTAGTTTATTGAGTCTTTCTGGGGTCACCTACTATTCTTGCTCAAAGAAAATCTGGATTTTATCTTTGGCTTTGCACATTGCTTGCCAAGCCTGGGATATATTGAGCTGGACCTTTGGTATAAATCTTTGGCTAACATTTAAGCCTGGGCCAGACATCTAGTCAGGCCTAGGCATGTTAACATTCCGTTATCATCCTTGTCTCTATTATTCAAGCCTGCATGTCCTTCCTCCTCCTCCTCCTCTCTATCTCTCTCTGTGTTTTCGTCTGTGTTTCATACATGTGCTTCCCTGTTTCAAGGGACATATATCTAAAAAATTGCATATAGAATTATCTTTTTTTGAATGAACATGCCTCTTTAGTATATTTATTTTCTAACTTTGGACAATAAATGATTATTTGAAGCAGGTAAACCTCAGGTCTTGATGGTTTATTCTTACTTGGCTCAAGCTTATGTGAATTCACATATGACTGAGGGTGGGGAGCCTCTCAAACAACGCATTGGAGGAATTGTGCAGAAGAAAGTATTTAAAGCGAAGGACTACCCAAAAAGTGACGACATACAGCTTCATAGTCTTGAAATCTTGTTGGAGAAGAGTCTAAAATCAGCATCGCGTTCACGGTATAAAACTGTATCTTCTTTTGCTCAAACCTCCACGTTTTGGTTGTTAAAAGTCATGCATTCACGGGACTTGTCAAAATCTGAACTTGAGAGTGTGGCCAATGATTTTCAAAACGTATTGGTTGACTACTTCAGTAATAAGAAGTCTCGACTGAAAGCTGGCTTCATCAAAGAGGTTATTAGAAGGCATTCGTGGCTTGGGCTTCTGCTCTTTGGCTTCCTTTTGGAGAAGTGTGGGACTGCAAAATCAGAATTTCGACAAATTGAGGCCCTAGATGTCATAGATTGTATTATTAAAACGTGTATTCCAACTGGCAAAGGAGAGAAAGATCAAGATGACTCGAGTAGAGCTAAATTTTTAAAGAAAAACTTGCCAGCGATCTGTGAGCTGATGGAAAAGCTGTTGACCAAGATGCCAGAAAAGCAATCACGGCGTGCAGAAGTGCGGCGGTTTTGCAGTCGGATCTTGAACACAGTCTCAATGCTTAACCTGAACAAGGCTTTTCTTAAGGTTCTGAAGCCAGATGCACGCGTCCTTTGTGAGCATCAACTTGGAGAGGCATTTCATCCCTTTAAGAGTTCTAGTTAAGTGAAGTGCTTGCAAGCCATTCAATTAGATGGTGAAAGGAGGTATCAAAACTCATTCTCGTAAGTGCTCATCTTGAAAAGTATTCTGCACCCTCAAAGTTATAATCAAGAAATGCATATGTAAATATTATGTGCTTTCTGATCAGCTTGTTGTGCTACAAATACCATGGTGTTTAATTTACAATGTTGAATTAATTTAGGTACTTAGGCTTCTACCGGATGTGGCTGAAATCATCTGGAGGCCATTCAAGATGGGGTCCTAAAGCTTCAATGCAAGTGATCGTGGAGGAAGTCGGTATGTTTGCTGCTGAAACCATTGTTCAAATTGGATTCTTTGAAAGTGGCCGTTTATTCATCAGTTTTGCAGTTTTGGGAAGGATGTGATGGAACACTTCCCAATGTATTTGTGAGATTAGTAAAAGAGAAAACTAAAGAAACAATTTCGCCCAACAGCCCTAAAGCGATAGTTTTACAAGCCTATATAACGTTGTTCTTTGTGAAACATATATATTTGTTTTTGAGTCAACTAGGATAGTGTTTGCCGTGTAAAATTTGTGCAAGGAACTAATTTTTCATGCCTTGCTAGAATACTTAAAATGTTTTGGTCAATTTGCTTGTGCTGGTGCTCGAAATACTCATTCGTAGTGGTATGACCATTGTTCATCTTTGGAATCAGATATGTGTGCTTCCTTCTATCATGCCAAAGCCCTTATCCTTCAATTAGTTAATACAGCAACCAAAATGGGTTCTATCTTTTGCCAAGCATGCGGTCCTAATGGTTGGTAAAGTGGTTGTGTGTTTCTTCCCTGTCATTATAGACTTCATAATTAAGAGAACAAATTCTTGGATTTAATTACTAAATAGTGGTTGTTGATGATGACTTTAATTAATCATGCAACTTGCAAGTCTCTATATATCACCATATCTCATCAAACAAATATAGTTTTTGGGGAGACGAAAACATGCTGAATATAAATGTGAAATGTGTAACAAAAATATATAATTTTTTTTCTTGAATTATGCAAATGGTTTTAAACATCAATTAGAATTTTTTATCTTTTATTATTATGCAAATGTGACGAGCCGATCTGCTAGCCGCTGCCCGTTTCCTGTTTCCCCGTTTCTGATCGCGACGCACACCGACAGCCCCGTTTCGATATCTTCCCAACCGGTCCTCCCTCTTCGTCTTCGTTTCCTACTTCGTCGCCCTCCGTTCGGATGAGAATAACCCTAATCCGATCGAGAATGGAAACCTAGCTTGGATCCCCCGATGCCCCTTCGATCCCCGGCCTCCATCTTGTCTGTGACCCTTGGCCGCCGTTCCTGGGTTATGGCCATGGAAAAATGGCTGTTCCGCCTCATCTCCGTCTCCTTCGTCTCCGTGCTGCTTTTCCTCTCCGCCATCTCCGGCTTCACGGCCTCCTATGCTTTCCACGCCCGCCGGCCCGCCCCCACCGACGTCCACCGCGGCCCGGCCCACCTGCCCGCCTTCGCTTACTACATCTCCGGCGGCCGAGGCGACTCCCGCCGCGTCCTCCGCCTGCTCCTTGCCGTTTACCACCCCAGGAACCGCTACCTCCTCCACCTCTCCGCCGATGCCTCCGAATCGGAGCGGGCCGACCTGGCGGCCAGGGTCTGGCTTTCGATCCCTGCCGTACGAGCGTTTGGGAATGTGGATGTGGTCGGGAAGGCCAGCGCAATGACACCGATGGGGTCGTCTGGGCTTGCGGCCACGCTACATGCTGCCTCAGCGCTACTCCGGCTCGACGACGGCTGGGATTGGTTCGTGACGTTGAGCGCCGAGGACTATCCGCTTGTCACGCAAGACGGTACGTGATCTTTATTCTCAAAATGAGGCCTTTGTTGTTGCATTGGTTTTATCAGATCTCCAGATTTGAATGTTTATGATGGAAAAGATGTCGTCTTCTATTCGAGTTTATAAAACCAGCTATGAGTTGTAAGTAGCGTATCGAGTTTATTTGCTCTTACAACGAAAAGTTCGGATCTATCTTTCCATCTTAAGTAGCCAAGGTTCATGCTTGCAAGGCTATATTGGAAATTGGATCTCTCTGTGGTATCTAGTTTAGATTTTTCTTGACACACTCTCTCTATCTATCTATCTCCTCTTTATGATGTTTATACTGTGTCAAACAATTTTCTATTTGATATCCATTTTTTGGTTGTTATATGTTGGTGAACATTGAATTGCAACTGCTTTAGATCCATTAATTTAGTGGATACTTAAATTAGCACTAGTACTTACCAGCTTTTTAGCACTAGTACACCCTTCCTTTCTTCATCCCCATGCTCTATGTAGATTGATATGGCATCTTTGTTATGAAATTCGAGCCCCAAACTGCCTGTAGAAGGCTTCTTTTTTCTTTTATTTGATGTGGATTTTCACTGGATTGAGAATGCTTTTATGGGAGATCCTGATGCCACGGATCAGTCCTCAGCCTTTTTGGTGATACAAAGCCAATTTTAGCTCTTGAAGGATTCACCTTTTCTGATCTTTTTTAAATAAATAAAAGGTTTTGTTACCCTCTTTTTGTATATACCGATGAAAGAGTATTGTTTATCTGTTAAATTCTTCTAAGCATTGAGTGTTTGAAAGTGACAAGATAGAAATATGCAAGGACATAATTCTGCTATTCTGCTGAGCTACATGCTGGATATGCGTACATTTTTTCGTGTGCTGATTAAGTATCAAGCTAACACCCACCCTCTTGTGAATCCTACAACCTTGAGCTTCTTGAAGTATCTAATTCTTCTGTTAGATAAGTACTCTTACATCGGTTTATGTTGCTAAAACCAAAAGTATATTAGCAAGGACTTGGCAATACCAGGGAAGCAAATGGGCATGTTTGCTCTCCCATTTTTCTCCTTATCCATGTGTGGACTGCAGTAGATTTATATCTTATAAAATACGATGATAAATCTTTCTTTTTTGACATTTTAGTTTTTAGGTTTGCATGAACATGATGAATGTTCTTCTCTGAATAAGATATCTTGTAGAACGATTATCTGAAGGATGTCTTCAATTTTCTTTTGCATTTATGTTCAGGTACATAATATATTTGCTATCCAGAAGTTAAAGTGCTGATTATTTGTTCTCTTTTTGTTTCAGATTTGATTTATGTTTTCTCCAATGTGCCAAGGAACCTTAGCTTCGTGGACCACACCAGTGATCTTGGATGGAAAGAGTAATCACAAATGTTCTGCCGTTGTCTTATTCCTGAGAGTTAAATCCGCTGTCTTTCATTAACTTCCAGAACTGTCATTGCAGAAATCAGAGGGTTCAACCAATTATAGTTGATGCCGGGCTTTATTTGGCAAAGAGGAAGTCATTTTTCAAAGCTTCTCAGAATCGGGTCACCCCTGAATCTTTCAAGTTCTTCACAGGCAGTTTATCTTATCCTAAACTTCTAACATGCTTATTTCAAACTTTTGCACATCTGAGTCTGATGATGTGTTCTTTCGATTTACTGTTCAACAGGTTCTCCGTGGGTTATCCTGAGTAGGTCCTTCATAGAATACTGCATACTGGGTTGGGACAATCTAGCTCGCACTCTTCTCTTGTACTTCACAAATGTAATGTTGTCCGAAGAAGGTTATTTTCATTCGGTCCTATGCAACTCTCCTAATTTTCAGAATACAACAGTGAACAGTGACCTAAGGTATATGGTGTGGGATAGTCCTCCAATGCTGGAACCCCACATTCTTAACATGACAGATTTTGATCAGATGACAGAGAGTGGAATGCCTTTTGCTAGGCAGTTCCGTCAGGGTGATGCAGTGCTAGATAAAATTGATAGCAGGATACTGAAACGTCGCTACTACAAGGCCGTTCCTGGGGCTTGGTGCTCTGGCAAGAGGAGATGGTGGATGGATCCATGCTCTCAGTGGGGCAATGCTGACATTGTCAGACCTGGGCCTCAAGCAGAGAAGTTTGAACAATTGATGAAAAAGGTGGTAGAGGAATGGAAGTCAAAATCTAGCTCGTGCAGATAAGTCTGAAAATTTCATAACCATTCGAGTATCAAGATTAATTTTGTTGGGGCATGTTCAGCAGAAATTACTCCCCACACGAGGTGATTTCATTTTCTCATCTCAATCACTACTAGAGATTTCTGCATAGCTTATACCAAGATGGAGGTCATGTGGTTGGTGGTCTCTCTCTCTCTCTCTCTCTCTCTCTCTCTCTCTCTCTCTCTCTCTCGGCTGGTACGACTTCAAAGGTTCTACATGGTAGTTAGCTGCAATGACACACTACTCTATTGGGGGGGTCCATGAAATCATTTTTGAAGAAAGTCCATGACTTGTGGGCTATTTGCTGATGTTGTTTGAGTCTTCCACCAAATGCCAGAGTGCCATATATCCACTGATGTTAGATAAACCAGAAGAACTTACTTCCATATGCATAGAAATGAGCAAGCAAATGTCTTTTGTGGACACATGTTGTCTCTATGGTAAGCATCTTCCAAGGAGATAGAGTCTTGACATGTTATGCAGACTAGTGCAGATTATGTTAAGTGAGATGAGATCAGGCCTCTCCTAGAGTGTTATTTGTCTTTGATTCTTTCATGTTATGCTGTATTCATGTGGGTACATACTGGTTGCTGTATAAACCAAATGAGGTTGCTGATTTACCTCACATCAGTGTCACACAGCTTCTTTGCACCTTTGAGGATCTTTACTTTGGCCTTTCATATTATCATGATTTGTTCTCTTTATTGCCTAGTGTTCTATATCCTATTTATGGTGGTCTGATTTCTCTTAAGCACAATATTTTCTGCAGTATTTTTTTTTTTTTGAAAGGATAGATGATGAAAGTGAGATGTGAACTTAAGCTAGTTGACAACAGTAATATAATCTCACTCAGGACACAAAATGAGTAATTTTAAAATGAATGTATAGTGCTTGTTTCTAAAAACAGGAAACTTGATCCGACCCAATATATTGTTTCTAAATCCAAGCCTCTATTGTAATTTGTAAGAGTAACGAGGGTTTATTTGATGACATGACAGCAGAAGCGCAGCAGACAAAGGCGGGAAAGGCCGCGAAGTCGAGTAGGAATGAATGGATCGAAGCGGGAAGACGAGTTCTCTATTTTAACCCCCTTCCCCTTTTTATATTACTGTCTTGGGTCCCCTCCTCGTCGTCGCCGTCACCACCCTCCCTCTCCTCTCTCTTCTGATCCCCCCTCCGTGGCACCGGCGATCCCAATCTTGCGAGGGGAGGGTGGGAAGGAGGAGGAGAAGAAGAAGAAGAAGAAGCACCTGGGGATCCGACACATGGGCATCCAGAATCTCCTCAGATTCCTGAAGCCATTCATACGTCCCGTCCACATCAGGAAATACGCCGGGAAAAGGGTAGATTGTTTTGGACCCTTGCAGTTTTCTTGCGGTTTCTAATGAATGTTATTCCGATCTCCTTCATGTTTTGCTTTGTTCTTCTTTCCGGTAGGTGGGCATCGATGCCTATTCGTGGCTCCACAAGGGAGGTGAGCAGCTGGAACCACGCAAACAAAACGCGTCGCGTCGATTGGTAATCCTAGATGTTTGGTGGTTTATCGTGCACTCTTTTGGGCAGCTTATTCTTGCAGTATGGAGCTCTGCCTCGACATGCCGGGTGAAGCTGCGAGGCGTTATCTCAACTACTTTATGCATCATATCAATCTCCTCCGGCATTACAAGATCATGCCTGTCGTCGTCTTTGACGGTGGCAGCATCCCTTGTAAGTCCGCCACGGATCATGAGCGCCACAGGCAAGTGAAAGGAAGAAGCAGAAACTGATGCAATTTAGCTGTATTGTTCTTCCCAGGATGTTCATTATCATGCTGTAGGTGAATGGTTTGTTTTATTTGGTTAGGTTCAAACAAACTACAATAGATGTTACACGAATATGAACTACCAATAAGACAAAGCGGGATAGAAGCATAGTTATATACATATGTTTAGCATAACATGTTACTATTTTTGTTTGCCATTTTCTTTGTGTGGCTGTTCAAATTGTTTGTGTAAACTGTTTATTTGGGCAGTGTTATGCCTCTGAACAGATGTTTATTTTAATTTAGGCGAAGAGAAGCTAATTTTGAGTTGGCAAAAGAGAAGCTCAAGCAAGGAAACACTGCAGGTGCCATTGAACTTTTCCAGGTAATTTCTCCTTCATTGGTACACTTAAGTCACTGGATACATGTGTACAGTAGAAAAATTGTATCGATTGGTATAGTTGTAAGCTAACTCTGAAAGAAAGAGTTATCCTTCTTTAGTTGTAGCAACATGCAAAGTGGTTTTCTTGGGTTTATCAATGTAGATAATACATAAAAATAACAGAAATGCTTTTTTTACTTTCAAAGACATTGAAATACTAGGGCGGAAAATGGTTGTCCAAGCTTTTATTTCTGGTATGACATGATTTCTAAATCCTTGGATTTAGATGTGTATGAGAAAAAAGAAAGAAAAAAAAAACAGATCTCAAAAGGAGAACTATGAATGCTATATATCACGAGGCGTTTGGGGTGAGTTTTGCTGAGTCATGCTAAAGTGGCAATTTAATTCAGGAACTCACATAAAACATGACTAAACTGCGCTTAGCAGAGAAAAGAGAGGAGCAGCCTGGAGAGGCAAGTAATTTGAGATATAGATATGCTTGTTTGACTTTAAAATTTTGCTGAAGCATGTCTGTCAAATTTTGTGCATAAGAAACAGAAGATTCAATCACATTTTCACAAGCTTTGGTTCCTTGTCTTTACAATATTTTGAGGAAAGCCTATCTTCCTCAAAATTACATCTTCTGTACAAGAAATGTACTATTGTTCTTTTCTATGAAATTTAGTTACAATCTAGACATGTCCACTTACAGTATACATCACATATTGTCTTATTATTGATGTTACGTTGGTTTTTTGCTGCTTAGTTACTGGGCAAGCCCACAAGATCAGGAATTTAGAATTCTCTAGATTTTTTCAGTCTTGAGAGCAGGAAGCTTTCGATATGGTTGGCTTATACACCACATTTATCTTTTTTCTTCTTTTTCTAATAAGTTGTGCACGATTGCTATGTTGTTTCAATCTTGTAAAGTGGTGTCTTTGATCAAGTAATTTATTTTGATCCTTTTTGTTGTCCTTTATTTCTTTCCCTTTTGGTCTTTTTTCTAACATTTATAGTATCACCTCCAGAAAGCAGTACATGTCACGCCTTTGATGGCTCATAAGCTGATTCAGGTAATTTCCCTATGATTATGACCTAGTTTTCTATTTTATAGCTTTAATTGTTATATGTTTTTTTTATGACAGATCTTAAGATCAGAAGATGTGGAATTCATAGTTGCTCCCTATGAGGCCGATGCTCAATTAGCATACTTATCTTCCCTCAAACCTGATCAAGGAGGCATTGCAGGTGTAATAACAGAAGACAGCGACCTCATTGCATACGGTTGCCAGGCTGTGAGAAAACTGAAACCATAGGTTCCTTAAATTGTCCTTTTGTTGATTTTCTCATGAATGCATGTTGTTGTAGATCATATTTAAGATGGACCGCTATGGTAATGGTGAGGAAATTCTTATGGACAAAGTCTTCAAGAGTGCTTCTGATGGACTTTCCTTCAAGGATTTTGATAAAGAATTGCTCACAGGTCACACTTGCATTTGCTCGACTTTCTTGAAGTAATAAGTATTAATTAGTTCACTAATTGCATGACAATTGTTAAGTCTCAGTTTGTCTACTCAACAAATGAATCTAAATGATTATGGTTTGCATTTCAAACTTTCTTCTACCTCTATATTTTGTAACTCGTAACAATAACCATATGAGGAAGTAATTCTAGATAGTAAATGATCCATCTATTCTCTAACTGAAACTCGCTATAAGTAGGGATGGCAGAGCTTGAGTCGTGCATTGATTTTTGACTTGTATTCTTGCATTCTACATAGTGATAGCTCTAGTCTCACCTTGTCCTCTTTTCACTATTTATAAGGCCTTGCATATAAGGTTTAACCCAAGGTATGCAATTTCGAATGGTACCGCTCAGTATGGGTGGTACGTACCAGTCCGACGGCATACCAGTACGCGGACCGCTCGCTACCAGGCGGAACGTTTAAAAGCACCCCGTATCGAACGATACGAGGTAATATCGGACGGTAACGGTCGAAATTGATCGTTATCGCACTGTAACAGTGCTACAGTGCTCTAACGGTCAAATTGATCGTTGGAGCCCTTTTTCATAGTATTTAAACCATTCTTCTTCCTTATTTCACTCCATTACATTCTCATACTCTCTTAAACTATCTCAAACTCTTTTTTTTCACATTTATGCTCTCCTAAACTTTACAAAATAACGATTTGTGACGAATATGATTCATGATGATCAACCTACGATCAACACTATATTAATGCATCAATGGCATACGATGTATCAATACACTATGTCATGTGATCAATTTCATGATTGGGTCCAACAAACATATCATATTAATATGCAGATGTATAGGATCGAGGACCCCGATCCACCACCCGTGGAGGCTTGTCGTTCGTTTTGGTAGTAGAATCAGCAATCAGGTATATCTACATACGTGATTATTTAATTCACTTGAATTTTAGAGTTTATATTATAACAAAATAGTCTAACAATTTAAATAATTTTTTTCTGTAGATATTTCAATGTTAACATAAGGACAATCCGTAATTGATTGAAATACGAATCTTGCACAAGATATTTTTCAAAGCCCGAAAAAGATATGTGATATTATTCTTATCTAATTTACATTGTTTTTATTAAACTTATGCTATTGCTATATTTATTTCTAACTTAAAAACTCTATCCTAACTTTTTTTTTCAGATATTTTCGAAGGGTTTTACACCTAAATTAGGTCTACCGCTCGGTACGCCTTGGCGTATCGCTCGGTACATGATACCGTATCGTACCGAGCCAACCTCGAAACATCGGTACGGTACGGTATTGTATACCTTGGTTTAACCAACCAATCTTCTTGGGTTCTTGCTTATGGAACTCTCTCATAAACTAAATCACATGCTTTTAACTATTCTTTCCTCCATATCTGATCTATGTTATTAAACTTTTCTCCCATCTTCTAAAAGCTTATCACATTTAAGATCTATTGTGATCTAGTTTTCAAAATATTTTCGCTCCATGTCTTGCTTGTAATTTAAATTGAATAAAATTCAAGCTAAATTTTTGCTTTTATTGAGTTCAATTTTAGTGTTCTATTTTTCCTACTTATCCATCATTTCTTTTAATCACATGCTAACTGTTGTTGCACAATCTGTACATCAACTCGAAATAACTAGCATCATTTTGTTGTGGGTGAGGTTCTATTATTGCTCGTTGTTGGTTGTCAAGCTAATTTTGAATTTGTTCTTGCAGATTTGAGAAAGTTTTGCATAATTTATGACATCGCTCAATGTGTTATATTTTTTCAATATCTTGACAGGTATGTGTGTCCTGGCTGGATGCGACTTCCTTCCTTCCATTCCAGGAATTGGGATTAAGAGAGCTTATTCTTTTGTCTCCAAGTACAAGAACTTAGATCGTGTAAGCCCATTTGTTCCATTCTTATGCTTGTCCATTTAAAACTCCAATAAAAAAATTGTGGTAACAAACTTAGGAATTCCTACTTGTATTGATTGTATTGCACAATTATGCCCCTAGTATACAGATTTTGTACTGTTCTTAAGCAAAATGCTGTTTGGTTTGATGTATGTGTCTAATGTCCCAAGGAACATTTTAATCTTATATATTTCTTTATATATGTATATTTATCATATTTTTTCATCTTAATTTCTTGTTGGCTACTGTTTTGTCTTCATTTAACTTTGTGTTTTTCCTTCCTCATGCTTTGCAGGTTCTGTCAGTTTTGAGACTTGACAAGCGATATAAAATGCCAGAAGATTACTGCGAGTCTTTTAGGAAAGCAGTTGCAGTCTTTCACCATGCTCGAGTGTAAGATATGCCATGTAAAACTTATGGCACAAACTGACTTCTATCATATCGACTTATCTATGCATTCTGTTATATGCAGATATGATATGGCTACACGAGCATTAAAACATTTGAAGCCTTTAGAAGAGAAGCATCTGGAGTTTCTAAATGGTGATCTGGATCTTCTTGGACCGTATCCTACATGACACCATAACACAATATAATCGCCACTATAAACAATCGTCACAATAATGCTTGTTTCTCGCTTTGATATGTTATTTGCTTCAAATTTTCCCATGAATTTTCTTTGATTTTTGAAATCACCAAGTGAGCTCCCGCAATCAGTAGCTGCTGCTGTCGCTGAAGGCAAATTGAACCCCATTACCATGCAACATTTTGACTATCTCCCTAACGCTGAAATGTGCTCGGAGTCTGTCAGCGTCCTATCCTACCATCGTACATCTGGTGATGAATTGAGAATCTCATTCACAGAGGGGAGTTGCATTACAATGTGTTCATCTGAGCAAGACCATGAAGAACATATAGAAGATAAGCTTATCGGTAAGTTGACCAGCTCTTCTTTATGGGCTGCTAGTAATTTGGAGTCGAATGTATACATCTTTTGCCATCAAACTCTATCTACAGAAAAATTACTAGTCAAGTTAAAAGGCATTATAAGTAAGCAAACTAATCCAGAAGTATATGTGCTGGCACTTTGTTTTGTTTTATGTTCTACTAATTCTTCAGCTTGTTTGATGTGTCAACAGTTGCAAGAGAGACTGCTCTGGATCAAAAGTACATTAAAGAAGCTTTTGCGCTGGGTATGTTGGTTGCACCAGCAGAGTGTCATCAAGTAATGGAGCTTGAAGTAGACAAGGCATCAGTACCTGATAACAATCCATTCAAGAAGAGAAAACTAGAAAAGAGTAGTTCTCAAAAGGACGACCAGAGGGCAGCACTGGCTGTGGTGACACAAGATGAAAACTCTCTTGGTATGGTGTGTTCTTCGCCGCAGTCACAGGAAAGTGTGGAGTCCAAGCCGAATAAGTCAACGTCCATCGGAAAAGATAAGACTCGGAGAGGGAGGCCTAAAACAAAGAACGAGAATAAGAGCGCAGGGATTAAGAAAAACGGTATACTCAAATTCTTCCAACCTTTGTAGATCTAATTTTTCTTGCATTGCAGTGTTTTTATCTTTCGCTATGGGAGAATTTTCATGCCCTCAATTTTGGTTCAAATTTTTCGAGAATATTATTGTTGCAGATTATATTATCTAGTTTTATTTTTTGATCAATCAATGTATTGTGATATCTAGTTTAATCTCCTACTAAAATGGGAGAAAATTGAGTTGATTTATAAGGTAAGATGAGTTTGTTATCATTAATTTTGTCTTAGTTCAATTCACAGAGTAGCAATATGATATGATTGATTATGATTATGAGTGACAGACCAGAATTCATTTATAGTTTATTGCAGTTGACTTGGTCAAAGTAGTATCATGCAGCCTCATCTCTACTAGTAACTCCAATGCCGTCCTTATTCTTCATTGGCATACAAATGCAATCCACACAATGCAGCAACCATCGCCTGTCTTCAATACTTTCTTCTTCTGAGACTCTCTCTCTCTCTCTCTCTCTCTCTTTCAAGGCAGCAATTTTAGTGGACACATCATAGCATTGTCTTCATGATCCAGTATTTGCAGAAGGCAGTATCCAGTAAGGAGGAAACGATGAAGCGGCAAACCAAAGAGAGAGAGATGGGAGCGAATTCACATAGCTCTGGGTCGCGGCCACCAGCTTGAACGCCACCACCACCACCGTCGTCATGTAACCCGGTTCCATCTTCACTATGTTCTTCCACGTCTTCTCTTGGTCCGGCACCGGCGGCTCCCTCCCCACAGCGTGCGCCCCCACGTTGCATCTCGACGCGTCCCCCTTTGCAGTAGTCATGCAGCTGCCGAAGGCCGCCAGGTCCACCAGCTCCACCACCTTGTTCGCCTGAAACGTCGCCAGGTGCGGGTGCAGCGGGTAGTCGTCGCCCGTCATGTTGATGACGTTCCACAGCTCCGTGCTGCCGGATCGCGGTGTCTCCAGATCCTCAGAACCTCCTAAGGATAATTACATATTCTGTAATTAATTATGATTATTATCTCAATCTTTTTTATATATTAAGATTTTTATAATTACATAAGTAAAATATTTAATATTAATTCTTTTAATTTTTTAATTTTATCGATAAAAAAATATAATATATTCGATGTGAGACTAATCAGGATGTTACGATCAAAAATATAATATCATCCGATAAAAAAAAATTTAATTCTAATTTTTTTCTAGTCATCGCAACAACACCTGCCTCGTGAACCCATGGATCCCTAGCCAGTGAAGTAATAATATTAATTCATTAAAGCCTCAGATCCCTAGCTAGTGAAGTATCAAATGTACAAAAATTAATTTATATTCAAAGTAGAAAATAGTATGATAAAATGACCATTAGGTTCGGGGCGAGAATTATAATATATTTTTCTTGATTGATCGTGTGCTTTATGATTGTATGATGCGATTGACCACCTCATAAGATTGAGTCGACCTCTTAATTGGTGTAACATTATTGGCTGTCACATCATCTGAATAAGGTTGATAACGTGAAGATAATATATTAATCATACGATTGTGAGATATCGATCACATAACCATAAATATAAAAGACTGATAAAAATCTTAACTGATAAAAACATTAAATATAAAATACTAAGATCCTGTCCTGAGATAAAATCCCACCCTTAACCCTTATGAGTAACAAACGAAAATAATATGCCAAGACGGTGACTAAGGCTGCCTTGAGCTGATGCAACCATGGATAATATCCACAAAACTAGGTTTTTGATAGAATAACATGTAAAACTCATGACCACCGATGGTGGCAAGGTTCTGAGATTGAATCATGACGCAAACATTTTTATTCATTGTATCCGGTAAAATGAGGTTGGAGCAAGACGATAGCCTTTTTGATAACCAGCAGATGTTCTGCTTTCAAATTCACTTGATTCATACACAATACCGATAAAAAAAAAAGCCCTCTTCCGGTTCTAACTAGCAGTATAAAAGTACCTAAAGATGTTAAGCTCGTACCTACGTATAAGCCTCCGGCAGATGGAAGTCTGATAGGTGCAGCTTGTCTCGGATCATTCTGCCAGTCTTAGGCATAACATGCCAGTGGAGAATAAGATCAACTTTTCTACCACGGAGATTGCTTCCCTGGATTATTGAATTGGTAAAAAAAAAAAAATTAAGCTGAGATATTTAACAGTTCATCGAAGATTTACTATTGTACAACATATGCGACGAAAGACAAAAAATATTCACAAGTAATAAACAAATTCAAAACCGAGTAAACTAACCTGATCGATTAGAGGATACTTGGTGGTCACCTTTGTCTGGAACTTTGCCTGGTCCTTATCCAGGATTATGTGATCCCATAGCGAGATCTGAACATGGGAAAAAGATCATAAAAAATGATTTGTAACCAACAAACCAAGGTTTCCCAAGACTAAAAGCAAAGTTAACGATTACAAAATTAACTTATGCGGAACAAGTATGTTAATTTGCTGAACATATGCAGCTTCCATAAATTGTCACGGAACTTCGAAATCAGAAGAACAAACAAGGAAACATGGGCTGACAACTCAAATACCATCCACAGCAGCAAGTGGTTTGCCACCATTGCAACGAATCACCAGGTTCATCAAACATAAATATATCAGTATTGAAAACTCAAATACCATCCAAAAACACCAAGTAGTTTGCCACCTTGAAATGAATCACTCGGCTCATAAAAAACAATATATCAGTTGATGTAATAAACTCTCGACACATTTAGAGATGTCAGAACCAGCAATATGAATCTAGACCCAGACGCTTTAAGAGCAGAACAACCATAGAGAGCGTTCACTAGAAGATTAGTTTCCAACTAGACTCTAGCAATTAAGTAAAGAATAATCCATTAGTCCAAATATACCACATTAGTTTATTAATAAGGTGACAGTTTCTCAATAACAGGGGATGCATTGGGATAGAAAATAAGTGAAACAAATATATTTCACATGTGTTCATGATATTCTTGTATAGAAATTAAGTGACCACATGATTCACAAATTACAACTTTGATTAGTAAACCATGAAAGTGAATTTTAGGCTTTTAGCAACCAATGCTAACCCACAGGTAATAAATGACACACCTGGTTAAGGGCATTCTTTGGAGTTTCGTACTCAGCAGCAAGGAAGACAAAAACCTGAAATTAAGGAGGTTAATAGAAAATGAAAAATAATATTATCCATTTATTTTGAGACAGAGACTCCATAGTATATATAAGCCTTTAAAGTGCAACACAACCTATTTACAACTCTGGAAGTGATAGCAAAAGAATCTCTCAAACAGACTTCAATAAGAGGATGAGAACACACAACTGACCGTACATGCAAGTCTTTGATAATATTTGGATAGTTGAAATTTGCTAGCAAAAATAAGATGATTTACTGCTCAAAACTTGGTCGATGTTCCCTAATTATAACAATCCAACAAAAGAACAGTATTGAAGTATAATTGACTCATATTGGATGGTAAAGATCAATAGATTTCTGCTTCACCCAGGAGCTTTTACCATGAGGTGTTGTGGCATCAACAATAGAACAACACATTGTAACTATATGAAATTCACCATAATCTATTGTTCTATTAGAAGACAGTCAAATTACTTAGCATCAGTCCACAAAGTACCTGCTTCGTATTCCATGTAAACAGTGGCTGCACGTCCAAAGAAACATTGAATGTCAAGCTAACCTGCCAGGTAACAACCTTTTTCAGACACTTTGTAATGACTGAGAAGCTTCATATAAGACATAAAAGATGAAAAACCTACTAAGACCCACATGAGACTATGAGGTATGGGAATACAGTACAAAACATTTTTATTTGAACTTACATATGGAGATCATGTTTTTATGTTATAAGCACATGTAATATAGAAGTTTATATATAGAAGTCTATAAAAAACCACATAGGCCAATGTCTTTTAATGTCATCATGACTAGTTAAAATTAAAAAAAACTAATTAACGAGTTTAATAAAGTGCTCGACAAGCAAACCCAAATCTGAAAGGCCAATTTTATTTTAGTGCTACATAACTTCTACTCAACCACCCTGGCAACTCTCCTCTATTACTTCATCAGCAAAGAAAGCAAGAACTACAGGAGACAGAAAACACAGAAAACTCCTTATCAAAACCACTAAAACTTCCAATGTTAAGAGAGAGACATCTAATGCAAAATTGGGTGTATGAAGAATGTCGAAGAACTGATTGAATTTGAGTACGGAAAAGTAAGAGATGACTAATTTGAAGAGGTGGGTAAGAATGAGACTTTATTTTGCTTTAAGCAACTTCTGAAAGGAATACATTGCAATAGCTCCGAAAATGTAGACGAAATGGACAAAAATCAAATTTATCAAAAATATAAGCAATGTGTACTTAATGCAAAACAAAAAATTCATTACTGAGAAATTTAACAGAAGTACATTAAGATAATGAAGTAAAAGAAATGTTAAAGCAAAATGATAGAGACTTTCAGAAAGAAGAATTACTGGCATATTCCCATAAGATCCAAATCACTACTCATCTTGGATTTAGGGGATTAAAAAAAGGGTCCAAAGTGGAAACAGAAAGGTAACAAGATTGGTGCATATAAACATGCAACAAAATTTTTCCCAACAAGAGATGTAAATTCGTGAAAAATTACCTCATCAGCCCCATTCAGCTGCCTCCGAAACCGATTAACCTTAAGCACCTGCAAGGGACAAAAAAAATTCCCTTAAGATCACCAATAGGTCGCACAAGCAGTTAATCATCATTCAAAGACTTGACCACAACAAGGAAAATGGAACTAAGTGGCCCAACGCATTCGCCACTAGAAGATTTGGAAGGGCTAGATGTACATAGACCGACCTCTGGTTGTATAGAAACTGTTTACAAAAACCTGAGAGAAAGAGCCATCTGACAAAATTTAATTCACATATTAAAGTTTACAATTGACACTCCAAAAATCTTGCATCCAAATGTCCATGTCCAAATTAGAGAACATTAATAAGTAATAATGTCGTAAAGCATAATACTATGTTCCTCCAAATAATGCAAGGACAGTTGGTTACATTGTACAAAGTACAAATTTTCAACATGTTGAGCACAAATTTTTATTCAAATTTAGTGAATGCTGCTCGAGTTGAGCAACCTAACATGCATATGTGCTTACATGTGGAATTGTGAGCAAAAAGCATGAAGCCAACTTGGTATTTGAAAACCTTATGACTATTTTTGCTTCTTTTCCATCATCCTATTGGTTAGTTTTTGTTTCAGTGACTGTGGAAACGGAAAAACAATGAAAATAATTTTAAGCACTTCTTAATTTCAATTTAATTTCCATATGTCTCTTCAGCACGCATAGGTGATTGCTGGCAGACTGCAACTCAGTTCAACTCTGATGCGAAACCGTGAACACCTTTTTTATGTCCTAAAAGATCCCTAACATAGCACAACTCGTGGTTCCAAGGAGAAGCAATCCCCACAACGGCATAAAACCTAAAAACGACGGATCGACGAGTAGCAACCCTAGTCGTTCTTTTCTTAAGCAAGCCTTGGCGATTGCTGGCCGATTGCAACTCGGTTCAATTTCTACCCGTCAACATTCCACGGCGTAGGGGATACCAAACAATTAACACTTTTCCCTTCTCAAGACAAGACCCCATTTTTTTTCTCAAGACAAGCAGAACTCGCGACGAAAGTAGTCACTATTACTTCTTTCCGAAGAAAACAACAATCCCGACACAGAATCCAGCCAAAAAACGACGGATCTATGAGTCGCAAACCTCGGTATGGATGGCATCACGGACTTGTAACCCTCGTCTCGAAAGAAAAGGGGAAATAACAGATATAATGATGATGACGACGATCGAGGACCGAGACATGGTAGCATTCGTCGATCGGACACATCAAATCGAGAGATCGACATGAGATGACATAACAGACGGTACCTGGGCACTGGCTTGGACATGGGAGGAGGAGGCGGACAGGGGGGAATTGAAGGCGTCGAGAAAGGAGGCGGCGCCGCAGAGGACGGCGAGGAGGAGGAGAGAGAAGGTGAGGAGGGTGTTCAGGCGGTACGCGAACGAATGCATCCTCTCTGTCTCCCTCCAACTCCACTGTCCGGCGATGTGATGGCGGCCGCAGATCCTCCAGTAGAATAATCTTTGATACCCCCAAATCTTTTTGGATTTGGAGTTCGCGTCCACTGTTTAATGCATACGTTACCACGCGTGATGTGAATGCATCATGCTTCGAGATTTGTGCAGATGCGCGAGGGCGTACAGACGGTTGCTTAATCCTGGCCAAAATAATAATAATAATAATAATAATAATAATAATAAAAGAACGGTCCTGATTTCATCGTAAGAAATCCGAATATTGAAGTGCACGCTCGCCTAGCTCTGAACCCAAATTGACTTGGTGGCCAAGTCCGTCAAACGGAAGCATATCTACTGTTCAATGCATACGTTGCAAGGCGTGATCTGCTTGCATCATGCTTTGAGATGTACGCAGTTCCTTGAAGGCCAACGGACGGTTGGATCGTAATCCTTTATCGCGTAATCTTTGCCAAAATAACAGGAAAAGGGAAGGACGGTCCTGATCCCATCACGAGGTACCCAAAAATTAAAGTATCAAATTGACTTGGCGGTCGAGTCGGTCAAATAAAAATATATCCGCTCTCGTAATGCCATGTGGCTGACGTCACGCATGTCGCGTCATCACACGTTGGTATTTACGACGTCCGAAGCCGACCACAGTTTAATTGCTATTAGTTCTTCTCGTTTCAGCAAAGAGAAGGCGGAGAGAAACAGAGATTAGAGGCGATGGCGTCGAAGAAGCGATCGGACTTCGACGGCGGCGAGGAGGAGAGGAGGACCCGGCGGCGGTTCAAGAAGAAGGAGGAGGAGGAGGAGGAGGTGACGGACGACCAGGTCGACGAGTTTTTCGCCATCCTGCAGCGGATGCGGGAGGCGACTAGGTTCTTTGCTGCCGGGGGCAGCGGCGATGAGGCGAAGGGGCAGGGAGTACGGAGGTGGCGGCTGGCTTTCGAGTGCGAGGACTTCAAGGCGGCGGCCGCCGTCGAGGATATTGAGCGGCGGAGGAGGAGGAAGAGGAAGAGGGGTGCGGATGCAGCGGCGGAGAGCGGGGGAGAAAGAGAGAGGTCGAAGGATGTGGCAGCGGCGGAAGTGAGCATCTCCGGGACCTTCGATCTGAACGCGGAGCCCGCGAGAGAACAATGAACGAGTGGGAGCCCCGCGGCGGTGACGCTACATTTACATTATCTCTATGTCATCGCTCTCTCTCTCTCTCTCTCTCTCTCTCTCACAGCTCTTCAGGATCAAATTAATTAAGGTTGGAATTATGTAAACCTTTCTGCAAAAAGCCAAAGGATGGGAAATAAATTGGATCCATTGTATCTGAGTTATGATTTGAACCTCATTTTATCTTTTTTTTTTTCTATATATGTGAATTAAGGCTGGATTTGGTGACTACTTTACATTAGAAACCAAAAAAAGATGAGTTGAGAATTATTTGAATCCAGTGGCCATGGTATTATTGTGTTTTCATGGAGCCCATGGCCTTGGGGGGTTGGAAGTCATTGTCCTGAGCCTCGAGAAGGACCTGCAACTAAAAAGTCTTCGAGGAAGTATCTCATCTATACTCGTGTGTTGTGACAGTCTGTGGGCACAGTTCATCGACTTAAAGAGTCGATTGGTACAACAATAGAGACCAGTTTGATGATTGAGTCGACGACTATAGTTCATCTTCCTTTATACTGTTTCAGCTAGCATTGAAATTTCAGGTTCTCACAGATTCTCTCTCAAACCCATATATGCTTCACGTGTTTTAGACAAGAACGCCAGCCACAGCAGAGAACAGATCAACAACAGACAACGTCAAGAAGATCCATGGGAAAGCAAACAATCATTTTTATGTAGCCGAGACTTCAATCTTCCTCACCAAACAGTGATCGGATCCAAGAAAACAAAGATCCAAAACCGAGCTGAAGAACAAGCAAACTCCACCAGTGCAGCTCACAATCTAGATAGAAGCCCGGAGGACGCTTGTACACTCGACGCAAGCTATACGTTGCTGCAAACTACATGAATGGGAAAGGTTACTGGATCTGCACGAGAAAGGATTCATAACCCAGTTGAGGAGGGTAGGACAGGGTCTTAAGCTTCTTCACGACCTCGATCGGCCACACATTCTTCCGCAGTTGCTGGGGAGCCGGGAGAAGACCATGTTAGATCGGCAGGGAGCGGGAGACGGCGGCGGCGGCCGAGGAGACCATGAGGACTGCTCAGTGCTCAATGGGATGGATCGGATTAGGACAAGTGTCATGCAAATTTTAAAGCCTTGTATAATTAAGGGGTGTTACATATTTAATCTTTAATTATTAATAGTAGAAATAAAATAGATCCGCCAAGGCACCGAATCACACTAGGCATAAATGTTGGCTGCATAAATAATAATAATAATAATAATAATAGCAAGAATTATACTGTTTTATTTGGTTATTATATTTTAATCTCGAATCCTGAGAGAATGGGGAGAATTGGAGGAAAAGAAAGACAAAAACCACGTGATTAATCAGCCCACGCAAACAGAGAAAAATGCATCAAAAATAAAACAAAAGAGATCTCATCAACAATTTAAGGGTCCTCGATTACTTCTTCCATGATCCTGACAGCCGCTTCATCATCAATCACATTCAGCAATTAAAGTAGGAAAGGGAGGGGGGAAAGGAGAGGCCTTCAGCTATGAAAACTTTTGCATATTGAGTGATGCAAAGACCGAGCGAGGGAAATGGAGAAGCTACCGATTGTGGAGGGGATCAGGCGAGCTGGGTGCTCGCCGCTTGCTCTCGTCGATGAGGTTTTCAATTCCCGGCGAGTCCAACCTCCTCCTTGTGGTGATCATGTTCTCCCTGTGTAATACGGGAACCGCCAGTCCTCCGTCCTGAGGCTTGAAGAACACCCATATGCTACAGAGGATCATGAGATGAAAGAGAAGCCTCCTCCTCCTCTCTGCAACGTTGGCCACTGCTAACATATGTTTCTTCTTCGAAGACCACCTACATTGCAAGACCGAGAAAGAGAGGAAGGTAGCTGATTAGTCCAAACTTAAGCCAAGAGAAAAGAAGAACTCGAGCTCGAAGGAGGATGCTAGAGGTGGTGGTGTTTTGCACATTGGCATTTTGTGGCCTGTTCAAGGCGTACCGAATTGAACATGGCTCCAAAACATGTGAATCCACGTACAATGATGCTTATGTAGATTCACATGGTCTTGGGGTTCAATCATTCAACATCGATCTGAATCTCCCAGTAAAAATACTTTTTTGCCCTCCAAAAAAAATTTGCTCATCCAAGACATGCAGACAAACATGCAAGCATACAAAATGGTACCTGGAACTTGCGTGAGCATCTTCCTGTCACCGACCCTCTGTGGTAAAAGATACCGAGATCGAGTTCCGGGAGTGGTCTTCCGCTACACTGTACAGGGTGGAAGCTTTTGTGGTGTCAGAAGCGGTGTACCCACCACTGCTTGTGCTGGCCTTGGTCAGAGTCGAGTTGGGCGTCGAGGTCCATCGCCCTACTCTTCCGCGAGTCCCAGGCCGTCCTGGCTTCGGCAACGAGAAGGAATCGCTCGAAAGCATGAGATGGACGGTGTACATGTCGGGTCGATCAGAAAGCACGGCTTGGCAGCACAACAGTGCTATTTGGATGCACTGTGCAGCTTCGTCGCCGTTCCCGGAAGGGATGGTAGGATCCATGATCTCCAGTGCTTTTCCCTCCCGAAACACCTTCCATGCCTATATGAATCACAACAAAGAAAGCTTAGCATAAACTCGCCGCTGTATGGCCAGTAATTCTTTCCTAAAAACCAAAGAAAATTTGCTTCTTTTGCACCCCAAATATCAAGTTGGCAAACTTACGTAGCTCAATAGGTCGGACTTTTCTTCATCCAATCGCTTGTCGAGATTTTTCCTGCCGCTCACAATCTCCAATACCAATACCCCGAAGCTGAAGACATCTGCCTTTGCTGATAAATAGCCGTTCATTGCGTACTCTGGGGCCATATAGCCGCTGCAAAATGTCCAATCTTGTTGCATCAGAATCATACAGTGACTGTCATTGACATCAGAACAGCTCAAGCAAAAGTCGCGAACAGCATCCTCGAGAACTCACTAGGTACCAGAAATTTTGAACGTGTTGACGTGGGTATCATCCCCCTGGAAGAGTCTTGCCATGCCGAAGTCAGCTATCTTTGGGTTTAGTTGGTCGTCAAGCAAAATGTTACTGGCTTTAATGTCCCTGTGAATGATCTTCACAGGAGATTCTTCGTGAAGATACACGAGGCCCTTCGCCACTCCCCTAATGATCTCAAAACGCTTTGACCAATCCAATGTTGCCGCGGAGCTGTTCCCTGATGACATCGAGCGGTAAACCAAACATCGGTAAAGAGAATTCTTGGTAATCAAATGAATTTGTTTAGAAGACATGAATAGATGCAGACCAAAAAGGAAGTGGTCGAGGCTTCGGTTGGGGAAGTAGGGGTAGACGAGCATCTTCTGATCGGAGGCGATGCAGCAGCCAAGGAGCGACACGAGGTTGCGGTGTTGGACTTTGAGCAGCAGCTTCACCTCGTTGGTGAACTCCCGCACCCCCTGCCGAGAGTTCAGTGAGAGCTTCTTCACTGCAATCTCTTGCCCGTTTTCCAACACCCCCTGTTTCAATTGGTAAAAATGTCCATCCATCAATATCCATGACTAGTAGATCGAATATTTTAATCATGGTGATCTGTATATATAGAACAGAATGATCCTAACAACAGGCATATTATAGAGCTCAATATGGAGAGAATTACAAATGAATCAAGATAGTTGCAATAAAACACACTAGGATTATATATTAAAAATAAGATGCATGTTAGTCTTTTGCGTTCTTAACACATTTCAATCAGATCACCATTAGAAAATATTTTGTTTGGATGGATTGATTTCTCTATAACAGTACATCTCCAAAATTCTTTCTTTTTCTTCCTGTTTGGATGCTTAACATATCAAACATTGTTTAGAAAATAAGTTACTAGATAGTTAAATCATAATAATCAAAAAAAAAAAAAGTTAGGTGCCATTTGGGCTTCCAGGAATCTGATTTGCAAGCTTGAAACACCGAGGATGAACATTATGAAAATAATAGAAGATAATAATAATTATTGAAGAAGCTTTATTGAAGAAGTGAAAAAGCTTAAATACATTAACATGTCCCTATCCTCTCCTATTTATACAGATTAGGAGGAAGGATTTCCCTCAACAGAACGGAGGATAGATTTTCCTCAACAGAATAGAGAGATTTCCTCGTATAGTTGGGGAAATCTTATATTCTGTCATGCTCCCGCAAGATGATGCTCCTGTCAAGGATACCAATCTTGGATCGATGCAAAGAATGGTTTACGAGCGAGATTCATGAGTAAAGCAAGAGCAGATCGTTGTTGCTGCGATTGCTGTTGTTGTGAGGGCACAAGCGTTCCTTTCGTTCCCCTTAAGTCCGCCCTTCGTTCTCTTAAGTCCGTCGACTATTGGCAGATCAACGACGACTATCGCGGTGAGGAAGATGAGGATTGGCCGGTGCTCCTATCAAGGATACTAATCTTGGATCGATGCAAAGAATGGTTTACGAGCGAGATTCGTGAGTAAAGCAAGAGCAGATCGCTGCTGCTACGATTGCTATTGCTGTGAGGACACAAGTGTTCCTTTCGTTCCCCTTAAGTCCACCCTTCGTTCTCGTAAGTCTACCGACTATTGGCAGATCAACAAAGACTATCGCGGTAAGGAAGATGAAGATTGGCCACGAAGCCTCTTAGAAATTTGACTACAGCAGCGTTGGTCGTAGGCCGAAGACAAGGGCGAAGCTTTGCTTTTCTCAACGGTGTTGGTCGCTGGCCGAAGGCAAAAGCGAAGCTTCGCTTTTCTCACTGCTCTGATATCGATTAACATTAAAGAAGCATTAATATATCTCTCTCCTATTTATACATATTAGGAGGAAGGATGGTATTGAAGAAGCTTTAAAGAAGCATTAACATATCCCTCTCCTATTTATACAGATTAGGAGGAAGGATGGTATTGATAGACCATTCTGTTGAGGGAAGATAAGATTTCCTCAACTATACGAGGAAAAGGGACATATGTCTTTAGAGCAATGAGAAAAGCGAAGTTTTGCTCTTTGCTCTTGCCTTCAGCCAGTGACCAACGCCACTAAGAAAAGCAAAGCTTCGCCATTACCTTCGAGGCTCCGCGACCAATCTTCCTCACCACGATAGTCTTCGTTGATCTGTCAACAGTCGGCGGACTTAAGGAGAACGAAAGGCGGACTTAAAGGAAACGAAAGAAATGCCTGTGCTCTCACAGCAACAGTAATCACAGCAGCAGTAGCGATCTGCTCTTGCTCTACTCACGAAGCCTCTAGCTCGTAAACCATTCTTTGCATCGATTCAAGATTGGTAGCACTCTCTCTATTCTGTTAAGGAAAATTCTCTATTCTGTTGAGAAAAATCTTTCTTCCTAATCTGTATAAATAGGAGAGGGATATGTTAATATATTTAAGCTTTTTCACTTCTTCAATAAAACTTCTTCCATTCTTTCCATCAGAACAGACTCCGGTTCAAAATGAAGTCGATAAATTTGATCAAGGGTGTGTTTGTGGACGTTGACATTGCAGCAAGATTAGTAGACCGCGGACAGGTGGTCCACTTTGAGTTGGTTAGGTAGATAGAAATGAATGAAATCTCATGTGGTTCCGGTGAAGCTATTGACGCAGAATGAATATAGAAGCATGCAACTAGATTAGAAAAAGCTGCAACCACGAAATAATTCCGTCTCAAAGCTATTTACGCAGAATAAATATAGAAGAAAACAACTAGAATAGAAAAGGTTGCAAGCACGAAATAATTGCGTCTCAATAAATTGTAAATAGCCAGTGGAGTGTAAAAGACACCCAGAAGCATTCAAGAACCATCTGACTGCAAATGATTGGGAGAAGTATCTTTGCAGGGGGCTAAAACCCTGATGCCAGTGATTGTAGAGTTAGTAAAGGAGATAAGGAGAGAATAAATTATCAACGAAATTATCAAAGGTTACCTTGTAAACGGGGCCGAAGCCGCCTTGGCCGAGAAGATTGGATTCGGAGAAGTCATCGGTGGCGACTTCCAATGTCTTCAGGTCGATGAATAGGTTCCACGGTGACGGCTGCGATGACGACTGCTGCTGCTGTTCGCTGCCACCACCACCTCCTCCTATCTTTCCCCTCCTCCAACATCCACAGAACATCAGCTTCATCTGCTCAATCTTCGAGGACCCTTTCACGGCCAGCACCTGAGAGAGAGAGAGAGCACAATCGATGAATGTACTCCTGGAGATGTTAATTAGATATGCTTTGTGGTGGTGACAATTGGTCAAGTCAACCCAATGGAAATAAAAACAAAAAGAAAAGGACAAGAGGGAGAAAGAGGAAAATTCAACCTACATGTTCCTCATTGTAGTTTGACTTGAAAAGGGAAAACCTCGACCTGCTGGTTTCTCCGGTGAAAAACTTGGGAGAGCGCTTACAAAGACTTGTTATGTGTTCCCATATACAAGACATGGGATTCGGCTGTCCGTAAGATCCTAAAACGTGTTCCCCGTACCTGATCACCGACTTCGGGGGAACATGCTTACTCAAGATTTCAGTCCGGTAATCCGATCAAACATGCATCTTCCTTGGCTTGATCGGATTACTTTGTCCTGTTGATATTTTATACCTTGGATCACTATTATATGTACACACACATATAAACTTGTGAATGAGATCGACGTAGTCAATATCTGGTGAGTTGGGACCAGCAGTTGCCATGGCGTTTTAAGGACGATGAGAAGCTGCCATTTGCCAAGCTCCCGAGCTTGCCTGATTCTGCACGCACAAGAACAGGATGTATAAACAACTGAGACCGAGAACATCAAGCACTGATACAACTCATAAAGGCAAGAAGGACACTGCATTTGGCCATCCTGATCAGCTTCTTAGACAGAAACTTAAAACTTAGACACCAGAAAAAGATGAGATTAGCAAAATCATTTGACCAATTCTGGGTGCTACAAACTGGGGCGAGATTTAAAGCTTGTTTAAACTGGTTAGTTTTTACTGGCTTCCTGGAGCATAAAGCTTGTGCTTCAATCTCAATCCTTAAGTCACTGTTTAACCATAGCAGAAGATTGTGTGATGTCTAATCTCTGTGATTTAACCATAACTACAGCTCTTCAATTATCCGTTATTTGTCTCATCATAAAATCTATGTTTCCTTTCCTTTTGGCAAGAAGACTATCTGAAACCTGATGACATAAACACATTCATTACGTTTCCTCTAGCATCTTGTTTGTAGATGCAACAGCAAGTGATTTCATATCAAAAAGTTGCCTCTTCCAGGGAATTGGAACTTAACAAGAGTTCCATGTGATGTTGGAGACAGAGAGCGCTCCAAAAAAAAATACAATAAATTTACTAGAATGGTCCATCAGGAATGCACAATAACACATAGGGATTATTGGAGCTTGAAATCTAGAAAGAAGGTAGTGGACATGTAAATCATGCATAGTATGGCTGTAGCATTTTCACAGATCAAACTTCAGGGGCCGTAGGTGATTTTAGAACAAGCAAAAGAAAAGAAGGTAGTGGACCAGTAAACCATGCACAGTATGGCTTTGGCATTTTCACAGATCAAACTTCAGGGACCCCAAGGATATTTTAGAACATGCAAAAGGAAAATAAAGAGGCAATGAATGGAAACAAATGTATTCCTTTCTTTTTCAGCTAACATGAGTAGCAACAATACTTTAAAGATTGAATGGTAACCATCATATGATAAAAAGCCAATCTCTCTCAGAGACATAGAAAAAGGTAAAGAAACTCATGTACACACAAAAGATGATGACCAATATATTCTTAAAGAACCACAAGATGTACGTCAAGATTTGAACCGAGTAATTAAAGCAGAAACTACAAACGGAACTATGAGATATGCTACTTATTATATGCGATGGCAACAAACGTTAAAACTGAATTGCCAAACTTCCAAAGAATTTCTATACGAACCTACCATTTCTTGGACAAAGTAAGTAGGCAGGACTCAGTCCCAAGAACTTGCTCTCTGATAACAAGATTATCACTAGCTGAGTTAGCTGCAACTTCTACTGAGGTTCACTTTAAAAAGTTCCATTACAATTTAAGTTGAGCAGAACAGAAAAAAGAAAACGAAGAAGAAGAAGAAGAAACACCACACTCCAGCTTTGTGATCTACAAGCAACAAGACAAGAAGACCAGGAACAAAAAGATCTCAAGGAAGCCAGAAAACACATTATTCAAGAGTACAGAAGTGATAATCACATTATGTGCCATTCAGCAACAAAAAACCAAAATCCTCGGGTCCTATTTCTCAAGGCATGCTAATTTTTAACAAGTAATGATAGGAAAGTTTGGTGCTCATATAAGCAGTTTGTATTGTGTTGATGATACTCTTAGGAAATTAAGGACTTTAGTGGAACTGGAAAATGTACCTGGCAGTCATGTTGGTAATTTTTTCTGATTTAACTTCAGAAATTTAAACAAAGTGAGATCTCAGACAAGGAAAGGTGTATATGTATGTGGCTTGACAGATCTCATATCCAACTCACTAATTGTATCAACACGAGAATTGTACTTATTACCCTTACAACAAGAATCATAAATGGCAGCTAAAACATCAAGCATGAATCATTAATCAAGTGCTTCCCTTTAAAATTAATATCAGAGCAGCAAAGCACTTCAATAATTGCGAATCCATCATAATGGCTTCTACAAATTGCATAATTTACTTGTTTGTTGATGAGAAGCCACTTCAGATGAAATGCACAAAAGATCCTTTAGGTGCCGAGTACGACTTATCTCTGGCTGTGACTTACATTCAGAAAATAACAAAATGTAACTAGTTCATTAATCAGAAAACTGCCACAGCCTGACACGTCTTCCTACTAAAATTAGGTGACCATATATGCTCATAATTCACATGATAATGTCCTAAGCAATTTTCAGTTTGCATGATACCACCATGGAGCTTAGGAATTGCATAGTTAATGCCCAAGTTTCTCTTAAATAATAATTTTAGTTTGAGCATACCGAGAACTAGCCTAAGAAATCTTAGGTTAACTCTGATGAGGTATATTATCAATTATCATTGCATAAACACTCTGATCCGTAAGGTATTATCAGCCTTGGGATGGTTCTCATACAATTTTATACTTTTGGGTGATCCTCAAAAGATTTCTTCAACTCTCAAATCAATATGAGACTAAATGTGATCTCATCAAATTACACATAATATGCTCTAAGAAGGCAAATTCTCCATGACGGCACGACCTAGCATTACTTTAGCTTCATTAGTAATTCTTGTGCCTCTCGTGAAAGAAAAGAATAATAAGATAGTTTAGTAACTATAAATTTGAACTTACACTTTAGAAAGCGAAAACCTTCTATTTATTTTATTAAACCATATAATTTAAAATTTATAAAATGTCCTAACAAATCAAGTTGCCAAAATTACAGGACCAAGGAAAGTAATAGGCAGCAAATGAAAAACTTTAACCTTCTTCCCGAAAGTAAACCACCCTTCTCAATCAGATATTCCAAGTTCTGCAAAGAAAAGCAACGCCTTTAGCTTCTAACTTGAAAATAATAGATAGCATATATTTTTATAACCTTACTTTAGGATGACGCACCCCTCATTCAAACGATTTTATAGGTTTCTGGAGTTATTTCAGATATCCCTAAACCAGCGAAGAGATCTGCAAATGAATCAACAAGTATTTCATTGAAATAAGAAATCAATTGACAAAAACAGGATAAGGCATCGAACCACAACCAAGGGTCAGAAATCAAGCTACAATCAAGACATGTCTTACATCAAGCTCGCGCTGAAACATTTCTTTCGCCCCCAATGGGGCTTCGTGCCTTTGATGTTTGTGTCTTGATACCTACTAACGTAATTGGAAATCGACAGCGTAATTAAGATCTTGCCCGTCTGTCCTTTCTCCGTCTCATCCGATGTCAGCCTTGCCATCTTCACCGAAAGATTAATCGTCTCCGTCGCCCCCATCGGCGGAACCACTGTGTCTCCAGCTGCTTGTTCGGTCCCTTCCTTTCCTGCGGCGATCCTCGTCGATGGGACTTCTTCCATTTCCTCGATCCAGAGGGGAAGAGACGAAGAGGAGGAGGCAATACGGAAACCTTCGGATGCGGTTTCGATTTCAATTCTCGCGGGCTTCTGACAACCCGCACACGGACAAGCCCGCAAAAGAAAAGAAGCCATAAAGGATCTCACCTGGCCGGTTCTCCAATTAAATCACCCCAGGTACGACTCGCTGTGTTATGCTATATGGCTGGGACCCACCAAGTGGCCAACGCCAGTGGTTCGGCGGTTGGTAAACGAGTTGGTCATTGTCGTTAAAAAGAAGTGGCATCATAAAAAGATGGCTCCCCGTTAACTTGATTCGGATCCTTCGGGCGTTTCAGATCCAATAAGCTAATAGGGTCGACTGCAAAGTTCGAAATCGAACCCGAGATGTTGAATGTTGGAGGCTCGTTTTTAATCTAACAAACTAGTGGATTCGGATTGAATGGATCTAATCTGAGTCCCACCCAACTCAACTCCTAAAGGGAGTTCGATAAGATCACGGAAGAAAGATGGCTCGGCTCAGTCACGTCCTTGTCAATTACGTCACTATTAGAGTCCTTGTCAATTAATCAACGTGCGACACATCGTCCCGGAGGAGGAACGCTCACGTGACAGACACGAGGGCCACAGCGTCCATTCGAAACGAGGAGAGGGAAAGCAAGCCCCCACCCCCCATCCGTGCGTGACGCATCATACGCATCTCACAATCAGGCCAACAAAATTTTGCCACGACACCACATGGCTACATTTTTAGCCGGAAGAGGTCGAAAAGCGGTATACGACACTGTGGCAGCCTGATATTGGATAGATCGTCGTATGCGTGTTTGGCTTAACACATGGGACGGAGCGATGCTTCCTTTAATATTATTTTATTCGATATATAACCCCCTCGTCTTAATGACTTCCCTTCCCTCTCCCTTGTCTTCCTTCCTTCACCTTCAGCCTTCGACTTCAAACGTCGGCAACCTCTTCTCCTCGGCGATTTCTCGACTCGAGAAGGCTTCTTGTTCTTGCCCTTTGACAACCCCTAGGGCTGGATCTGGTCACCGCTGGAGGGTGGCCCGGATACATGGCGTTCTCGGCGGAGGCGGCCAACTCGGCGGTGTCGGCGGCGCGGGGGAGCCTCCTTCACAAGTTTTCATTTCCGATCCTGAAGACGTGGGGGAACCAGCGGTTGTTCCGCTGCACGAGCGTGGACGGCAAGGGGGAGGCCGTCGCCGCGGGCGGCCGGAGTGCGTCCGATGCGGCGAGGGGCGGGATCCGTGTTCCCGAGGTGAGCGGCGACGAAAGGGGGGTCGAGGAGGTGAGGGAAAAGCTTTTCGTTCACCTGAAGGAGGCGGCTGACCGGATGAAGCTGGCAATTCCTCCGCCGGCGCCGCTCAAGGGCGGGGACGCTGATAAGAAAACGGATCGGGAAGCGGAGGCAGACGCGGAACCGTCTTCCTCATCTATGGCGCGGTCGTGTAAACTAAGAACGAGGCGGCGGGGACCCAGGACTCCTTCGGTGTTCGAGCGGCAAACTAGTGCGTCGCCGGTGGCGGCGGCGGAGAAGAGGCCGGTGCGGCTTAGGTCGGGAAGCATAGCACCCGAGGAGCGGCCCAAGTTCTCGATCACTCTCACGAGGGAGGAGATCGAGGAGGACATCTACTCGGTGACGGGGCACAGGGCCCGCCGGCGACCCCGAAAGCGTCCCCGTGTGATCCAGAAGCAACTCGATGTGAGTCGCTCTGCCCACCTAGTCCAATTTGTTGCCACTTCTCGATTCAAAACTCGATTTTTCCCCCAAAAATTCGTGCTTTTCTTCTTTATACTTGATCTTTCTAGCCCATTGATTCAAACAAACCTCCCTGGTTTTCTCGCGAAAAAAAAAGATTCTTTTTTTCTTGGTTAAAAGGCTTCACTTCATGATATCTTCGTTGTTGTACCAGTTGTTGTTCCCAGGTTCATGGCTGTCGGAGATCACCCTCGACACGTACAAGGTTCCCGATTAGAGGCAAGGTCTCACCTGCGGTGGTGCCAATTCTTCCCCTCTTCTCTCCGCAGCAGAAAGCTATCCTGGTAGTTCCGCCATCGCCATTAATCCTCTTTCCGTTCCTACAATTCTTATTTCTTAGCAGTTAATTCGGCTCTATTTGTACTCTGCTGTTGTTATTATTCAAGGAAACAGACATCTATAAATGCTCTCTGTTCATCTTAGTGCGTGCTTGCTCCTCTAGAATGGTTCGACTTCTGTGACGAATTCCGACTGCAGAGTTTTGCTTGTTCTGTAGCTGTTCTTAATTTCATGAACTCGAACTGGGCTCATGACTCCTTTCTCATTCCTCCGCTCGGTTTCACGTGGGAAGTGGCAGAACGGAGATCAAAAAGGGATTTTTCCTCCTGTAGGAGCGGGAGGACGAGGAAGGGTTAGCAGGCAGAAGACGACGGGAAGAGAAGCGGAGGATTTAATGGAGGGTTGCGGCCGTTGCTGGGTTGGTGGTTTGATTAGGGTATTGCCGAGTGGAAATCCTCATATGTTATCTGCAGGATGTTTGTTAGTTAGAGCTGCCATTGGTTCTTATTGGGGACCCACATATGGATGGATCCAGTGAGACGTGTCTCTCCCGTGTTTGGTCGCTCGTTCCAAATATAGGATCCGTACCCGCACCGATAAGGTAGTAAACTACGAGCGCTTCCGGTGGCCGTTCCAGACCCTGAGGCCGTGGCGTATGGCTGGGCCGAGACAGGGCCTGCCCTGCACAATGCACATCTTTGAGTGATCACAGCAGCGTAGAGATTCGTGAAAATAATCTTGTTTTGTGGTTAATTAAATCAGAGCCGTTAATCCACAGCGATTCTCGTCATAAGATCGAACGCATCGACTTCCTCCGTCGTTGCGGACCACAATCTGATCCCTTCCTGCTTCCCGGTCCCGCTTGCGTCCCACGGACGGGGAGCTGCTCAATTACTGCCCCAGGCGCAAGCTCGTGGAAGGTTAAGCTCTACAAGCAGGAGCCCACGGGACGTCCCTGCCTCCTCCATTCTCTCCTCGCACAGCGACGTGTGGTTCTTCTTCTGATCTCTCCACCGCGAGTACGCCGTCGGGGGAAGTGATCGAGCCCCTTAAATTTGCTATTCTTTTGGTGCGTGAATAATAAAGATCGGATTTTGGTGGTTGGAAGGGCGCATTGGACGCGTGCAAGGTGTTCGAAGTAATCTGTCAGCGTATAAAGGAGCTCATGCGATTGGATATCGTCTTCGCTTCGTAGCACCATCAATTCAAGCATCAGATTAGAGGATCCACCTCTCAAAGCAATTCCAACTATTGAGCAGCAGGCAATTTTCTTTGGAAAAAGGAAGTGATTCCATGGTGGACAAGCTAAAGAAAAGAAATCATCTCCATCTCATGTTGAAGGAAGAAGAATCCTACAACCTGTAACTTAGAAGCAAAAAAAAAACTAGGGAGCTTCGGCATGACCATGACGAAGAAGGTTGTCTCATTTCTTCGATACAAATTATTCGTTTCTGGGAAGACAATCTCTTAAATGAAATGAAGAAGCACAAGAACCAAGAACTGCTCTTAGTGCAGTCTGCTCAGTAAAACCCAGGAATCACCCAGCACAAGAACTCCACCCAAGTTAGTCTTTGTTGGAGTGGATGCAACCCATGTTTCACAGCAAGCAAGCCTGCCTGACTCGGAGAACTGACGGAGCAGCAAATCAGTATGTTCTTTAAATTTTGTTTTGAATCAGCCTTTTAATTAGAAAACAGTTTTTTCTATGTGATTCCTTAAATATTTTAGAAAGATCAAGAAAAAAAACTCCATGGATCCAATTCTAAGTAGTTGTTGGGACATTAAGACTAATTCTTGATCTTGTACTTGTTATATATGGAATTAGCAGAGAGATGTGTCTGTGTGTGTGTGTGTGTGTGTGAGAGAGAGAGAGAGAGAGGAATAAAGTAGTATGTCTCAGTGTAGCTGTAAGAGATCACAACTTCTTGCTTGGTGTATCAGTCAAGATGACATGAGAGCACACTCATTGTTGCCCAAGCAAAGAACTAATTGAAGGCAAGCATTTAAACTGCAAAGTGCTTCAATTTTTCTCTAAATGCCCACTTTGATGAGCTTATAGTGATCCTCATGTCATGTCATCCTTTTGTCTTAGCAATATCTACATGGAGATGTTTGTGGTCTGTGAAATCCTATCCATGACATTTTACCAATGAGGAGCAGTTGAAATGAGTTTAATTTGTAGTTGCTTTGGCATTGATGTATTGGTGCTTGCCTTCATTGTGCGTAGCACATTGGGTGCTCTACTTGATGTATCTTTTGAGTGCTCTACATGTTGATGATGACTACTAATGTGTCACTAATAAGAGAGAGACTCTTTACAATTGGAACCCATTTGAAGTGCTTCTTAGTGAAAGTGGGAACCTCTTTCTCACCTCATCTTCAATCTTTAGGAGTCATTGGATCTTTTTATCTCTTTCTAAATTAAAAATCTCCACCCACATTTTTTGTTGCTTGCCTAGCTTTCTTGTCTCATCCATCTCTTGGTGAAAGTGTCAACCATGAGATCATAATTATGGGAAGATTACACATTGGCTTTTGTTGCAAAATACTCAGATTTTGGCCATACATGTGGGGTAGGACAATCCTCAATGACCAAGATAAAGTTGAGAATAGAATGATTTGTGGGATTGCAACAGTGCTATCATATCTTCTTTTGACTAGATTTGTTCTTGGGTTGGACATCTTGTCATGTTTTACTTTTCTTTGGTCAGAAGCAAAACATATTCCCTTGACATGAAAAAAAATTGTTTTTTTCTAAATTGACAGTCATAGCCTGGTAATATGCCATTTTCTTCACCAAAACCCTCTCTATTAAGATTTAATTAGTTTAACAAATGATTTACGACCAAGGTAGGATTCAAATTCAATATCTTTCTTCTCGATCGACCGATGACAATGTTGGTCATTGTTTATTAGGTAAAATCATCAAAATTTCTCTTCATGATAGCTTAGTTATTGACAGGAATCCTCTTAGTTTGATGTGATTCTTTTGATAAACTTCATGTCCAACAATAAAGTCATTTATACTCTATGAACTTCTAGGATTTATTAATCCTTTTTGTCAAGATCGAGCAAGATCGAGTTAATGGAAACTGCACCTACCCTAATCGTCGATTATATATTAAGGTAGATAGATAGATAGAGAGAGAGAGAGTGTGTGTGTGTGTGTGCAGAGATCTCTATTGGGTTGGTATGTTACATCGATCATGAGCTTATACTGAGTTAAATAACCAATACTTTTGGGTAAAATGAGTTGACTTTGAGTTACATCCCACCACTAAACATGAGAATCCGAATACCTTTTCTAGATGTTGTAAAGAGTTGTAAATTTGCTTATATTATTCCCTAATCAAATTATACATTCCATGCACTGTTAAAAGGGAGAAACCTATATATAATATGGCAACTTTGGTTAATAATTGAAGTTATTTATTTTCTGATTCCAAGATGATATCTATGTGCCATATTCTTTATCTATCAATCTGTCGTTTACAAGATAAACTAGAAACCAAGGATCTAAGGGTTTTAAGGTTGAAGGTAATTGTTCCTCTGAGGACATTCTTGGAGCGTCCCATATAATATTCATTGTTAGGTCAAGTGATGAATCGAAGTGGTCGAAATCTTCATCGAGTTGTATGTGGAAGATACGTCCCTTGGTACTGTGATCAAGCTGGTGGGTGGGGATTATAAAACTAGGTTTAATCTTATTATTAGTATAAGTGATACGAATCTTGGGATGATCTATCCATCGCTTGCTGCCACTGTACACTTGTTGACTAACTGATGATAGCAGACAATGAAGCGACGAAGAAAGTATCGAGAGGAAGGGATTAATGTAGGAGATGATGCACGTAAAGCTGCCGTCTCTACGTACGTACACCTTCTCTACTGCCGTCGTACACAGGCAATCACTCGCAGGTGGATTCATGGAGAGCGGCGTCTGGGTGCCAAACACAGAAGAGACGGGGAGGCGGCCAACCAGCAGACGAAACGTAGGGGGCGGCAGCTGTTGGCGAGTCGGGAGGGCGACACAGCACTCGCCTCTGAATCGGTGCGTCGTCCACGTTATGCAGCATAAAGTTTGGTCTCTTGACGCTGAGGCGAGGCTTAGTTTATTGCGGTGCACAGAGCACAACCCTCCACTGTGCCTTTCATGCAATCTTTTAATGCCTTGCTCGCTGCATGGGAAGATGATGCCTCGTCTGCTGCGGTTGGTGTGCAGAAACTGCCGAGGAGTTAGGGTTCACCATCGAACAATACGACTGCCACTGCTGGTGTTTAGATCTCAAGCCAAGTGCTTTCAGCAAGCATGTTTTCTTGCATGCTGACAAGCCTACATGAGTTCGAGCTGAAACGAGCGGAGTATATGTTGGCTTTCCTGTACTTCTTGTTTTCCCATCACATTAATGGCATGTGGATTTCAAATTTGCATCATCATCAGCTCACCAACGAGAACTGAATCAAATGTTAAGGAAGGGAAAGGCAGATGTACAGGATCTACTACAATCCTTAAAGGAGTTATCATCATCATATGAGAGATGGGAATCAGAGAGAGAGGTCATGACCCGGCAGGTGCCAGGCTGAGTTGGAGGTCCAACCCGACCGAGTCGTCTGCTCTGGCCGAGTCCGTCACCATCTTGCCCGGGCCTGAGACCGTGAACCTCGCGAACGAGGTCGGCCCCGTGACGGAGCTGTCGTCGTAGAGCCGCCCGCCACGGGCATCTCCGCCGTAGCCGGTGGCGGAGAAGGAGTAGAGGGGCGTGACGGGGGGCACGCGGGCAGCGGAGGAGGAGGGGAAGACGCAGCCGTGCGACACGTGGAAGGGCGGCGACGGTGCCGGCGCCGGCGCAGACGGCTCGCGGGAGAAGTAGACCCATCCGGTGGGGGGCCCGCCGGCAGCGGAAGAGTCCGGGAAGAGGTGGGCCGGCGGCGCGAAGGCCGACACTATGGGGTTCCTGGGGCACAGGACGCCGGCCGGCTGCCGGAAGCAGCCGACGACGCCCTGGCGGTGCTGCATCTGCACGGCGCGCCTCAGCCTCTGCCGCTCCTTCTTGTGCGCGTTCTGGTGGCCGCCCAGCGCCTGCGAGTTCGCGAACTCGCGGCAGCAGAACTGGCACTCGTACTTGCGGCCGTCTCCGCCGTCCCCAGCCCCGCCGGGTGCCGCAGCGGTGGTGGTCGTGGATGACGACGAATCGGATCCATGACCGGCCTCCTCCTCGGCCGCATGGACGCCGAACACCTTCACCCGCGGGCTAGTGTCGTCCTTCGACTTGCACTCCATCCTTGACATCTTATCCTCCCTCTAAAAGCAACAGAACAGCAGTAGAAAGAGACAGTAATCTATGAGGAGGAGAAGAAGAAAGAGGAATGGAGAGCTGGTTGCATGAGGGTTCCGGCAGCTTAGCTTGCTCTATATATACCCATATATGGAATGGTTCAAAGGTGAAGAGATATAATATACACGAGGTTGAAACAAGGAGAGGAGGAGTCCATAGACTCCAAAATAATAGTGAGAGATAATAACAAAGAATGACTTGAATACAACCTACTGATATGATAATTGTACATGAGAGGGAGAGAGAGAGGAGTTGGCTGCGGACATCCCAAGAGAGAGGAGGAGGGGAGGGTGAGTGCACGATGTGGTTTGGGGAACAGGAGAAACAGCAGAAAGACCCTAGATTGCGCTTGTCTTGACCTTCGTTGGTGGCAGTATATTCTACGTATGAGGGCTGCATGGGGCTGCCACCCTACAGCTCTACCGTAATATATTTAAAGAGCAGCATGTGTGTGGTGCAGAGCTGGATGATGGAGATATAATATTTGGTGATGGCCATAATAGCTTTAGGTTAATAGTGGATCAACTGTGACTGAGTGGGTGCCACTTTGCCTGAGCTCTATTAGTTTCTGCCTCTCAAGTGGTGGTGCCACCATGTGGGGAGCCTGCTCCCCTTGTATTATATGAAATGAAACATTCTTAGGTCACTGCAAGCACAGGGACAAGGAAGAAAGGTTCTGTGACATGGCAGCCTTGCCTGTCCCTCCCTCAGCCCATAGGAACAGGTGAGCTCCCCCTGTTGGGTCTCGACATGTGGTTGGCACTTCGATGCCAGTGCCTGGGACATATGCATGTGAGAGGGGAGGAGGTCACAAGTGTCACACACATTCTGTCTCGAGATGCATTAACATCACTTCCTTCTTCTGTTGCCAACAAGGGGACTAATGACAGATGGAAATGCCGGAGGACTAGAGTTCAGCGGAGCTGTGGAGCCTGTGCTACAGTTCCATCTGTCCGTGGCTGTGGATTACACTGTGTTCCATGTATCCTCTTTCTCTAGCTTGGATGTGACAGTCCAAATCATGATCTTGCACATGTTACATGTCTGACATATCTCCATGCAACAGTGACAGGGTTGAGAAGAAGATGATAAACAAGCTTTGCTCTCGCTGCTTTTATCATGTTGTTCTCCAACACTTTCTTCTCCCAATGCACATGGAAATCAATTCATGCACACTACAATACAGGCCGCTAGCACATATAGTTTACTGCGAGAATTATTGGGAAGAAGTTAGCTGTCAACCACTGATCTCAGCTCAAAGATTCTCTGCTGATGACACAAAAGGGCAACTTAGCAGCTCGAAAATCCACAAATGAACAACTCTTACACACAGTTTTTGGTAGAGAATCTCAAGCATGTAACCTAAAATGAAAAAGCCATTGGAAGCTGAGAGACTTTTTATCTTTCTGTGTTTTCTCGTGTCTTGGAAACTTCAGATATACTTCTTCTCTAGCATTTACTTTCACTCGGATGTGATGCCAATGCATAAGCTGTTCCATCTTATGTGACATGCTGCTTAAAGCATCCTGATATAGCTTGTACTGAGTTTTAAAGCACTTGTGAGAAGGATTGAGAGGGTTAGCCGACCATTCTATGCATGCCTTATGGTATAACAACGAAAAATGCACAGTATTATTGCTTCTTATATATCAGCTGGTTGAAATAACAGGTTTGCTTGCACACCAATTTATCAGACAATGTGGCACATTCAAGACATATCTTATCCACATGAAGAAAAACTATTAAACTCTAGTTTATCTTTTTGATCTGTTGATATTAATAAGCCAGATATCTTCCAACGATGTGAAATATCTGAGAGAGATTCTGGGTTCAAGAGAAATGCTGAATTCATGGGATATGGTGCTGCTAGTGCACATCAACAATCATTCACCTACACATTTTAGACACTATATTATTGAGATATATATGTTTAATGGCCCATTTGATATCTAAGGTCTTTGTACTTGAGTTGGAAATACTTAGTTAATCTTAATCCACTGCTAACATGGGGCTTGTTTTGTCCAGATTCTTCATGGAAGGTGGTTTAGAATAGATAATCTATTCAGATATGATATCAGTCATGTTAGTCAGCAATGTTCCCCGAATTAAGACTCCCCTAGTCTTAGCACAGTAAGCCTACTTAAATTCCCTTGCCATGTTGTCATTCATGTTTCGAGTTTACTTGGATGAGAAACTTTGTAGGACCTGCACACCCTACACTCAATTCTTTTTCTTTGACCTCTGTTTATATGTATGTTCAAGAGGAAAATTATGGTTCTATAGGTTAGTAGGACAGCAAGGAACACAGACTTTCCCCTTAATCTATGGACCTAATGAGGTGTTATAGAATATAAACTATCTTATATTATCTGCATTCATACCAAATCAAGAATCCAGTTTTCCACTACAAAACAGAGCATGCACTTGGACTAATTTTTGCATGATAAGAAGCATCTCTATGTATGTATGTTGAATTACACTAACATAAGCACAGAGATTGAGTAACTCACAAGATTTCTGTCTCACAAGTGGATATATTTTTCTTCCAATTTAGTTCTAAGGTCTCTTCTATTTTCTTTCTCATTCAAGACCACTGTAGAGGAAGAATCTGCCTCTCTACAGCTTCAATGAGTGCTCAAAGTGAGTCATCAACTTGTCTAGATATAGGTGGTCTCCACTATAAGATACAAAACATTTCACCTAGACAATCATGCCTGCTGTTATCTTGTTGATCGAGAAGAAATTTTTCGGAAAACGAAAGATCATGCGAATCTCGAGTGAGGTCCACCTAATTAATTGTCCTCCTAATGAGAAATATTCTGCTTGATTGGAGCTTAATTGAGTACACAATACAAGATGATCTCACCTCACCTTTTCTGATTAATTATACGTCGCCGTCGACTTAGCAACCATCTTTCTTTCTTTTGAATTGTTTTAGAAGGCCGACCAAGACTTAAGCAACAGGTTTGTATTAAGAACTGAATAGATTTCTTCTTTATGATCAAGTTGAAAGCATGTTAATTATCCAAGCAATGAGGGACAAGATGCTTAAAATAGCCCTTTGTGTTTCAAGTGACATTACCTACTTCTTTGATAAACAAGTTCTGCTTGTGTGGATTTCACTTAAAGTCATGTGAGGTGATTCTGCAAGAATACTTAATTCAGCAATGACCTTGAAACAAAACCTAGACATGGTCTAGAATGTTTGAGGATACAATATGAAATAGTTGGTTAACTGCATCATGTCAATTGAGTATAGTCTTTAGCTGACCTACTTTAACACATGTTGAAAGACAAAAACAAAACATCAAGATGTAGGTTCAGATGGCAGATGTCTAAAGATGGATGAACATGGAAGATAAGGTGATTGTTGAATGGGATTGGTGCACACTTGAGATGCCTATGGAGAGGAGGGCATTAATTAGGAGGAGATCAACAAAGTCCTTGGGGTGACTTGAATGCAGTGGCAAGAGCTTTTGGGAAAACCAATCTTTGATCTTTGGAACCATTGGTGACCAGGAAAGCATTTCTAGCATGTATGCTGCTGTAGATTATATAATATAATGAACTCTTACCAAGGAAGGACAGATCAAAGCCTTTTATCAAGATTAAGAGAGAAAAAAAAAGAAAAGGATTGTATCTTGTGATATCTGTTACAAGTTGCTTTTGGTTGTTATCAGTAACATCAGGCTTCAAATCATCTTTAACTTTGTGGTCTTCGATTGGTTGCACTCTGCCAATCATCCATTTGTGAGCTTATGTCAGGCAAATAGTTATTTGGTCTTCATTTGTGTAACCATTTCAACAACTGATTACACATTTAAATTGTCTGAGAGAAGGAAAAATGGCAGAGGAACAACAGAACTAGCTACCCAGAAACCTCTGCAGTAAAAGAAAGTTGTAATGGGTATTAAATTCCTTGAAGTCTCAGTCAGATGGATGGATGGATTTTCCTCTCTGATCAAACAGAGTTCTTACTCAGCTTTTTGGGTTCAGTTTGTTGTACACTGGACAAGATAGTGGATTCTGGAGGAACAAAATTGTTTTGAGCTGATTGTTATGGATTATAAACTTTTTGAGTGCTCCAATCTACAATAAATAATGTGTGTATTGGTGTCAAAGGCTGGGTCTTTTCAATCTTAAAAGAAAAAGGTCATAGACTACCAATCTCCACCTAGAGATGTTCCTCTTTGTAGAAGAATCCATCATTAAGGTGGTGCAACAATTCTTGTGTGGTCTTTGTGTTTGCTTAGAAAACAATGTTAAATTTCAAGCATATTTTTATTTTGACTTGACAAATACCTACCAGTTTGGAAACCTGTGTCTCTTTCATCTTCATCATCATTATTCTTCATCTTCCTGTTGGTCTGATCAAAATTCAGGTAGTCTTTGTTCAATACCTGCAATATTAATAGAAGTGGTACTTGATCATTATCATGGCAAGGAAACAATGCATAGATTTAATCTTCCACCAAAACTATGGCAATTGACTTAGGAAAGCAATCAGTGAATGCTTGGGAGATCATCGACTAAAATAAACAATTAAATCGCTTAACATTTTGTAGGGATTAAATATCAAGAAGAATATTAGTGAGAAAAATAAATGATGATAATATATTTTAATAATTCTAAGTCATAAAAGTTGTGATAATATATTATCATGATTCTATTTATTAGATCATGATCTCAAGATCTCCTATAAATGATTTAGATAAATATTTTATATTTATTACTAATTTAAAAAATTATATAATTATCATATTCTATAATCTCTTATTGTGTTTATAAACTCATACACATAGTGATGACATGTGTATTATGTAAGTCAATCACGTGAGTAATGATATACATGACATCATAAACACTCTTTTTGTTTATTATTATTTATTGATATTTTTTTTATTTTATATTACTTGTTGCATATATTATGATATTCATGGATCTGTGTAATTGAAATAAGATCGTAATGAGATCACGATAATAAGATTGATTCACCTTTAAACATAAATCTTAAATAATCCCAATCGTAAGTTACTCGAGATAACTAAATGGAGTGATGTACTGTATACATATCCATATAATGGAAGCGATTGATCTTATAGTTGCTCGTGTGGAGACACTAGGGATATAATGCAGGTGCTTATAAGTTCACTGATTGATCTACTCACGAAATGTTAGATAATTGATGATACCTCATTGTCAAATAACGATTTCGTTGTCACAGTTGTGTATTTGGTCCTTAAACTTGAGATACCAAGGATATCCTATATGAGTATTTTATTCTTTGATACCGGACTTATAGATCAAGAACTTCTAGATATAGCACAACTAGGGGGTGATAGCCAACTTTACAAGGACAATTGAGTGTCGATGGAGGAATATTCTATGTATTCTTGCTCAGAAAAATCTTTAGCTAGGGTCATTCGAATTGAAAGAGAAAGAGTTCTTTGAGAGAATCCGATTAGAGCAAAACTCAAGTATATTCCATATGGGCCTAGTAGTACCATGCCTAGTATACGATTTTTGAGATATTAGATGGATGAGAGATTATAGATATACGGTAACTGAGGTTATATATGTTCAATAGATTGAATTCCCCTGTATCATCTAGGGACTACGGCAAAGTAGTCAAGTACATCCGTAGCCAATGAGTCGAGTAAATTATTTTAAAGATAATAATTCACTGAGTTAGCCAACTTAATATTGGGCCTAGAAGGTCACACACATATCGTTGGTGTTGCAATGAATAGAGGTTCGGATATAAGATATCTGTTAGAGCCCCTATCTTGTTAGATATCTAGTGAGCTCATGAATTATTTGATCTCATGGATAAGATCCAATAAGAGTTAATAAGATATTATTAGGTAGAAATCTATTAATCCAAGAGACTTTGGTAGTTGGATAGAGAACCAGTACCTAATAGGGCAAGATTTATTATAGTTAAGTTGATAGGGACCTCTACAAATAAAAGAGAACCAAATGGGGTATAGGCTAGAATAATTTTAGCTGTCTCCTCCTATACTCCTCACTCACTCTCCTCCTCTATCGACAGCCCCGGTTTGGGATATGTGGACAACAAGAAGAGTCGGGCCCTTCTTAATCACGTGGTGCTCGCGAAGAGGAGGATTGTGCGACGATTCGAGGAGTGTCTTTGCTGCATCAGCTATGTGGATCGCCACTAGATAAGGTAATAGTTGACCTCCTTTATTCTCTCCCATAAATATATAGGTTTTCAGATATATACGAACTCCTTAAGTAACATATCTTTCACATACGCATAGTTTTTAGTTTTATCGATTTTTGCACACCAATCTTTCACATGATAACGAGAAACTATTTTCTTTAAGAAATCTTGGATTTTTATTTTCTATTTTCCAACTGCACATATGATGCTGCCCTAGGTTTCTCAACACATATACTTAGTCTCATCTCATCAAGTTAAAATCTTATAATGTACAAATGAATTTTTTATATCAAATGAAATCATGATAAATAAGTATAAAAGAAGAGGGATTTCATCAATGTACCAACCTAATTGTGAACCTAATAATAAATTATATTATTTTGTCTTATCTTATCTAGGGGACTTCAATAGTTGGATATAAAAAATGTCTTTATGATCATATTTTCAAGAATGTTTATCAACTAACTTATACGTTTTATTGAACAGAATCTTCCTCAATATATATCTAAGTTATACAAGACTCTTTATAATATCAAGTTATACAAGGCTCTTTATAATCTCAAGTAGACCCTTCGTACTTGGTATCATAAACTTCGAACCTATTAGTCTTAGTTGGATTTCATATTATTAATTTAATAATTTATTATTTATTTATTCTCATGAGGGCATAATTATATTTTTTTACTAGTTTACGTATATGACTTAATTATTACAAGTAATAAATCAATAATAATTAATCAATTTATTTAGCAACTTAGAAATAAGTTTTTTATCAAAGATCATGGGTCCTCAACTATTTTCTTAATGTTCAAGTCATCCACGTAGTAATTAGTCTATTTCTTTCCCAATAGAAATATATTGATGACCATAGCACTAATATCGGTGATGCCACTAAGTATTGTTAAGTTATTGGTAATTTATAATATTTGACATTTACTCGTTTGAACATTATATAAATAAATTATCTCAATTTATGCACATGCCTACTTCAAACCATTGAACAACCATTAAATATCATCTTTGGTACTAAGGGCATTATTGATCATTGCTTATTTTTTTGGAAAGAACTCGTACGTTGTTTTATATATTTTTAAATATTGATTGGACAAGTAATAAGAATGATAGGACATCTACTAGTTCTTATATCATATTCATTGGTCACAATTCAATCTATTGGAGTTTCAAAAAATAACGCTCTATTATAAAATCTTCTACGAATTGTAAAATCTTCTATGGAGAATGAATATTGAACTTTATAACTATTGAACTTTGTTGGATTCAATCATTATTATATAAATTATTTATCATATTATCAATTATCCATCTATATATTGTGATAATATTGAGGCAACATATCTATACCGGTCCTATATTTCACTCTCTCGAATGAATGAAGCACATAACTATTGATTTTGCCTTTATTCGTAATAAAGTTTAAAATAATGAATTATGTATCTCTCATATCTCATATTTTAAATTATAAAAATTTATGATAAATATTATCAATAATAAGGATTATGATCTCAACATGATCTTCTAAATGATAAAAAAAATTAAATAAATATTATATATATTAATTAATAAAATCATATAATTATTATATTTTGTAATTTCTTCTTCTGCATATAAACTTATACACAATATCAATAAAAATTCTCATTTCTTTCGTTGAATTGGGCTAGCATGATTACTTCATCATCTGACAAAAATAGTCTTAATGACTTTGATGAAAGATTAAGACATTTAAATACTGAAACACAAACCCACCCAAGCTATCAACCAACCAAAGCTTAAGCCTTGGCTAATAAAGAGTTTATCCATTGGGCTTCCATTTCATCAAGTGCAGCCGATTGAGGGCCTGTTTAAAGCCTTCATTACCTGCTTGATCAAGCCAGACCTGTAGTTTTCTTACAGGGGTTCTGCTCCATGACTCGTATCTCTTCCTCCACCACCGTCACCGCCACCATTGCCAACTATCTTCTTCTCCTTAGCCGGTCTTGAAGGCAGAAATGCTCTTTTGCTGCAATGGTGATGAATGCGCCATGGACGTTCGATCCTGCATGGATTGCCCAGCCGACGAAGCTGTGGTTTTCTTGGATCCAATAGTTCTGCTTTCTTCCGCTCGGCGTAAAAGGCCGACAGGACACGGATTCTCGGCGTGCGCAGTGCAGCCAACGGTGAGTTGGATCCACTTGATGCAAGTTCGAATCCGAATCCGCTGTCCGTGTTGGGTCATGCCTCGTGAACCGGACCGGGTCCGATCGAACCTCCTCCGTACATCGGCCATTTGTAGTTAGGGGAAAATATTCTCTAAATCAAAATTAATTCCAGGGATAAATCCGTTAATATTTCATGTTGACTTTCTTTTTGTAAGATTTGACTGACCAAAATCTAGGTATTAAGTTTGGATTGGCAAAGAATCTTGCTTATTTTGATGAGCAAATTCCACACGCAGGAGTATCAAACATTAAATCTTGAACAGAAGGGGATATGTTTCAGAACTTTCTTACTGCATTTGAGTGGAGTCCCTTGTGATGCTTCAGATCAGCAAGCACAAGGAACAAGAAGAACAGCTCCCCTTCTTCTCTTAGCCTTCCTCCTGTGTTCCCCTGTTCTGAGTGCCACGCTCAAAAGAGATCCACCTGATACCAGCTGGGCTTGCTGCTACCATCAGCACGACTCGCTCTCGAATGTGTAATAGAAGGACCGTGTGCCATCATCACCGTAGCTAGTGCTCTCCTTCGGCTGTTGCCTCGGGGGAGAGAACAGGCGAGGTTTCGGAGGCATGTCGATGAGCTCGGCAGCCCCTCGGAGCATCTCTACCACTCCGAGCATGGAAGGACGGCTAACCGGATCGGTCTGTATGCACCACAAGCCCACCATCACCATCTTCTTCAGTATGGCAACATCCTCCTCCACCACCGCCACCACGTCCTCCATGTCCACGCGCAGCCACTCCTGTAATTGATTGTAGATCCAGTCGGGGAAGTACTTATTCTCGCTGGACCGCTCCGTCTCTGCCGCCGCATCCTTCTTCCCCATGGCCATCTCCAGCAGAAGCATCCCGAAGCTGTACACGTCCGACTTGTGGGAGACGCCCCCGAGGCTTCTCAAGAACACTTCGGGGGCTATGTAGCCGACGGTACCTCGGGCGCCTGTCAAAGAGACGCTGCTGTCCTTTCGAGAGTACGATCTCGCCAATCCGAAGTCTGAAATCTTGGGCTGCAACCTGCTGTCCAGCAAGACGTTCTGAGGCTTGATGTCCAAATGCAGAATTCTTTTCTCGCACCCGTTGTGGAGATACTCGACGCCCCGGGCGATTCCAAGAGCGATGTCGAGCAGTCTTTGAGCACCCAGCTTCTGTCGCATCTCTTCCTTGGATATCAAATCAGCTAACGATCCTCTGGGCATGAGTTCGTAGAACAGAGCTCGGCGCGTGCCGTCGCAGCAGAAGCCTAGAAGCCGGATGACATTCACATGGTGAATTCGACCGATGGTGGCCACTTCGTTCACGAAGTCCTGGCCATTGCCTTTGGTCTTCTCCAACACCTTGGCAGCTACCAGAAGTCCATTTGGGAGCTTCCCCTTGTAAACATTGCCGTAGCCTCCTTCCCCAAGCTTTTCCTTGAACCCATTTGTGATTTTTCTCACGTCGGCGTACGAGTATTCTGTGGTCAGCATCGATTTGTAGTCGCTGATGAACTCCTTGATCTCAGAGTCGCCGCTTGGTCTCGTGCTTCTCTTCCTGATCAGACGGTGAAAGAGTGACGCCCCTTTCTCTTTGAACTTGACGAATGCGAAGAGCCCTGCTAGGAATGCTGTTGGGACAACTGCAGCTGCTTGCATGATCAAACAAGAGTACTGTATAAGAACAGTGCCGGAAACAGAACTCACACAGAAAGATTCTGGAGACGATTTACCTAGAACGATCTTCCATGTGCCAAACCTGCAGGGAGAAGTATCATCATCCACAAATTAAACACAACAAACCCTGCATCTATGCAAATGACTACAGTGGAGTTTAAGACACTACTACCATAGCAAGGACACAAATGACGTGATGATGAACTTATTAGGACTGGGGCATAAATAGTTGACTGGGACAATGGGAACTTTTCCATCTTGGTCCAGAGTGCTTGTTGTTTGACTATGATGGAGAACTCAATTTCTATATGACTTCTCCGTTGCGTGCACGGTTTCGTGGCTCAAACTATTCCAAGTGGATCTTTCACCGCCAAAGAGACGTGCTTATTCTTTCCATGAGAGAGGTGAATAGAGATAAGAGACGAAAAGTCTTACTTGGTAGCGCCAACATTTCCATCTCGATTGCATCTGTCCTTGCAAAAGCACAGCGGCTCCCTGGTGGTCTGGTTGTAGCCGCACCGGCCGCCGGAGTCCTGGCAAACCGAGCAGTTTGTGTCGTTATAATCCCACTGCAGCGCGAACCCTTTGTCCAGTAAGGGAAAGAGATAGTCCCACTGCACCACGCTGGAATTCCTGAGCTTCGCCAGCGTGAGATTAGCCTCAACGATGCTCGTGAGCAGTATGGGCAGCAACGCATGGTCGCACGCCGCCGGAAGCATGGTGTCGTTGTTCAACGTCCCTGACAGGAAGTAAAGGCTGGTGTTCCCTTGGCAGCCACCGTACTTGACGGTTTCGCTCGTGAAGTTGGGAGGAAGCGGACCCCCGTCGCGATGGCACCAGGAGAAGTTGAGGTAGGAGATCCAGTTGGGGATCTGGAAGGAAGCGAAGCCGGTGGCAGGGAGGAAGTGGTTGCGCAAGCCGGCGGCGTCGCAGGAGTTGGAGCGGAGCTGTTGGGCAAGTTGGGAGTCGGACACCAAGAGCAAGGAATCATCGAGGGAGATCGTGTTCACCTGGTAGGGACGGTCAGAGAAAGTGATGGTGGGGAGAGAGGAGGAGGGGTCGCAGGTAATCATGAATCCGGGGAGGCCGCAAAAGGGCTCGGTGGAGAAGAAGGGGAAGGTGACCGCCACGGTGCCGCAAACATGCGGCTTGCAGGCTTCGTAGAAGTAGGAATAGTTGTTCTGCGACGTGGAGAGGGTTGGGAGGTACAGAAACAAGAAGGAGAAGATGGTGGCGGTGGTGAAGAGGAAGGAGGAGGTCAGGGGCACCATTGCGTCCAGCTAGTGTTCAACGTCAGCGAAGCGAAGGCCTGCCTCTTCAGCAATCGGCCTTCCATGATGGCTGCGATAAACTATTGGCAGAGTAGACTGGACTTTTGTTGGACACAATACCAACACAAATACTATATTATCACATGCCAAAAAAATCAAAATTTTATTTAAAACAAATCAATTTTTTAAATTTTAATTTACTATATTAAGAGGTTTAACATTATTCTATCATAAGTTAGAAAAGTTAACAAAACAAAATAAATAATATATAGAATTATATTGAATAAGTCATCACTATTTGATTTATAAATGTGTGATAAATGTTTTACTATTGATGGTGTTATGAGTACGGTGAATATACAGTAAATTCATTCAGGTGTCTTTTTCTAGCTGATGCGATTGACGTGGTGAGGTGATAGCACATAGGAAGTCTGGTTGGAAGCTGTTTTGTTGGCATGGACCTGCTTTGGGATGATCGGATAAATAGTCTAGGATCTTCCTGTTTGTAATGTTCATCCTTGGGGATGGATCATCTAGGTGTCCTTAGGGTTGTCTCATGATTGCATTTTGATAGCGGAGTCGCCTCCTATCCGATCATGCATGACAAGCCAACATTGGGGAGTGTCCAGAGCCGTTCGTCTGATGCTTAAAGTCAACAAAGGGGAGAAGACAACAGTGTAAACTGTATGCCTAAGTTAATGTGTAGAGAGTCCCTCCTTCGTGTGAGCTAATAGGTTCCTTTTTATACATGATCGTTAGGTCTTCTTACTGGAACCATCTTATATCTTAATAAGATAAGACAATTATCGATGGACTAATGATCTCCAGCCTGTCCACCGGTAGTAGATGAACGATAAAATCATCCTTATTAACTATTAATAATAAGCCAATGAATCCTCTCCGTTGTAACACCTCACTTACTCGCTTGAGAGATCATCTGTCGATGTAAGCTTTATTTAATATCCCAAGGCGTATCAGTGGATGATCGAGATGTGATGAAATAACAAAGGGGACTGGTCACTGCAATCGGAGATGAAATTGGATTGGTACCAATTGGAGAGGATTTTAAATCTGATTGCATTGTTGAAGCAAATACGAGGGATGATGATGATGATGAACAAATTAAAAGGCTTCCAAGCACACATATATCAACAATTCATCCTAATAATTTTCTAGATATTGCCAACTTCAACTCCTTAGGTCCGACCGAGCTTGAATTATTTTTATATATTGAATTTGTTTTCTTATGTAGTTGTGGTGAGAATCATTTATAAAATAAAATAATAATAAATTTATAATTTTTCATATTTAAGAACAAATCAGAGGTATTTTGTATTCTCGATCTGATTTATTAAAATAATTTTACTCAATTTTTGCCAGTAAAATAAGTCTAAAATAAGCGAATCATTTTAGGAAGACTGTGTGAAGTCGAACAATCTCTTTGCATATAAAAATAAGATCACATATGCTAATCTTTACTTCCGTCCTGAATTAGTAGCCATTCCTTTTTTGGGTAGGCATTGCCTCGTTGCGATGTCTTAACATGCTTGTGTAATGCCCCTAAGTAAGAATCAATGCATGATTTCACTTCATTACGATGCAAGAATAAAGATGACACAGACATTTAGGCCCCATTTAGGATAGATAGCTCCTACGGGAATTCAAGAGTGTGACATCAATTATATAGGAAATGATTCTACCATATTTCACAACCGGTAATCATACTCAGAAATTTGATATCTTTATATATATATATATATATAGAAAAGATGGTTGATGGTGAACTTATTCTCTCACCGAAACCATAGACTAAGAATACGTTATCCCTTTCTTCCCATGTCATGTTCCTTGGCCACAGAGGATAGTATCAACTTAGTTATAAGAAGCAGCAACCACAGTTCCGAAGGCTAAAGCACAGCATCAGAAATCCCAGAAACATGTCTTCGGGCCAAAAGAAGCTCTTTGGCAGGGAAAGACCTCTTCGTGATGTTTTAGGTGGAGGAAAAGGTAACTCTCTTTGCTGTTCATTTTAATCTTCTGACAAAACAGAGTTAATAGGAATCCAAATCGTGGCTGTGTAGTTGCTGGTATCGTCCTATGGAGAGACAAACGCTTGTCTGCAGCTATACTCGTTGCGGTCACTGTTGTGTGGCTGCTCTTCGAGGTCATGGAGTACAATCTCCTGCCACTTCTTTGCCACATCTCGATAGCAGCAATGCTTCTCGTCTTCATATGGTCCAATGGTGCAGCTCTGCTTGACCTGTAATCCCCTTTGATCTCATTCTTCGCGTTTCTTCATCTTCTTCTTCTTCTTCTTCTTTCTGCATGCATGGTGTTCTTGAGATTGATATGATACTAATGGAACCATGTCCTGATCGACAAGGAGAATTTAACACATCGACAGCAATACTTCAGAAGGAAGCTGCTCATAAGTTCCATATTTGCACAACTAAGTTTAATTCTTGTCTTGTATTGAATTTAGCAGCTCAAGTTGTTTAGTTTGGCAGTAAATTACGTGCAACTACTTTTGATTCCAGGACACCTCCGAAGATCCCTGAGCTCATCTTATCTGAGCAAGCCTTCAGGAGAGGGGCACTGCTCTTCCATTCCTATCTCAGTCACAGCCTCTCCATACTCCATGGTATTGCAGGTGGCAATGATCTCAGACTGTTCCTCTTGGTAAAAAGATCCTCTTTTCATTAGCCTACTAGTCTTTCTTTGGCTTTCTTGATGGCACCGCAAGTGCACAACCATGTTCTACAGACAATCATCTCTCTCTGGATCATCTCGGCGATAGGAAACTGCTGCAGCTCCATAAATCTCCTATTTTTCGGTGAGCATAACCACTGTCGTCACAGTTAAAGAGATGACCAAGTTTGATTGCGTCTCACCGAGAGGCATTGCCTTCACTTTCAGTTCTTCTTTGCGCGCTGACTCTGCCGGCTTTGTACGAGCGATATGAACGTGAAGTGGATCATGCAGCCGCCATGGGAATTGACGGCCTCCAGCAGCTGTTCAAGAAAGCCAATTCGAAGGTCCTCGAGAAAATTCCCAGAGGACCGGCCAAGGCAAACAAATCCAACTGAGATGCAGCAGGAACTGCTAAATTATATGTTAATAGGAGATTTAACATGCATGAAATTAAACTGCCAAGCCAGTGTGTAAGATAAAATAGCGTTCTAATTATAATGGAGTGTGTGTTGACATGTATGGTTCTTCCTAAAACAATGAACACTTGAGCACACGGATCTGCCGGTGATGGCTCTTCCTGCATCTGTTGGGGAGTAAGGATTCTTTGGGGACGATGAGTTCGCTAGTTCTTGAGACGTGTGCATTCTTCCCTGAGGTTTCAGAAAAGATAAGCCGTAGTAGGAGGCGATCGGAATTCGTAGACAGTGTTGCATGCAAACGGGTGAATCTCAGTACACGAACAGTCCAAGGATGGTGGCTTCGTGTCACCTTTGCAGCCGCGAAGAACACTGCGACTCCCTCGGCCGAGTCCAGCGGTCGCCACCTCACCGGCCGCTCTTCATCTCCATTTCCAATCCCATGACGTTTCAGCGTGCTTTCTCGACACCTATCCACCGCATGCCACCGCCTACGACGTCCCACTTTCCCTCTCTCTCTTTCTACCTATCCGAGTTCGTCCGCCGCGCAGTGGAAGGCATGCGGCAGAGCACCATGAACCGTAGCCCACCGTTTAGGAGCCACGCCGGCGCCGGCGGAGACGACGACACCATGGCCGTCCGCCGGCCCCCGAGCGTTATTGCAGCTTCGGAGATGGACTTCTTCTCGGAGTTCTTCGGCCCGCTCTCTCCGGCGAGCGGGGCTCACTGTGCACCTCACCCTGTTCTCGCTGCCAGAGTCAGCGTCGGCGTCGGGGTCAGCGACGCTGCCGACAGCTCGGAGGACGTCGAGAAGGAGAGTTCCAGCGGCATGAAGAGCATCCCTGCCGTCGCAAACGACACTCCCGGCTGTCCCAGCGAAGTAATAGAGCAGCTCTTGGATTTGTCTTCTTGCGAGATGTCTGTTCTGTGACCGCTGTTGCCATTTCTCTTCTTTGAAGCAGGAGGTGGATGCGAGGAGCAAGCCGCCGCGGAAACGGAAACGAAACCGCACGTCGGAGATGCATAATCTCACCGAGAGAGTAAGCAAGGAGCTGCATTCGTTCCTGTTTCTTCTTCTTCTTCTTCTCCCTGGGTTGGAAGTGGCACCCTCTTATTTACTTCCGTCTCTTGTCTCTCTTGGAGCAGAGGAGGAGAGAGAGGATAAAGGAGAAGCTGAAGGCACTGCAAGAACTCATACCCAATTCACATAAAGTAAGTCTTCTACATGACACACACCGCCTGTTTTCATCTGTTTGCATGAAGGACAGGTTGAAGGCTCTTCAACAACTCATGTCTCAGTGACTATTTCAGCTTTTCTTAGGTTGTGCAGTGCAATGTGTCGACCATGAAATCAATTTCTAACATTTTATTCAGATGCAAATTGACTATATGTTCACCGACAATGTTTTCTTTGTACTGCAGCTGCATAGAGCATCTCTGCTAGAAGAGGCCATTGGGTACATCAAATCCCTGCAACAGCAACTACAAGTAAGAAAAGCATGCCGCACATCCATGATTCTTTGGTCTTGCAATCACCCACCCTCTCTTCCTTTTGGTCACTCCAGATCATGTCAGGGGGTGGCATATATCCTGCTCCATTTGTGTCTCCTCCTGCAATGCCCTGCCCGAGAATGCCTCATTTCTCTCCCTTCCCCGCCGCCGGACTCAACCTCGGCATGAACATGGGCATCGGGATGGGAGTACCCGGCATGGCTTCTTCCACAGGCTTGTCTCCGCCTTCCTCTTCGTTTCCAGCAACCAGCTTGGTGCCAATGGCCGCAGTCAGCCCCATCTCACATTTCCAATCACCAATGGCGATGCATTACTGGCCGTACACCGCATCACAGGAGCTTCCAACTTTGTCACCATCAACCGCTGTTTGTAGCCAAGCTTTGCAGGCTGAACTCTTCCACTCCATTAACCAATCTGAGCCAAGCAGTGCGGCGGTCAACGGAGCTACGCAGGCAATGGCTCCTGTCTCCCTCTCTTGAGTTGTTTGACGTCCGAGTAATTTGCAGCAGCTAAAAGTTCATTGTTTCTATATCTCAGCGGTCGAACTTTTCTGGATCATGCTCGAGTACATCTTGACATGTTGACTTGATATCAATTTGCTTCGGAAAACGATGGCTTTTGCAGTGCAACTCCCAAGGAGGTTCGTAATAGTTTAAATCACTACTGCTCACTACTGCATGCATCTTATGATGTGATGATATATACATCTGTTGGTAGCAGGCAATGTCAACAGCCATGGACTTCACCTCAAGCAAAGCTCTCGCCATGTAGAGGAACACCCGACCTGTGCTTGCTCTGTTGCAGCAGAGACGACCTTTTTCACGTATATAACAAGACAACATCACCATTAGTAATGTGGTAATGTGGTGGATACCTCCTCCTCTTACGTACTTATCAGCATTACATCCCAAGAAACAGGATTGCAAGAGAATAAACGATCTTTTGCTCTATATATAGACGCATTTACCACATCATCCTCGACCACTGTCGTCGAACACCTGTGGATGGAAGTGGTGAGTGCAATCATCGTCAGCATACAGCGACCTGAAGTTACACAATCGCATTCATTATAACTCTCTGGCACTCCTTCCTTTGTCTCTCTCCCTCGAGGAAAAGATCACCGACTTCTTTCCCCAGCGGCATATAACATCACCAACTTCGTCACTCTCGAGAAGAACCGTCATAGGTGAAGAAATTGAGACTCCCCAGATCATACAACTATAGTGCATCACGTCTTACTCTTACTTTTTGTGTCGCATGCCTAGTTCTGCTGATTTCAATTTAAGCATTAATGGAACTCATCATGAACGCTTGCAACTTAAGCTTTTAGATAGAATGATAGTACTTATCATGAACAAAAACCACAATAGCTTGAAGCACCTTGCCACAATAATAGATTAATCTAATTCGAGCGAGTTGGGGTCGGTTGATGCTTCATGCGATCCAATTGCTTTGGACACTCTTTCTTGTTTAGTCTTACTGTGAGCTATCTTTCAAGAGAGTCTGAGTGGATTTTAGTACTCTTGTCTGAGGCTCTGACCATTACTTTGATTGAGATGGAGGAAAAGGCATGAAATCCACTTGGGTTCCACCGTATCAAATCCAGCCTCGATTTGCCTTCCATGGTCCACCAAGTGCAGGGTGAAAAATGAAACAAAGAGATCAGACAAACACAAGGAGAAAAACCAGAGCAGAGCAGTGCAGTGAGGGAGGTGATGGGAGACATCTCTGCTACAGAGACATTTATGGCCTCGTCTCCACCTCCCATTGACCCACCCATTTTGAGATGCACTCTATGTCATGTCCAACCCCACGAGTCACCGTTCAATCTCCTCTTCTCGTGATCAGCTGTGGAGGAAGAAGACTGGGAGAGCTACTGGACAAAGTGGCTCAGTCTGGTGACATTGGACCTGCTGTTTGTTTAGCTTATCAGCTCCCTTTCTCTTTCTCACACTCCACTTTTTTTTTCGTTTAAGGTGTGTGCGTGAGAGAGAGAGAGAGAGGTACATGGAATTAGGCAAATACAAAGTATGTCCATTTCATTATAAATGAAATTATCATGCTGATCTACCTTAAGCATCAAAAAATCTACTCCATTCTATTATTGATGTATCATTTCTATCTATTCACTCTAATCTAATGAATCGATCGACTGACATTTATGTAACTCTTACTATCAGGCAAAATTGAGGTATTAAACTACCAAAAGAAATTGCAGGAGGTCAGGTTCTGTACATGATGGATAGCTTTCGCAGTCATCAGCCTCCACAAGGAAGTGAGAGGAGCCCACCCACCAAGCTGTGCTGCAGAGATGAGGAGCAGGGACTCTCCACCCATGACACGGATGAACAAAGTTGGCCGTGGAGCTTCTCAACAACAACTGGTGGCGTGTCTCTGTCACTCTGTGGGTGGTGGACTTCATGGGATGGAACATGGGATTCACTGTAGTAAGGAAAAGGAGGATAGCTTTGACCCCAATGCTTCTCACTCGAACCTAAGCACTTACGCATCTCACAACTGACGCATCTTTGATGTTCATCTCATTCTTAGGAGTAGATGAGATCAGATAGGTTTGCGTAAAGCTAAAAACAGGGGTATACTGCCCAAGATGTGATATTAGATTCGATCGAATTTATAGATTTTATTGATTTTTCAATCACATTAATTTTGGTATTAAAATTGATTTCATTGTGTATTAGGATACTTCATATAATTTCGAGTTACTTCATATAACTATTGACAGAGAATAAAAAGAACATTTATACAACCATCTCGATAACAAAGGTTGTCATCTTAGCCAATGAAATTACACAAGGGGACAATTATATCATCTCAATAATGATTAAGTCATACCGTTACGCAATCTCGACGAGTAGTTGAGCTACACGTCGATGGACTATTAACATAATTATGTCATTTCAACACATAATTGAGCCATCTCATTAGCATATAGTTGCATCATCTTTGTAACTACCTTAAACACTCAAGTCACTAACAATCATGAGATCTTAAGTATAAATAATCTCTCTTGTTTTTCTTAAATCTCTGCAACTATAATAGATTATTATTATTATTTTGATTTAAATACTTTGAATCATACAACTTAAATTCATCAAATTAATGAGTTAGTTGTCTTGTCATATTAACAAATGAATTATAATTCCTAAAAAAATGATAATAATTAATATTACTGTAAATGATTCCCCTCACACCCATTTTTCTTTTACAACATAACTCATATTAAAATCAATCTCAATCTCCATTATTAATTCAAATTAAAATTTTATTAAACTATAAATAGTTAACAAAATTCAGCATACAGCATACATAATTTTTTTTAATTTATTGAATCCATATTTAACCAATTTGGTTTCAAAGTAAATCAATCTAAATTAAATCAAAACTCTGAACTGACCTAAACCTATATATTATAAACTTATAAAAGAATACATTCTTATTGACGTCATATTAACTAAAATTTTAAGCAATAGTCAAATGACAAACAATTGGCATAAATTAGAATATATATATATATATTCTTAGGTTCTATGTTGATATTCATATATGAGTTAAATTTAAAATTAGAGCAATAAAGATGAAAAATATAGGAATGTAGGTAGGTATAAGGTATATGGATATATAAAAAATATGCATTAAATCTTGACGTTACAACACATTAATACACAATTTGACATGCGAATACGTGGGAATATAAAGCAGCAGACAACCACCGCCATCTTTCACTCCTCCCAAGTCCCGCGATCCCCACGCACGACTATTCGATGGACACAGTGGCTGCCGCCGGCGCCGGCACTGGCGGCCTCCGTTTTGTAGACTCCGTCGACTCATCCCCCCGCTCCCGTGGCGGCGATTCCTTGGACGAGGCACCCTTTTCCTCCTCCGATGCCACCGCCGGCGGGCGCCTCCGCCTCATGTGCAGCTACGGCGGCCGCATCGTCCCCCGGCCCACCGACAAGTCTCTCTGCTACCTTGGCGGCGAGACGCGCATCGTCGTCGTCGACCGCCACTCCTCCCTCGCCGACCTGTCCACCATGCTCTCCCGCAACCTCCATGGCGGCCGTGCCTTCTCCCTCAAGTACCAGCTCCCCAACGAGGACCTCGACTCGCTCATTTCCGTCGCCACCGACGAGGACCTCGACAACATGGTCGAAGAGTACGACCGCATCCTTGCATCATCCGCCGCCGGCACCGGCGGCTCCACCCGCTCCTCTCGCCTCCGCCTCTTCCTGTTCCCCTCTAAGACTGAGACGTCTCCAACGTCCTCGATCGGGTCGCTCCTGGATGACTCCAAGTCAGAGACTTGGTTCGTGGACGCGCTCAATAGCGCCATGAACGGGATGGGGATCAACGGCCTCGCCCACGGCCTCTCCTCCGACTCCGCCTCGGTCAACTGCCTCCTCGGCCTCGAGGATGACGCCTCCGTCTACTCCGTAGGCGGCGGCGCCGCAATCGCCGCCTCAGGACGCGGAGGAGACCCCTCGGAGCGGCCTGAGCAGCTCGTCCTCTCTCTCCTGGACTCGTCCGGCAAGCACGCTCGCCACGGTCAGGACGTTCAGTCCGTCCCGGACTCACCGATGCTCGACACGGCTTCCTCCTTCGGATCGGCCTCCTCCGCGCCTTCCCTGTCCAATCTCCCGCCCATCCTCGTCCGACCCGATGACCGCCCACCCGATCTCGGTATCACCGGCCTCGAGGGCCACTTCGCCCAGATGAACCTCTCCGCTGCAGCCGCTGCTGCAGGCGGACAGAGGCTGGACAATGAATTCAAGGAATCATCGTACAGTCCCCAACTCCAACTCCAACCCCCTCCACCGATATCCCTTTTGGCTTCCTCAGCGTCCACCTCGACCATCTCCCCCACCGAAAACCCCAGCAGAGCATTCTCCTCCGATGACGAGAAGTCCGACCATGGTAGCATCCAGAAGCCGCTCCCGCCGCCGCAGTCTTCGAAACCAAACAAGGTCGAATCCCCAATCTCCGACTCAGGATCAAGGTGCAGCTCCTTTTCCCGACTTCTCTAAATAAAAGTTGCAATTTTGGAATGCTTTTCACCAAAAAAAAATTGCACTTTGATCTCTTCATCTAGAACAACATACTCAAATGCCACCCTCGATCCAAAGCGGGAACTCGCGACGGTCTCTTCGATTCCGAGCCACCACGTTTCGATTTCAGCCACAGATGCTGCCGGCTACCAATTGGCTTCAACTCAGCTGGAGCAATTCCAACAGCAACAGTTCTATCCCCAGCTTCATCATCATCATCATCAGCAGCAGCAGCATCAGTACATTCCGGCGAATTCCCATTACATCCACCACCCTGCAACCGGCGTAGTGATCCCCGTCCCCTCTTACTTCCCTATTGCTGCCCACACAATTCAGCAATCTCCGCAAGTTCACCCCTACGATCCCCATCTTCCCCTGTACTACTATCCCGTTCATCAGACTCCGCCGATCAATTTGGCAGATGCCAATTCGATATCTTCGGGGGCAAAACCCTCCATGCCGGTACCTCAAGTCCTCCCCAAGGCTGACCAAATTCCCACCTATGCCGGAATGGGGTATCATGTCGTGCAGCACCACCAAATTGCTCACTCCCCTGCATCGATGTCTAACTACGGCTATCAATTTGCTGCTGATCATTCCCAGCCTCAGATGTACTACTCACAGGCTACTCCACCGCCGGCATTGGCTCCAGCTGATGCCAAGGCAACCAGAGCATCATGATCCCGGTTGGTAATCCCCGGCAAAGCATCGAAGGAAGAAGGAATAGATTCTGCAGGAGGTGAGTGGAATTTTAGTAAGCTTATATATTCTTACTCTACTGTTAATATGAGCTATGTCATCAGTAGTATTGTCCTGTGTTTCTAAATGTCTCTCTGTCCCTGTTCTTGTGTCATCTTGTCACTGGACTCAGGGTTTCATCCACGAGTCCTTGGTGCAAATAATCTTTGCTCTTGGAGCAGATTACTTTCATGTTAATTCTGGACTTGTCATCTATCAATAAATTATACAGTAGTTCTCTATTAATTTGCAGAGTTATACTGCAGAACAATACTGATAAGGCTTGCTACTGTTCTTGAATTCTCTTTCTCTTGTGGAGTATGTGTTTGAGCTACGACCTCTGGGTTCTCACAATCTGCATTAAAGAAGCTCTGGTGGCTCATGAAGTCCCGAGATACCCTTCTTACTTTTGGAATGAGAAAGCCCCCATACCTGTTTGTCTGTTTCTATCATTTGACTTGGAGATGACAGTGATGCATATTTTGGTGGAAGGATGTCATTCATTCTTTGTGGAACAAGCAATCAGTGTACCAGGAGCTGAGGGATGTGGGTGTGGCAAACTGGCAATCCAACCTGGATTGCAGTGACTGCTGCTCACATCCCAGGTGAGTTCTGATGTTTGGCACAACCAAAGAGCTGGTTGGCATTCGATCACATTAAGTATCAGATTACCATTTAGTTCGACACCAATTCATAGACTAGAATATGTCTACTATCATCAACTTCATGATAAATAGCATTAGAACTGACCTAACAGATAAGAGACTCACCTGTAGACGACTGAATTGTGACATTAAGCATAGAAAACATTTGATTTATTTAATATGAACTTGCTATAGGTAAACATTTTCATATGATGGAGCTGGAATTTAGGCAATTATTCTAGATTCTGGTGATTGGCTTTGGATGCCCTTCAACAACAGTGGAGAAGAAGATGCTGGAAGTGTTTTTCTGGTCAAAGGTGAAGCCTTTTAGTGGCTCAAACACTGACATAGACCTTATGCTGCATTGAACTGAGCAGTCCTATCCACCTATGCCCCTCTTATTGCAGAAAATTTTAGTTGCTCCATGGTGGAAACAACAAGGCAATGGACCACAGAAACCATATCCTTCTCTTGACCTTCACCCCTTCTCCTCCTCGAGGATTACTGATCAACTCTTCAGCGAATTCAAGTCGGTCATATAATGTTTCTGCAACCTCGAGCCTCGACATATCCAATAATTGAAGTAGAGTCAAGAGAGGAGAAGAAGAGTGCACGCAAAAGGAACTGCATGTTGAAAAGAGAAGCTTAGAAGACTGATCGAGAAACATTTGATTCCCTCTCCCAGGCTCTCTCTCTCTCTCTCTCTCTCTCTCTCTCTCTCTCTCTTCTTGAGGCACTAAATATGGATTGGGGATGTAGACCGCACGGATAAATGAAGCACGAGCTACACCATTTGATTGAGAACAATTCTACATACTTGAAGCAGCTCCCTTGTTGCTTCATGATGACAAGCAAATCAACTTCTACTATTTCTACTTTTCCAGTATCTTTTTGCATATTTTTTCCCCACTCAGAATTCAGTTTTTGTTACTGATTAAACTTGTTCTTCATGGTGTTGAAATGTTAAAATTCATGCTTGTGAATGGGAAGGTATCATAGGAAATAGAAACCAAATTGAGGGGCCATGCCATTCTTGTGGGAAAAGATGTACCTAGAATTCTCTTGGGTCTGTACAAGGCCATGTGTTGAGTTGATATGAGCTGAAGTGAAAAGCTTATCTTGCCCATCCTTTTCTCTTTTAGTTTACCACTCCATCTCTCTCTCTCTCTCCCAACAGTTCATCCTCTTGCCATATCAGCCACATGCTACTAAAAGAGCAAGAACATTTGTCATTATTGCATCTCCAGTTTGGAGACACTTCCTGCATATTCCATCCTTGCTTCCACTTTGTTCTTTCACTTTGCTTTCGATCATAGCAGCCATATGAACTCCATATGTCCAAAATATTCTATTTCAAGGATTATTCAGATCCTTGTACTTCATGCCTCAAATTTAAAGATATTTTGAAAAAAAAAATATATATCTCAGTGCACTCTAAATTCTTACGTTCAGTCCTTTCTGAAGGAATGACTCCACTTTCAGCATTATCAGATATTTAACTGTCTATCTCATCAGAACATGCTTCACCTTTCTCTTGAGTTTGCCACAGTTTCATGCCCTGGCCTATCTCCTTTCTTCGAGTGAAATCATTGTTTGCCTTTTGTTCTTCATCCCATTTACAATAGGATGAAGTCTAAACATTAATTTATTGTACAGCCAATTCTCTTGACATGCCTATCCATGACTGTTCGTACATGCAAAAGCATATCGGAGTATAAACAAACATTTGCATCAGTCATTTATTGATGTTTGCTTAGTGAATAGACGTGAAGGTTAATGCACGCCATACTTGCTGTCATTTGATCTTGAGACGGACAATGGAGCTGAGCAACAAAAGCACCTCTAAACTGCCAAGCTTTGGCTTTTAATGCGAGCTCACTTTCCTGCCATGGTGGGTCTTCGGTGGGGATAAGCATGGAGGTGGGGCGTTGGAGCTCACGGCCATCTTTGATGACTCCAAAACCAGCCCGGAAAGGCAGAGATCGTTCATGGCTTCTGCAACTTGTCCCAAACCAGGTTCAGCTTTCGAGATGGAGAAGCAAATCAGCAGCACATGTTGGTGCTTCGCCACAAGAAATCATTTCCCGAAGCTCTCGGACATCTCGACGCCGACGGCTATGTGACGGCCCGCGGGATGAGGTCGTCGTGGTACGTTCGCTTTCAAGGCATGTCGGCGACCACGGCCTTCGGGCGAGTTGCGACTTCGTTTTCGGACTTCGACAGGGGCTCGAAGTCGGTGACAGGCGCGCGCGGCCTCGGCCTAGCCACCGAAGCTTCTCTGTGTTACCATCCCTTGTAATGCCCATAAAGCATTCGAGCTTGAACACTAGGCTCGGCAAGGGCTCCCATTGGGCCTATAATTGGGCTTTCTCGGCCCACCAAAGCGGCACGTAAGAGGCTTTCCTCGCCCATTATTCTTCGTCAGAGACGGACGCAGAGAGAGGACGGGCGGCAGCGACGTCGCAATGGCTGCGGTGACGGAGGAGGATCTGCTGCTTAGGAGCTTCATGGCCGAGGTTAGCGGGGTCGAGAGGGACAACGAGGTGGCCAGGTAACCCACCGATTCCTTCCCGCCGTTCCCTCGCTTCTTTGGCTTCCGCAGTTATACCAACTAGGTTTTGCGTAGTCCTTTTCTACGGGCTTTGGGGGTTACGCGAAATCGTGAATTAGGCGGCGATGAGGGATCTTGTTAACGGGAGGGGAACGGCATGTCTTGCCCTACGCAATTTGATGGAGGATTTGAGAACATCGTCGATTCTTTGGATCTGACCTTGTTATCCGGTCTCATGAATTAATTTTCAGTGTATTTAATAGTTGAATTCGAAGCACCAGCTGGTTTGGCAGGGAATAGATTATCGCCCATCCTCTTGTATGCCCTGAAGCAGCAGAGAGGTTGATTTCGCTTCTCAGGGGAGTTTGTAGCAGCATACATCTGAAAAGCACGAAATGTATAGTGTCCCCAGAAGACAATGTGTATTATTGGATTTTCTTCCCTTTTCCAATAAACCCTAGATGAAAGCAAGAAAAAAATGATCTTCCCTTTTCAATATATGTAGATTGAACGAAAAAAGTACCAGCTAAATGAAAAAAACCCGCCTTTGATGCTATATAAATTAGTATTATCGATTAATCTCATTAAATCGTCCAATTTATCCTTGTACCTTTCACCTTCATACCCTCCCCCTGCACCACCAATATCACTGCTACCTGTCTCCACCTACATGACCTCCTGCTAATCTTTTCCACTGCCACCGTCGCCTCTTGCCACTACCATCCTTGTCTGCAGACGGTCACCAACTTCTTCACCACCAACACCCCTACCCTTTGTCCTCTGCTAGTCTCGGTACCCTGCAGCCACAACTCTCTCATCTAACTCAGCAGCCCCATATTCCCATTACCTCCATGTTGTCCTCTACCACACGGTGGATTTGGATTATTGATATCAGATGACATGAATATCCCAATAGAACTTGTTGGGAAAAGGATATAATACAGCAATGATATGTCAAAAAATATTTTAATGTATTGTATTATGTACATGACAAAGCTTGACATCTAGAGTTTGGATGGTTTTGGAGCTTAAGTTAATTTTTGATGAACTTTTCATTAACTGACATTTCGTTCTTCCATTTAGTCCTTTAATCAGTAACAAGTGTATCTCAATTCAGGATACTTTCATGCTTCAAGTTGAATCCGTTTGAGCATCTGAACTTATCCTTTGATTCATCAGTTGATGATGTGAAGAAGCAATATAGAAAGGTAGAGTTACTTTCTTATTTTTAACTATGAATAGATTTGAAATTGTGAATCGGAAATGCCTGATATTGGTGATATTTTGTAGTTGTCCTTGCTGGTTCACCCGGACAAATGCAAGCATCCACAAGCAAAGGAGGCTTTTGCAGGTATTGTGACATAAACAGGTTTGTCTGTCTCTTTGTTCAGCTATCACTGGGCGGTGAAATACATCTGAATGTAGATCTCTCTTGCATAGTCATAACATCTAATTACTTAGTATTTTTCTTACTTTTGTTGAAGACAAATGGGATAATAGCATTAGAAGGAAAGGATGTACTTCCCTTGTAAAACATGTTGTGAATGTACCAGTACTATAAGATCTAAGACTCTAAAAGATAAAAGAGTTAATATTCGGAAAATCTTTAGTCACTCTTATGATGTAGTGATAGAATTTTGCTAAAGAATAATTCTGGTATTTGAGACATGAGTATATATTTTCAACAAAGTTTTAAAGAAATTTGTTGTACACATGGGGGTTTCACTTATATTACCTTGTCTCTAAAAGCTAATTGTCTCTTGACGAACAATTGGCATAATACTTTTGAACATGTATGATGTACAACTATATAAATCTGAGGACTGGTTGAGAAGTTGTGCTATCTAGTTCACTTAATGGGTTTGGTTGGATTTAGATTAGGCTTTGTTTAACTTTAAAACGCACGTATTCTGGTGTTCTATCAGTACTTAAAATGACAAAATTGAACCCTCATCTTGTATTGTTTATCTTGCCCTTTTTTCTGGTTGCTGTATTAGAAATGTAATTGGTCTTGAAAATACAGTATGCCTTCAGTTAAAATTTGGTCCCATTCTGATCTAGCAATGCCATTCTGAACAAAAGAACTCATTGGCCCTTGTTATGTTCCACTATGCTATTAACTTTGAAGGTTACTGATGAATGATATTATTATTGTTACAGCATTAGCAAAAGCACAGCAGTTACTCCTTGATCTACAGGAAAGGGAATATATTCTCAGTCAAGTTAATGCTGCCAAAGGTGGGCATTCTTACGTACTAGTTCCTTATCTTAGATATTTAAGTTATTGATTCCTTTCAAACATTAAATTTATTGAACATAAGCTTCTGGCAATTTCAACGAAAAATTTCACCTAGAATTCCTCATACGTGATAATATTGCTTAATCACAATTGAACTCAATGCCATCAAATTAAGTTGCAGTGCTTATCATAAACTTGCCTTTATGCTTTACATTTTTGTGGATCTCTGCTTTGGTTGGTACAATGTACCAAAATCAACATGAAGATAGCCTTTTCTGCACTGGAGTTCGTCTTTCTGTATTAGTTGACATATTGTACTAGAATTATTTGTTAAATCCATGCAATATACACACTGCTTGTTACAGTTACATTATGAGTTTGTTTGCTTAAAATATTTTATTTCTTGTGATGGTTTGATATGAAAAGAGAAGATCCACTGATGGTGCTTTATGTTGCAGAAGAGCTTAGGTTAAAGAGGAAGAAAGAGTTGAAGAAAGACAATGCCTCTAAATTAAAAGCAATGGTAGATGAGGTATGCTGAGTTGTTTCATTAAACAAGCTGCATGTCCTTTTTACTAGTGATTTTTTTCTTAAGAAGGTTATGTGAACTATTACTCTGTTGACAATGAATCTGATCTTTATTCTTGCAAAATTTGCTTTGCCAGGTGGACTAGATAATTATCGTAAGTGTAAAAGAGAACAAATATCTAGTCACAGATATATCTATATCTATGATACAGCTGATTGACAGTTAGAATTGTACAAATCAAGTATCATACTTGTTTTACTAATGCTTGTATGCAACCAGCAAATTATCTAGAATTGTTAGGTGATGCATGTATAAAAATGGAAAGTATCATCTGATGTGTGCCTAGCTAATTGTCCTTTGCAAGATGTAGATAGATGATATTTTATTGGATGTATATTAACATCTTACAGTTGGTTTTCTTAGCATCTTTAGTATCTCAGTGCACCTTGTGTGGTGTGACTTTGAGAGCAAAGAAAGATGAGTGCCTAGATATATGTTAGTTGGTATCTCCAACTATAGGTAATATGCTCGAGTGCCTAGAGACTCGAGCGTTTTGGAACTTGGGCTTTTAACGCCTAGTGCCTTTGACAACACTAGTCTAGGAACACATGCTTAAGATAAATGCATGTGCATCTAAGGTTACAAAATAACAAAGCAGGAAAGATACAAATTAGATGGCAACTCCTCATAATTGTTGACTTATGAAATCTCAATCTTTGCAGGGTCAAAGAAGTTGAATTTTCACTGAGTTGCAAATGTGACAAACCCATGAGATAGGAGGCCATATCCAAACATGTGGAGTGTGCTATCACACTATAACAAAAGCACACGACTCATCATTTAAAAAATGTAAATAAGCAACAAATATATGTTAGTTGGTATCTCCACCTCGAGTCTCTAGGCACTCGAGCGTATTACCAAGACATAGAATTACATACATTTAACCACTAAAGTAAAGGTATTACCTATAGTTTTCATGCCTCAAACTTAACCATTCAGATCGATAATCAAGAGCGAGGTTGTATTGGCATAGTGCAAAGGCGATAGAGAGGAGCAGCTGGGTCTAAATGTGTTGAAATCGAACGCTGTCGATTTGGGCCTAAACGTGTGGCTTGGTTGAATCGAATCAATTTGGGTTCAATTCAAGCCTAATCAAGGTCGATTTGGGCCAGGCAACCACCTCGGCCCAGGCACATGCCTAAGCTGTGCCCAAATGGAATCGCTCACCGAAGAATTTTGACCGGATAGATATGCATTTCTGAAATAAATGCATAGGATATATTCCGGTATGTAGTTAAACCATGTTTTTTTTTTTTTTAACGTGTGCCCAAGTGCACTTCAATATGGTTTTGCAAGTTGATCAAATAGTTAAATTATCAGGTAAATAACAGCTCAGGAAACTTTGATTTGCATCAACAGGGAAAATTTGAGCAGCAGTACGAGCAATCAGAAGAATTCAAGCAGCAGTTAAAAATTAGAGTGCGTGAAATTTTAACTGAACAGGAGTGGCGTCGGAGGAAAATGCAAATGCGGGTTTGATATACAACCTAATATTTACAGTATTTTGTTCTTGTTCATTGTATACCATTACTACTTACAAAGGAATTGTTGAACACCTGGAATATGTATTCATGAATAACTAGATATCAGAAGAGGAAGGAAGATTAAAGAAGGAAGAAGAAGAAACGAAAGAGATGTGGAAAAGAAAGCGTGAGCATGAGGAACAGTGGGAGGAAACAAGAGATCAACGGGTATGTTTTCTCTCTTTTTCTATTTTTATCAAGATTTTTTTTTTCTTTATGACAATTACTAATCTTATCCCAGTGGCAATAATACTTGGAAACACAAAACATTTTGATGCTGAGATAAATCACTTGTCATAGTTGCAGGAATTACGATATATTGCCAAATTCATCATATGTTAAAGCTCAGATACGATTTTTTTTTTTTTTTCATCAGTATGGGTTGATGGTTTAACCTGAGCTAACTTGAATAAGTTGTTTCCAGGTATTGCCACTTATTTGTGTGTTTCCCATTTCCTATGTATGGTCATCATAATTTAAGAAATGAGCTTAAATATAGTAATATACATGATGGTATCGAAGGAAGGTCATAGATGGTAATGAAACAATTGGTAAAAAAGAAAAGATTGTCTAGGTATTCATAATATTTATCGATAACAGAAGACACTGCATAGTCGCATATATATAGGCAAATGTGAAGTTCAGGTGGATAGAAGAATGAAGCTCGTTGCCTTCATTCCTGATGTCAGTTCTTATTAGGTATATTTGACTCACTGTTTTAAGTTGAAAATGCCTTTAATAAATGAAAATAATCCAAATTTGTGGAAGCAAGTTTTAGATCAATCCAGTAATTTTTTGAAATTTGAGGGGCTCTGTTGGATGTGAAAGAGCTTAAATGCATAAAAGTAGTTGCTCCAGGCATTTGTTTTATGGTAGTGAGAATATTCATAATCATAAATGAGTCTTTTCTGCTTCATCAAATAAATCATGTGAACACCTCATGATTTATTATGAAATGAGTCTTTTCATAATCTTTATTCGGTCTTGACCCTAAAAAATGTGTTATCTAGTTTTATAGCATTCCTTTGGTGAGGTTGATTTTTTGTCACACCTCCTCTGGTCATTCATTCACTACTGATGAAATTAGCAAGGATCATGGTTATGTACCAACTATCAAAATTTTGACATAGATATGGTTTGGAGCAATTAATGCTGTAATAGCCATCGAAAGATCATGATCTAATGAATACTCATCATCCTTGCATCCACCGAATTCACGGTCTACTGTTGCTGCAACTAAATTTACTAAATCTATCACTTATAACTTTACCATACTTCGGTAAACATTGATTTTGTTCTTTTGTTTACCTATCCATTGGTTTATCATAGACGAAAGAAGCCATAATATTTAGGTACTTGTGGTTCAACCTTGGTCTTAGTTGGTCTTTTGGGTGACGAGTGGAAACTTGTGGATCATCTTAAGCATAATTTTCTCGTATGTCGCAGGTTTCCAGCTGGAGAGATTTCATGAAGACCGGAAAGAAGGTGAGAAATAATGGTGCCTGTGATGGTACAATAAATAGCATGGAGTTTCTGAACTGATGCTATTATTGTTCTCTGTAGGGCAAAAAAGGTGAGATACGGCCACCAAAGCTCAAAACAGAAGATCCAAATAAGTCCTACGTTCAAAGGCCTGTGAAGAGAGGGTGAAACCAAATTACTCGTCGGAAACCGGAGACTTGATTTAGCATATCTTCAAGACGAGCAATTGTGTTTATTGTGGCGAGTCTGCCGGTTGCGATGATGAAAAATATATTAGTACAACTCTGGTCATTAGGTTTTATCAACATTTACGGGAGTTATCACCTGTTTAAAGTTCTTCCTGTCGTGAATTCTGTGTTGGTGATATGATGATCCAAGATTTTTAGGGAAGAGATTGAAAATGCCACAAAACCAAGCCAATAATAAGATTGTGTATGTTGATACAACCCGAAACCGATGGATCGTCCTTGTGTCGGGCACTCCAGTCTAACTAAGTATAAAAAAAAAAAAAAAATTAATACGCTAAAACAGTGATTAAAGCTCGATGTTGTTTATGTCTCTCGTACACTTGGCTTCTCTTTTTCTTTTTTCGTCTCCTTCTTTGCTTTCTCTATCTCCTTTCTTCTTCTTTCTCCTTTCTTCTTTCTTCTTTCTTCTTCTTTCTCCTTTCTTCTTTCTTCTTCTTTCTCCTTGATAGCTTCTCTGCTTTCTTTTTTTTGTTCTCCTTTGCTAACCCTATGATCTCCTTTCTTCTTCACTCTTATTTTCTCTACTACCTCGTTTCTTCACCACCGACACCGACTGATCAAATCATCATAGTCAGTCCCTTGTAAACGACAATCAACCAAGACAGAGAATAAGATTAACTAATGGTAAGTAATATCAACAGACAATCGGAATTGTTGTTTATTCCTTTATCATTAAGGAAAGTAAAATAATTAATTTTTAATGCATTAATTTGTAATTCTCTCTGCAAATTTTATACAGCTGATAGAAGCCAGAAATAAACCAGAAATCCTGATAGAAGCCAAAAGACACCGACAGTTGATACAGCTTTCGGAACAAGACAATGAAAGCGCTCTTATTGTTCGGTGCTTCATCGTTCAGAAATATAAATACAAAATCATCACAACTGTCTTCCCAGTGTGTCATTTACAAGGCATTTTCGATGGCTCACAAAATGGCGAGCACTTAAATCGAAAACTTGAGAAATGCAAGGTGAAAAAATTGGAGAACGAATATCTATAGGGGAAAATTTGTTAAAGAATACATTCGGAACTTTGTCTCGAACTCTAATTATATTACTCACTCGATCAAGTGATTGCTGGGGATTTGGCCAAAGATATCGGGACACCCATCCCACAAACCTTTTCCCCTTGTCTCCCAGTAACCACCAAGGTAACGGTATGTGCCGCTGGCTTTGTCCTTAGCAAACCACCGAGGTTTCCAACCTGTTTCCTGCATCTTTCTTGCCTGCATGTCATCAGTCACTAATTCATTGATGGAAGCATTAAAAATAGCAGTCAAAATGATTGACAAAGAAATTGGAAAAAAATAAAAGGAAAAAAGAGATTTAGGAACTAAATTTATTTGACAAAGAAATTGGAAAAAGAAACTGTAGGCTGTTTGCTAGAAGAATCACAATTTATTTGACTCAAAAGCCCAAGTTATTAGTCCATCTATCAATTCAGGAACTAAATTGAGATGTTATAATCTTCGCCCAACTAAAGGGTTGATGTCCTCATCGAGGCACCCAGATATAGTTTGTGTAATTTCTTCAATTGAAGCGTTAGATTTTCATAATTGCATAAGCAGGATGATCAACGAAATGAACAACAAGCCAACTCCATACATCAAATATACCGCAGAACTATAAAAAATTAGAGACAGCAACACTACAAAGTACAAACTACCCAAGATGAAAGAATTACTAGTCTAATGACATTAAGAATAATTTTAAATTTGGAAAAGCAAGTTGTTGTCAACTTAAACCTGTCGTTGCCTTTGTTCCAGTCTCAACTTCTCGGAGTTTGCTATTTCATACTCCCCGTTCTCCAAGCACCTCTGGTCAGGTCGAAGCCTTGAGTCAGTGGGTGGCAACTTTTCCTGCTCATCAATCAACACAAAATTAAAAGCTTTTAGATTCTGTATCAAAAAAATGTTTGTGAAAAAATAAGAAAAGCCAGGAATGAGAGAACACCAAATGCTTCACCTTTAATCCAGGGGTTAATTCATTCAGCGTAATGGCAAAGCGAGTAAGGTTGTAACGGGTAGGATGCTTGGATGGTTTACTACGCTTCCACAGTAATTGGGCTTCAGAAAATGATTCAGCTCGGTTGCCCTTTCCAGAGACATCTCCGACCATGTAATGCATGCTGTCATCCCATTTTCCAATTAGGGTTGCAACAGTTTTCCCACTGCGATCCAGAACTACACCTTGGACCTACAAAGGCTAAAATCAATGTCTTTTTGTTGATATGAAAAGAGATTGTTGGATGCCAAACTCAACAGTGCCAGTATTCTGTGCAGCTTGTACTAGTCTTGCCATTCCCAGGCAGATCGAAAATATCACACAATAATAGTGTCATGATCAACAGATGACAGTAAGCAGGCTCTGCGAATAACTCGTATAAGAAGGTTATGGAACAGAATTGACCAACATATGCAACATTACTATCTTACATGGCAATTCTAGAAAACTAGGCCCATGAAAATTGAATAGGTTAGAGTTTTGCACAAAGAACATCAATATGATTGCAATTCCATAAATGAAACTTGCTGAATGATAGCAATAATAGATTGAGTGAAGTAATGTCAAATATTGATGATCAACAATTAGCACAAGTACCACACATGACACAAGCAAACAGCTGTCTCTATATACGCAAGCAAAATGGAGGAAAGGAAAAATACATGTAGCATTGGGTACAATCTATGATTTCTAGAGGAAATTAAGATAAAGGGCAAAAGAGCAAATCACCTGATGAGGGTTGCGGTCTATTATGGACTGCTCCTTGAACTTTAGCTTGCATGAATATTCACCATTACCTTGTATACGCATAGTACCATAATGGTCACAATAAAGTTTTCCCAATATAAGGTTATAAATGGAAGTCGTCACCTAAAATAGCATGTAACAAAGTCTCATACAACGTTCACAACATCTAAAACACAATATCTCATGTAAAAATGAAATACCTTGTTCCATTGAAAAACTTCACCATCATCAAACTCAACAGAAAGAATACCAACAGGGTCAAGCTGAATTGAACGTCCCCAAAACTTGCTTCTCAAATTGCTATCTCCCCAGAACTTCCATCCATTACCTTCACAGTGACATGCAACAATCATGGGATGATGACTGACCTGTATATGCAGTAAATAGGTAAACTAATTCTCTACTTTGCATAAACTAAAGCATGTAGATTTAAACAATGCAGAGAAGACATAAACAGCAAAAATACAAAAGCAAATCAGCAGCAAATTAAAGCAAAACAAAATAGATATGACAACAACGGTGAGGAAATAACATTGCAGCTTAGTAAAGGTCAATGACGTTATTTTATGTAAAAGGCATGAAGAGCAACTCGTATGGACTGAAGTCATAAACTCCTAGATAGCACAATAAAAAGAACAGATGTCAAAAATTAAAGCACATTTCAGTTCAATCAGATGTCTCTACATGCCATCTTCTCTGTCACATTTGTGGTTCAAGAATAAACTTCGCTGCTAGTTGAAAACAAAAAAATTCCAATTTACTCAAAATTTTCAACCATCTCATAATATTCAGTTTTATAATGTAAATTGCCAGATTGCATCCCAACCACATATTGCTAGGAAACGTGTATGCTGGAACAAAACATATGATTGGGGTCGTCCACAGTAAACAAGTTCAACTTTTGTAACAACAAAAGAATATATACAGAATCCTTCATTAAAAAACAACAACAAAAAATGCATACCATAAAATTTATGCTCATGAGTTAAAAACCCAATATATGTAGATTTTGAAGTGAAATATAACAAAAAAAATCAGAATAAAGAATTAAACTGTCTTGGAACCCTTGTCCGTGTAAACTGATCATAAATTTACTCAACCAGAAATTAAATCACCAATTACTAGGGAAAAAGTCAGAATAAAATCCATGGTTGGGTATATATCTTTCTTGTAAATGAGAAAAATACACCAAAGAAAATAGCAGCCCCACTATGCTAGGTACATTAAATAGTGTAGGAGTCAATAAGAAGTTCACAAATTCCTTTAGCATATTGGATCCCTGGTGTTTGTATTTTAGATAACATAATATCCAACAAGAATACACAAAAGGCAGTGGCATAATAACATAAAAAAACTGCACATTATGGAAGCACATATCACGGTAGAGAATATATTGATAAATATATGCATGAGGAATATAACAGAAGAGGAAGCAGAAAAGAGGCAGAAAAATCAACTGAGTTGGCATTGTCACGTTTATAAATATATTGAATCTGGTGTGGAAGGACAGGAAAGAGATTGTTAAGATCTAAAAGATCATAAATGACCACAGCTTGTTAGAATTTCAGAATGTGAGGAAAGAATTAAGTTTCCTTTGTTCATAGACTCACCAAATAATTAAAGTTCAAATTTAGCTTCAATGATTTATTTAACATCAAATTTATTGAGAGACAAAAAAGGGATAAAAGTCAAAGACACAATTGATAGCATCAAGTATGAAAAGAATTGATTAGTATGACATAAATATAGGAAAATTTTGTGTTTGTTTTACCTTTTCTGCAAAAAACTTTAGACCTTTTTCAGGATACTCAGCCTCATATGTCTCCCCCAAAAGTGGATTAAAAGGTTTGCAGCTTCTGCCCTCAGTCGAAGCATATCCAGAAACAGCAAATGCAGCAACATTAAGGATTCTCATAAGTCCATCACCCTAGAAAATTTCATAATATCCAAATTTTCAACATAATTAGGATAGGCTCATGCAATCATTGAACTAAAATGCAAGCATACTCAATTTGACTTTGCATGGTTAGTTGATCGCAAAGCAACTAGTGTTTGTTGATTTCCATAAACAAAAATGTCTCAATGAGTTTATTCAGGAGTCTATCTCATTAGTATAAATGTTTTCATGCAACTTCTATTGTATCCACGGTCAAACAGTATATTAAAAATTATGATGTCCGATGATTATTTTGCCCTTAAGAGTTTCTAATAACAAGACAGCAATATACTTGAGTAAGTTGAAACCCAATTACTAGAAGGCCTCCATGTCATGTTGATGTGATTTGGTACCCAACAGTTGAACTTGTATAATGTAGCCAGTCTTTATTTCCTTAGCCCTGTGGCATATTGCTCCATGCAAAGGGTTCCCTCCCCTTACCCCGCTCCACCTACTGTAAAGTTGATCACCTTCTCAGCCACCTTCCAGCTTGTTTGATGAGACCAAAGTGGAAATCAATGGGTTTATTATCAAGGCTGACAGGGAATGCTCCTCTGTTGTGAGTATTTATTTCTTCAACTATTGGCTTACCAAATATTTCCATGGACCATTGAGTGTTTCCATGGCCTACTGCAAAACATGTTCTTTCAACATTGTTATAAGTTTAAATTCCACATTAGGTTGCTAAAATTTCTATTATAATTCTTGGTTCGAGAGCGCCTATAGGGCAATAACCATGCTAGAAGAAAAGCTCTAAGAAAGTATTGCAACCGTTTGTGGAGTATGCCATCTCCAAGTATCCTTCACAGATTGTGGATGATGGTGGAAGGAGACTTTCCCTGAGAAGCATGCCAGTGGTTGTCTTAAAGAATGTCAAAATAACCTCGGCAAGAAAATCCAAAAGAACACAACAGTTAATGTGAGAGTTAGGAGTATATTTTTGTGGCTTGTTAAAACAATCAGATATTTATGACTGGAAATCTCAATATGATATGAGTTACAACCAAAATCATGACATAACTAAAATAAAGAAACATGGATTAATTTATGAAAAAGGGTTGAAGGAAAAGAAGATATTTATATGGACAAAGCTTATACTTCAAAATAAAGTGATTAAGAATTAGCATTCAGAGACAAGTTTGCCAATTACCTTTTTGCCACATTCATATGCTTGGTCAATAAGGTAAGAATATTCCAGATCTTCAAAACATTTTTGCAAAGATGAAAGTGGTTCATTAAAATAAACAGGAAGACAAACTTTTGTGAGATCCTTCCCGATGTTGTCCTTAATCATTGACCAGAGACTCACTCCTTTTTCTTTTTCAACTGGATCAGGTAATTTTTTGCGCCTTCTAACATATGTGTACTTTGTTCTCACGGACTTCATTGAAGAGTCGGTACCATCAACAGAACTACCACTGTCATCATCAGAGTCAATTTGAAATTTTGGAAAGTCAGATCGACTGCTTTTGAAAGAACTTGATGAAAGAAAATCTTTTGTATCAAAAAAAGTATTATCTTCTTCATCAATCTCCTCTTCAACAGGATCATGCCTTCCATTATCATAATCAGATTCACTTGGACTTACTTCGGGAGAACAAGCACCTGTAACAAGAAATGAAAGACTCAATACTGCTGAGAGTTACAATACTTAACCACGTGAGCAAAAGCTATAACAAAGGCAATCCAGATTGCTAGTTGCTTAAATAATTAAATCAAAAGTATTTTGCAATCACTGTCAGAAATCAAATTAATAAAATAGTGAGATTCATAAGTCATTTGGTAAATCAAATGTGATATCAATATCTGTCATAATCCAATATGTAAAATATAAAGATTTGACACATAAGTTCATAGAAGTTATTGAATATTATGACAAGATCACCCTTTTTCAAGCAGATGATGGGCCTCATAGGAAATATCACAAAACATATAAATTTAGAAGTTTATGATCTCAGGATGTGTTTCTTGAAAATGTGGCAGAATAAAAAGCAAAACACCATGCATAATCATGAGATTGAATCTAAAAGACAACAAGGAGGCCAAAAAAGAGAAAAATAAAAGTTCAACATTATAAAAAACAAGGCAAGGCTTATAAAACGCCTATTCCTGCTACACCGATCCTTTCTACTTAGTAAGCATTCTTGAAATGTTGGGTCACAAGTTATTAATTCCCTGAGACAGCAAGTAATCGAGGTTGCATATAGTTGATCTTGCAGACTAAATTATTAGTTCATTTCAGTTATTAATTGAATCTGGAGAAGCTACTAATTGGTTTTTAGAGAAAGAAAAGTATACTTTCAACTTCATATTATAATTTTATTTTCGTGTATTTCCAGTGATATACAATAGCAAATGTCATGAGTACAGCCTTGATACTTGCTCATTTTGTGAATTACATTTCAGAAAAGTTACTGAATATAGAAATTAAGAACTAAAAGGAAGATAGAGAACAATTATAGAAAAGGTAGATCATGTAATAGCAAGAAAAAAATGGAGAAAAAAGAATTGAAAAAAGATACATGTATGAATGGCAATTATCAAATAGATCAACAAATAATTATCTGAACAAATGGGATATTAATAAACAATTCTTCCAACCACTGTACCACTAAATTTCCCATTCTCTGGAACAGAAGTGGATTCACATTCTCTTGATCTTTTGTGGTTCTCGTCGATAAGTGTATTCTCCAAGTCAACCTTTTCTGTCTACATAATGAGGCCACAAGAATAACAATATAGAACTGATCAGAAATGCTGTATGCGTATGCCAACAAAAAAAGACTGCACAAGTTAATCCACGAATATTGTAAGTAAAAGAAAATTATCAGCATGGTAGGCACAGGCTAGCCAAAGGTCATCTTTTTCTACCTCTAACTGTCGAAGCGTGTCAAGGAGGAGGATCTGCTTCTGTTTAAGAAGAACCACCTGGTTCTGCAGGGAGGCAAACTCACTCCTCATGATCTGCTCGCTGTCCTGTATCGCAGCCTCACTCAACCCCTCCTCCAGCAGCCTCTGCCTCAGCTTTTCCGTGGAGACAATCACATTATCCATCGGCGCCATCAGCTCGCTGTTGGAGATCCTAGGGAACATATCCTTCACCGCCTGCAGCGCCTCCACCCACACCAGCCGGTTCTCCCTCGTATCCGCCCTCAAATGAAGCCTCTTCGTACCTGAAAAGATGGAGAACCTTCTCTCGTCCGATCGACTCTCCCTAATCGATGAGACCTAATAGCAGTAAAAAGAACGCTGTAATACCTGAAGTAAAGTAGAAGATACGCCCAGATTGGATGGAAATGAGAAGGAGAGAGGTTGATTCTTGCCTTCAGGTGGATTTCGCCGACGGGCCTGCGAGGGAGATGGGGATGGCCCTTCTTCCGGCGCGAGATCCGACGGAAGGACTCCTCGCCTATGACCTTAGAGGACAATTCGTCATCCGGCGCGAGCTCGATGCGGTCGGGGCCATGGATCTTGTAGTAGGACAGGACGCCGTCCTGGAGGACGAACCACCGGAGGCGCCACCCCCTTCCGTAGTTGACCCACTTGTGGAGGACGCCGGAGACGCCGTTCCGGACGATGTCATTGAGCCGAAGGTCGCCGCGGAAGCGGGAATCGCGGGCGGAGGAGCAGCATGGGGACGACGGTTCGGACGGCGGGAGGATGAGAAGGCGGCGTCGGCGTGGGCGCCCGTTGTCGCTGGCGGACGCGCCAAGAGGCAACGAGGGCCATCGGCATCCGTTGTGGTGGTGGTGATGGTGGTGCCCTTCACGAATGGCGGCCGCAGGCGGAGGGGAAGGAGCCATGGTGCGATTTGGTGAACGCAAGAAGAAGAGGCGCGTGGTAGTGTTGGTTTTGACGCTTCGTTGCCGCGGAAGACGGAGAGCGGTTTGGGTTTGAGATGTAGTTTTGGTTCCGCTCTTTAGAAAGGAAGAGGGAGGGAGGAGGTGGAGCGAGTCGAACCGGAGACGAGACGACCGCTCCAAGAAAAACTCGCCACCGAAGAAATATGAGCGACCCGAAACGACGCGATTTATGCCTTCCCACCCACCACACTTCCCGTCCATCCGTGAAGCCTAGTTCGGGTGGGGCCCGAACTCATACCAATAAAACCGAAGGTAAATCCAGGGCGACGACCAAACCGTCGGACAGTAACGCCGTGGGAGATTTCTACGCGATTACGTAGCAATTTGCTTTTGAATTTAAACGCCTTTCGTTCGCACCGTTCGCAATCGCTTAGTTATTCGCCACGTGGTTCGTATTTATTGGCGAGGACAGGTGAGCCCCGCCCCCCCTCGGCCGCACGGATCTGAAGGCGAGAGCGGACGCGGAGGATGCCGACTCGATGTTGCACGAATCTCGATGTCGCGTTTGACCCGGACGCCACACGGGTGCGGTTCAACGGATGACGCGGCCTTGCACCGATATGGAATCCCCGTGCGCCTCTTTGCGTGTACTTTGGGCTCACCACTCTCTTACGACAAAGTGTACCCGCACGCCTCGGGGCTCGGCGTTGTGGTCCACCACGGTGTAAATCGTTGCCCGAATCGGGTGCGTATGTTATTAATGTTGCCCTTAAAATAATCATTTTCCCTGGAATTGATTTCCATGTGATTCTTAATAAGACGTTAAGAATCATAAAAGTGTTTTGATCCATCCATCTCGATGGTCTAATGATGCGGATCTTTAAAGAACAATAAACTGGGGTGAACGAAAAGAAATATAGGATGGTCGGGTCCACTATTCATTAGTTAGGAGGTATCTCTTGGAGTGTTGGGGTGGAGCCACAGTCTGAAACCCTGTGGTTCCACCACATGCAATGTCGTGTACCTCTTCCTCCTCTCTTCGCTCCCTCAGTCGTAGGTGGATTTGGCCGATAGGAGCGGCAGGAAATGATCATCGCCTTCTCTCTTGCCATTTTGCTGGAAGACAACGCGTTAGCTCATCATCACCTTAATGAAACCAAGAAGAGCTCAATCATTGTTGCACTTAAAAGAACAACGTTATCTTCGTTTTCGTTTTCTTTTATAGGGACAAAAAGATTATTTTAATTGAAACATAAGCATGCAGTTGTGAATGGCGGTCGGTAAGCCGCAAGATATGGGCGAGATCAATCATCCTCCCGTGGTCATGTCTGGTCTGCCATCATCGTGCTTTATAAGGCGTGCAGGCCATCACATGGATGTCCCTCCGCCGATGGGACGTAGCCATCCTAGCCGGCTAGACCGTGACCACCACCACCACCACCACCCTCTTTTGGGTCGCGTCCGAGATGAGGAGACGCCGCCGGCTGTGGGGAGGCCGGCACCACCACGCGGAGTTCCCATACGACAGCGCTCCCACCGTGACGGCCCACCTTTGGAGGTGGATCCCGGCCCCCACCCTGCTTGGAGGGATGTGAGAAGGTCGGGCGTGCGTCGCCGTCGCGCGGTACCTGGCGGGGGTTGGGCCAGACCCACCGACCGCGTGGTTCGCTTGTGGGCTGGTCGGGGTTCTCCTGCCGCACGTGGGACGGTGGTCGGCAGGACTTCTGGTCTGGGGACGGAGTACAGGATCCGCATACGGTTATGTTTATATTGGGGATTTAGTTTCTCGGTCGGTCTCATCCATGAAAGAGGCGACCAACACCTCCGACGGGATGGCCAGTGCCGCCGAAGACCACCCCCGCCTGCTCTCAATCCGGAAGGAGGACGAGCGGATCCTCCCGCCCACTCGTGAGCGCCTCCCCTCGACGCTGCACGCATGCATGCACGCACGCATACACAGTTAGCTGTGGTTCTTCCTTGCGATCACCATGTCTTGATTCGTACGCCGTCGTCAGTGATGGTCACACGTACCTGCTCCATGGTTTCTCCGGCTCTGTTCTTCCCCAAGCTCTTGTACGTCCTCCAAAAACATGTGTAAAAGTAGCATCATAATCAATGCAAGACAGATAAATCAAAGTCAATCGAATAATTTTAGCAGTGCAAACCAAATCAAATCTCAAAACTCATGACATAGGGCAGACACCCGATCAAACATATTTGCAATAAGAGATGAAGATGATTTATCATTTGGGATGAATTCTCACTCTCTCAATAATGAATGAAGTAATATCGTGAATGGGGGGATAAATTGCTTCCAACAACAAATGAGGAATCATCCTAAGTCGATTCAATTTGAACATAGTTAAGTCCAACTTAGGTCAAACTATTTGAACCAATTTGATTTCCGTTTTAAGTCCAATTTAGAGGTCAATCGGTCATACATGGCTGTCAGGCCATCTCAATTTGGGCCGACTCAGCACAGTGTTGGGCCGACTCGGCACAGGCTCGGGTCGAGTCAGAATTCGGTCCAAGTCAGGGGCTGTGCAAGCCATCGGGTTGTCTCGGTCCGACCAAGTCCGAATCGATAGTCTCACTCATATCAGATTCGACTTTGGCCGATTGTGATTTCAACCTTGATTTTCTTTTTTTTTCTCACAAAAAAATAAAAAATTCCCATTAATAATTATAATAATAATTAAAATTTTCAAAAGAACCAAATTAAAGTTTTAATAATACAAAATAATTCGATTAAGATAAAAAATATAATTTAATAGGATTCTGAAATTATTTTCATGAATTAAAAATATTAACAAATCAATTATTCCGAATTAGATAAAATTTATGAACTATTGAAAAAAAATCAGATGTTTAAATTAGGTAGTTGTCCAAAATAAATTTTCGGAAATCTAAAATAAGTTTTATATCATCTAAATATAAAATTTACATTGTAGTGTTTATCTCTCTGGATATTATCTTGTGCCTTCATGTTAAAACGAGGAGGGCTCTCCTCAAGGAGTCGGGAGAGAGGTTTATTAGGATTAGGAATCAGACAATTCTTGATTCGGATTAAAAAAAATAAATTAATTTTAACTGTATTTTATTCTCTGATTAATAGAGTTTAATTAGGACTCGAACTCTTTTTTTTTTTTTTGAAGTTATCTGATCATAAAAAATCACTGAGGAATAAATATATATTATGAAATATATCTCTTTCTTATTTAAATATGAATTTACTGTATTTGGGGATTACAGTACAACCAGAAATTGAAAGTGAATCTTATGCACAAATCAAATCTGGAATCATATGATTCACTGGATTAATCCATCTTGCTGACAAATTTGTGGTCAATGTGAATGTTTCCAGGTTTAAGGTCAATGAAGAAGACTTAAAGGTTAAGATTCTTCTTTGCCAAAAAGGAAACGTAACTTGTCGGAAGTTGTTCAGAAGTACGACTAAAATGGCATGAAAAGGATGGAAGACTAAAATGGTATGCAAAGTAAGACTAACATAGCATAAATTAAATATTCTAGCATCTGATAGACTTATAAACTCTTAGTTTCCCTACTACTCAATCAATACGAGATTAAATGATCTTATAAAAAACGAATCACAATCTGAAGCTTCTCGTCAGATGATCTGATTCTGGAAGGAAATTTCCACGGCCTGCAGCGTCCAGCACTGGATTAAGCAGTATCCTGCTGGCAAGTCTGTGGGTGGTCAATGTGACTGTTTCCGGGGAGTAAGGCCAATGGATATTCCAAGTTATAACGAAAGCTTGGCATGCCAAAAATGAACACATTTAATGGAAGAAAGCAACTATAGAGAGCAGATTCACTTGCAGTTGCCACCGTGGATGATACGAGATCTGTGCCTCGTCCCACCATTTGTACGTATCAGATCTGTCCTCTTCCACGATACCGCGGAATTAGATTCCCGACTACCATTCACAACAGCTGTTTTCCGGTTTCAAAGACCAGCTCGTCCTACGGTTAACCATCTGGCTGGGGCCGACCTCGGATGGACTTCACTTGGATCACCGATGACGACATGTCGGGGATCGTCCGCCCGCGTATCTACTAGTTGCCACCTATACACACGGCACTTCTACTCCCCTGCGTTCGCGTTTAAGTATACCCGCTGTCTAAGCTCCGCGAATCGTCTTCACTCTTTTCTGCGATCCGAGGGTGAAATTTTCCGATGGACAGCGGAGACACGGGGAACAACGCCGCCGGCAAGCAGCAGCAGCAGCAGCAGCACCTGTCGACGAGCAAACGGTACCGGGGGGTGAGGATGAGGAAGTGGGGCTCGTGGGTGGCGGAGGTGCGGTTCCACAACAGCCGGGAGAGGCTGTGGCTTGGCTCCTACCCGACTCCTGAGCAGGCAGCGAGGGCCTTCGATGCTGCCGTGTACTGCCTCCGCGGGCCCGGCGCTGCGCTCAACTTCCCCGACCAACCGCCCCACATACCCTCGGCCAGTACGCTGAACCGGGAGGAGATACGGGCCGCAGCCGTACGGTTCGCTCATGACGTGCCTAGGCGGGCTGAGGAGGCACAAGGCGGTGGTGGAGAGGCATCGACTGGCGTGGTGTCTCCAGGGGAGGCGAACTCGCGAGCAATGGCGGAGTCGATGGAGGTCTTCCCGGCGTTTTACTTCCCAGGAGTATCGGGGTGGTCGAATGAGGAGGAAGAGGATGTTTGGGCTGCTGCCGCTACTGCTTCTATCGATGACATTTATAGATCATCACCTCTCTGGAACTTTTGAACCCCGTTCTTCAGACGGAAACGTCGATATATTTATAGTGTGTGTGCATCTAAACAATTTTGGAGCTTGAGAACCAATGTTTTGCGAACATACTCGTAGATTTCGGAAGAGATGTAGCAGTGTCTTTGATCCACTAACTAGTATGTGAGGTGATGGAGATATAAACAGGAATAACCTTTGTATAGGAACAAATACTAGAAGACCAAAATACGTAGCGGAATAAAATGGAAACACAATCAAACAGAACACCAAGATATACGTGGAAAACCCCTTCAATGTGAAGGGTAAAAACCACGGGGCAAACTAGAGATAATCCACTATGAGAATAATGAATGTACAAATCTCAATCTCTTGCCCAAAACCCTAGCAACAACCACAAGAGAATAACTGGGATACAAGGATCACGTCACTGCCCACAATATCTAAAACTCCCAAGTAATCACAGCAAGAGCCTACTGTAGATTTGATCTAACATGAGATGAGAACATTGCTAGATGATTGAGAACAGTCTCTCTGCGTTGTCCTTATCTTCTTCCCTTTCTTTCTCTTCCTTTTCTACCTTGTTCTCCTTCTTCTCTTTGGAATCTCGTGGCTCCAAAAATCTGCTTGCTGCATTTTTATAGCTTTAATCTGCCTCTAAAACGCAGCCACCACACCCCCCTAATCTTAATTAGGGTTAGGTTAAGAGGGGGTGTGGGCTGTGGACTGATAAAGCCCACATTGGCTGAATATGGGCCATCAGCCCAACAACCTCCCCCTTCAGCCCATAAGGGAGGTTGTCCCATGACTCCTCAATGTGAAGCCATACCGACCAACTGTCGGCATATCTCCTGTCTTTCTTTTGGTAAGGTCTTCGTCAACATGTCTGCTCCGTTGTCATCTGTATGAATTTTCTGAAGCTGCAACTGCTTCTCTTCAAATACATTTCGAATCCAGTGGTATCTGACATCTATATGCTTTGACTTGGAATGAAACATTGGGTTCTTACTCAAATGGATGACACTCTAGCTGTCACAATGCACCACATAATTTTTCTGTTTCAGCCCCAATTCTTGTAAGAATTCTTTCATCCATAACATTTCTTTGCATACCTCTGTAGCAGCAATATATTCTGCTTCTGTGGTGGAGAGAGCAATACACCTTTGTAACCTGGATTGCCATGACACAGCTCCCCCTGCAAAAGTAAGTACATAACCTGAAGTAGACTTTCTCGTATCTATATCTCTTGCCATATCTGCATCTGTGTAACCTGTTAACACAGGTGGTCCACCTCCAAAGCTTAAACAAACCTTAGAGCTCCCTTTGAGATATCTAAAAATCCACTTCACTACTGCCCAGTGCTCTTTGCCTGGATTTGCAAGAAATCTGCTAGTAACACCCACTGCATATGCGATGTCCGACCTCGTACATACCATTGCATATATTAAACTTCCAACTGCTGAAGCATAAGGAACCTTTTGCATTTTCTCCTTCTCCTCATCACTTGATGGACTCTGTTCTGAGCACAACTTGAAGTGACCTGCAAGAGGAGAACCAACTGGCTTAGCATTGCTCATACTGAATCTTTCCAATACCTTCTCGATGTATTTCTCCTGTGACAACCAAATCTTCTTGTTTTTCCTGTCACGAGAAATCTGCATGCCTAGTATTTGCTTTGCTGGCCCCATGTCCTTCATTGCAAAAGACTCACTCAGTTCCTTCTTCAACCTGTCAATTTTAGACATATCTTTCCCAAGAATAAGCATGTCATCAACATAAAGTAAAAGAATAATAAAATCCTCACCAAACCATTTGATGTACATACAATGATCTGAAGCCGTTCTTTTGTATCCATTTTCTGTCATAAATGAATCAAACTTTCTGTACCACTGTCTTGGAGCTTGCTTTAGCCCATACAAGCTCTTCTTCAACTTGCAGACAAAATTATCTTTACCTTTGACTTTGAAGCCTTCTGGTTGCTCCATATAAATTTCCTCCTCCAAATCACCATGAAGGAAAGCTGTCTTCACATCTAACTGCTCAACCTCCAAGTCCTGGCTAGCAGCAATACCAAGAGCAACACGAATAGAAGACATTTTAACAACAGGAGAAAATATCTCTTCAAAGTCAATACCTTTCTTTTGACCAAAGCCTTTCACAACCAATCTAGCTTTGTACTTTGGTTGAGAACAATATTCTTGAGTCTTCAACCTAAAAACCCACTTATTCTTCAAGGCCTTCATTCCATTTGGTAGCAGCATCAAATCATAAGTGTGGTTCTTCTGAAGAGCATCCATGTCTTCCTGCATAGCAACTAACCACTTCTCTTTCTGCTCACTCTCAACTGCTTCCTGGTAACTGTCTGGTTCACCTGCATCAGTAAGCATCACATACTCATCTGTAGAGTATCTTCTGGAAGGTTGACGTTGTCTAGAAGTTCTTCTCAACTGAGGTTCTGCGGGAATTTGCTCTCCTACTTCTTCTTGCTCAACATGTCCTGCAGGTAAATCAACATCAGGCTCTACACTATTTTCCTGCACATCTCCCCCATCACCCTGATATACTGGAGGAATAACTGGGTCACAATCTGCTAATCCTTCTACAGAAGTCTTGGCTGGTGCCTTCTTCTTCAAATCCTCAAAGGTTTGATCCTCAAAGAAGACCACATCTCTGCTCCTGAACACCTTCTGCTTTTCTGGATCCCAAAGCCTGTAACCAAACTGATCATGTGAGTAACCAAGAAAAATACATTCTTTAGACTTACCATCCAGCTTGGACCTCTCATTATCTGGAACATGTGCAAATGCACGACAACCAAATACTCTCAAATGCCTGTAGGAAACATCTTTCTCTGACCATACATGCTTTGCAACATCACCATCTAGGGCTGTACATGGTGATAAGTTGATCACATCAACTGCAGTCCTCAAAGCCTCATCCCAAAACCTTTTGGGTAGCTTGGCTCGTGAAAGTATACATCTGATCTTTTCCATGATGGTACGGTTCATCCTCTCTGCAATTGCATTATGCTGAGGTGTACCAGGAACTGTCATCTCATGTTGGATCCCATGTGACCTGCAATAGTCATTAAACAATCCCGTATACTCACCACCATTATCTGATCTTATGCATTTCAATTTCCTTTCTGTCTCCCTTTCAACCCTAGCATGAAACTTTTTGAAGACATTAATAACCTGATCTTTGGTCTTCAAAGCATAAGCCCAAACTTTCCTGGAAAAATCATCTATAAAAGTGACAAAATAAAGTGCACCACTTATACCAAGAACATCAACAGATCCACCAGGAGTTTTTGTCCTCAAAGGACCACATACATCTGTATAAACACGGTCTAAGGCATGCATTTTTCTAGACAAAACAGCACTAGCAAATGAAACTCTATGTTGTTTACCAGCCAAACAATCAATACAAGGGTTCAGATGTATACCTCTGAGATCTGGTAATACCTCTCTCTTGGAAAGAGCTTGCAGCCCCTTCTCGCTCATGTGTCCCAATCGCCTATGCCACAACTCCATACTGAAGTCTTTCTCTGTAGCATTTAACTGCTCACCATAAGCTTTAGCCTGCAACCTGTACAAAATATGACATTTCTTTCCACTAGCTATAACAAGAGAACCCTTACCGAGCTTCCATTGCCCTCTGTGAAATCTGCTTTCATACTCTTTATCATCTAGTCTTCCAACTGAAATTAAATTCAGCCTCAAGTCAACCACATGCCTCACATCCTTAAGCACCAACTTGCAGCCAAGGTTGGTCTTTAAATGGATATCACCCATGCCAATGATGTCTGCTGTGCCATAGTTGCCCATCTTGACAACACCAAAGTTTCCAGACCTGTATGTAGCAAAAAACTCTCTCCGAGGTGTAGCATGATAAGAAGCACCTGTGTCAATCACCAACTCAAGATCCTGACATACACAAGAAAAAATATCATCAGAAGGAGACAAAATCAAATAATCACCACCCTGCACTGTAGCTGTAGTATTATCCTTTGACTCTGTAGACTCCACTTCTTTTCCTTTTTTCTTGTTCTTCTTAGGTTGCTTACATTGGTTCTTGTAATGTCCTTTCTCACCACAGTTATAGCAAACAATATCTTTTCTTGATCTTGACTTGCTCCTACCCATACGTGAACTACTTCTAGACTTTGACCTTCCTCTATTCTCTGAGATAAGTGCCTGTGAATCATTCTGAGATGTTGCTGAACTCTTTCTTCTCAACTCCTCATTCAACAAACTGCTTGTTACTTGACTCATAGTGACAATACCACCTGGTGCAGAATTACTAAGGGAAACCACCAGTGTCTCCCAACTTTCTGGTAATGAACTGAGAAGTAACAATGCCTGCAACTCATCATCAAGAGACATTTTCATAGAGGATAACTGGTTAGTAATACTCTGCATTTCATTCAAATGCTCAGCAATAGAAGCACCCTCTCTATATTTTAGGTTCACAAGTTTTCTGATCAAAAAAGCTTTGTTGCCAGCTGTTTTTCTTTCATAGAGACTTTCCAATTTTTTCCAAAGAGAATATGCAGAAATTTCAGTAGAAACATGGTGAAAGACACTATCATCAAGCCACTGTCTAATAACCCAATTGTTTTTCGATCTAACCTCTTCCACTCATCATCTGTCATAGTTGTAGGTTTTGCACTATCCCCTTGCAAAGGTCCATACAAATCTTTGCAATACAAGAGATCTTCCATTCTTGGTTTCCATATCATCCAATTATTTCCATTCAAACTAATCATACGAGAAATATTACTGGCCTCCATGTTCAAATACAAAAAAATTTAAATCACCAAAACCCCGCTCTGATACCAGTTGATGGGGATATAAACAGGAATAACCTTTGTATAGGAACAAATACTAGAAGACAAAAATACGCAGCGGAATAAAATGGAAACACAATCAAACAGAACACCAAGATATACATGGAAAACCCCTTCAATGTGAAGGGTAAAAACCACGGGGCAAACTAGAGATAATCCACTATGAGAATAATGAATGTACAAATCTCAATCTCTTGCCCAAAACCTTAGCAACAACCACAAGAGAATAACTGGGATACAAGGATCACGTTACTGCCCACAATATCTAAAACTCCCAAGTAATCACAGCAAGAGCCTACTGTAGATTTGATCTAACCTGAGATGAGAACACTGCTAGATGATTGAGAACAGTCTCTCTGCGTTGTCCTTGTCTTCTTCCCTTTCTTTCTCTTCCTTTTCTACCTTGTTCTCCTTCTTCTCTTTGGAATCTCGTGGCTCCAAAGATCTGCCTCGTTGCTGCATTTTTATAGCTTTAATCTGCCTCTAAAACGTAGCCACCACACCCCCTAATCTTAATTAAGGTTAGGTTAAGAGGGGGTGTGGGCTGTGGGCTGTGGGCTGTGGGCTGATAAAGCCCACATGGGTTGAATATGGGCCATCAGCCCAACATGAGGTGCGTCTCTTTGTCTGTCGAACATGCTCCTTCTGCTCATGATACATCTGAGAGTACTAATTAGTAGACAAAGTGGAGTCAAAAGCTCTACAAATGTGCGACTCAAAAGGGACCATATACCAATTCCCAAAAGGACACATTGCTCGCGTGTCTGCAAGTGTTAATATTAGAAACCGAAACACGCACATGGTCTGACTCCGGCGACCGGTGGCCGCGGTATGCAAGGGAAGAAGAAGAAGAGGTGACTTAATGGACAAGAAGTGTGAATGGAGAACATTGACATGTGTAATGGTTTAGAGAACATCTCATTGACTCGATTTCTGTGGTCACTTAATTACCATTTGCTCCAAAACATCACGAGAACAAGACTTCTGACCTCAACACCCCGAGTTTTCCATCATCACCGCTCCGTCGCAGGCACAAATCGCAAGAATCGGTCGAGGCTGTGGCTGGGCTCGTACCGAACCCCGGAGCAGGCGGCGAGGGCCTTCGATGCCGCTGTCTACTGCTTGCGTGGGACCGGGGCGAGATGCAACTTCCCCGGCCAGCTTCCCGACATAACGCCCACCCATAAGCTGAGCCCGGAGGAGATACGGGCGGCGGCCATGCGCTTCGCACGTGATGTACCGACGCGGCCTGGGGAGGCGCAGGAAGGTGGCATGGAGACGTCGACGGAGACGGCAGTTCCGAACAAGGGGAACTCGGCGACCGTGACGGGGTTGCTGTCTGCAGATAAGCCAATCCCGGCGGAGAAACGGATCGGGGCCGTGCAGTTAGCCAATGAGGGTGAGAAGACGGCGGAGGAGGTGGATCAAGGGGAGGGGAGCTCGGGGACGATGGTGAAGCCACCGGAGGCTTCCAAGGAATTGCCATGGCCGTGGAATGCGGAGGACGAGGATACTTGGCCTGCCTTTTCTTATGATGATGACATTTATGAATCATCACCTCTTTGGAACTTCCGGAGCGCCGATTAATTATATAGATAGGAAAAAAAAACTCAACACGCCATATTCTAATTGTTGTATGTGATCCTGTTTTTGTACCTTTATGTAGTTGCCGAGGTATCAGTATAATTTGGCCCGTGTAAGATCTGATTATTAAGCTATTACATGTTAATCCATAATCTAGTTGAGGAGGTGTCGGCCTCGTTCTCCCAAGGTATCGTTGTCTATAAAGACCGAAGATCACTACTTTAACTATCCATCGGGTGCATCGGAATCGGAAGGGAGATTCCCGACTTGACCCCTCTAGATGTTTAAGTTAGCAATAGTTAGCGATGGGAGAGTTAGAGTATGTGTGTGTGTGAGGCCCAACCCCAACGCTGCTATTTCTGGAGGTGACTTTTATACATGTTCCTGCGTGTGGTCGTACATAGTAGCTTTAATGATTTGTGGTCATCATCGTATGTGGGCATTTAATGTGTGTTGACATCGTAGGTGGCCAGCCCATGCATTGAGTGTAGACGTTGTCTGATATGTTCGATTTAGTCTTGTTTCACATTGCTTCCCACCCCTATATGGCTCGGTACATGATCACGTCACCTCTTATAACCTCGAGTAGAGTAGGTCTAGAGAGATGACGTCAAAAGATTGGCTAGCATATGGTGATGAGTTGACTCAGCACGACACATTGACTTAGGAACATCACGTTGAATCTATCACAACAACTGATGTGACGCATAGGATGGATACGAAAATATGCTATATCACATCTCACGTCATATTCCTCACTTAAGTCCTAGTAGTAATAAAAGAAAAAAAACCCTATGATCAAAATTAATCATCTTGTTGCATCAAGAAGCACTTGATCATCATCATCTATCCTGATGCATCAACCAACGAGTGGTTTAATGTCATCATCCTATGAGTAATGGTGTGGATGTTATAAAACGTACAACTCAGAAAGGAAAGTACAATCCCCTGTGTACAATGTACAACTCAGAAATTATGATGTGGGGATGTTATAAAACGTGGTTTACGGTCGTATCAGTGCCATATTTCTGGTTATCCAAATCGAAAACGACGTGAAATGTGGCCCCCAGAAGAAGGTATGAACAACTTTGCGCTGGTCAACAATTATATGTATCCATTTATACTTCACGTAGCCATCCGCGTGTACGATGTGAACACCGACCTGACGTCAGATAGCTCACGACGTCTATTTCTTCCCGGCGTGCATGACGTGATCAATGAGCCAACAGCACTACTTCCCGCACGTGAAAAGGTCCGATGGATTGAAGCTATTCAACGACCAACTGTCGCTGTTCTACTCGTCACTCGCATTCCAGACTCAAAGATAGGTAGGGGGACGCACCGCCCTCGGATTGGTGGTACTCTCTCGTTCGATGACACCGCGTGGTAGGATCCCAGCCAACCGTACGCCAGCTGACCGTTCGTTAATGTTACCGGTCGCCACATCACATCGCCAAGTCAAATTACGCTTTGAAGGCGACCATCGTCGCAGTTCAACCGGTCCCGCCTGCTACTTCTGGTGGAGCCGCGGAAGATCGACGTTAAACGCCACACGCCAGCACGGGTATGAAGCGGGTGTCGGTGTGTGGGTTCCTGTAGGTTACCGTCCACAGTATCTTCTGTGTCATTCGACCGCGTATTCACCATCTGCCACCTGTCCACGCGGCACTGTTCGTTTATCTGCCCCCTTATAAATATGCCCGTCATCTGATCCGTGCATCGCCCCGAATCTGTGGTGCCACTCGCTGCAGCGATCCGATAGGGAGAGAGAGAGAGAGAGAGAGAGAGAGAGAGAGAGAGATCTCCGACGTGACGGGAGGCGATGAAGAACACGGCCACCGGGGAGCAACATCCGTCGACGCGACGGTACAGGGGCGTGCGGCTGAGGAAGTGGGGCTCGTGGGTGGCGGAGGTGCGGTTCCCCAACAGCCGGGAGAGGCTGTGGCTTGGCTCCTACCCGACTCCTGAGCAGGCGGCGAGGGCCTTCGATGCTGCCGTGTACTGCCTCCGCGGGCCAGGCGCTGCGCTCAACTTCCCCGACCAACCGCCCCACATACCCTCGGCCAGTACGCTGAACCGGGAGGAGATACGGGCCGCAGCCGTACGGTTCGCTCATGACGTGCCTAGGCGGGCTGAGGAGGCACAAGGCGGTGGTGGAGAGGCATCGACTGGCGTGGTGTCTCCAGGGGAGGCGAACTCGCGAGCAATGGCGGAGTCGATGGAGGTCTTCCCGGCGTTTTACTTCCCAGGAGTATCGGGGTGGTGGAATGAGGAGGAAGAGGATGTTTGGGCTGCTGCCGCTACTGCTTCTATCGATGACATTTATAGATCATCACCTCTCTGGAACTTTTGAAGCCCATTCTTCAGACGGAAACGTCGATATATTTATAGTGTGTGTGCATCTAAACAATTTTGGAGCTTGAGAACCAATGTTTTGCGAACATACTCGTAGATTTCAGAAGAGATGTAGCAGTGTCTCTTTGTCTGTCGAACATGCTCCTTCTGCTCATGATACATCTGAGAGTACTAATTAGTAGACAAAGTGGGGTCAAAAGCTCTACAATTGTGCGACTCAAAAGGGACCATATACCAATTCCCAAAAGGACACATTGCTCGCGTCTGCAAGTGTTAATATTAGAAACCGAAACACGCACATGGTCTGACTCCGGCGACAGGTGGCCGCGGTATGCAGGGGAAGAAGAAGAAGAGGTGACTTAATGGACAAGAAGTGTGAATGGAGAACATTGACATATGTAACGGTTTAGAGAACATCTCGTTGACTCGATTTCTGTGGTCACTTAATTACCATTTGCTCCAAAACATCACGAGAACAAGACTTCTGACCTCGACACCCCGAGCTTTCCATCATCGCCGCTCCGTCGCAGGCACAAATCGCAAGAATCGGTCGACGATTCAGGAACGCTAATTCCTGACGCGAGGGAGGCTGCCACACCTCACGGCTGCGGAGCTTCTGCAGGGGGTTGGACGGCATCGCAACCCCGCTTCCTGGACGTCATAGGGAGGCGGAATCGCCCGCTCTTCGCGCTCCTCCTTTGAGAGGAGCAGGCGAGGGAGAATCGAAGGAGGAGATGACGAAGGAACTGAGGAAACAGATGAAGTGAGAGCGAGAGAGAACTCAGAAGACAGGAGTGATGTGGGGACAGAAATCGTCGGTCATGTTCTCTACCTCAGAGCATGCCACATCACCACAAGGATTAATTGTGGGAGTTTTCACGTACCTATCTCTGAAAATAGCATATTTACTCTGCAAAGAACAATGTAGGATACATATCCTTTCAAATGTCAATGATTCTATATGTATTCCTTCCATTTAACTCTGATTTGAAGACATCAGATTAATCAATATTAATGATGATTGTGTGTTACTATTTTTCGTGGAAATTGTGTTTATAAGGTAGAAAACATGGAGTTTGTACAAGCCTAAAAAATGAAAGTTTGTACAAGCTAGGATGATGCTGAACGACACAGACCTTGAGGAAGAGAATCATGAGAAGAGAAAAAAGAAAGATGGGTAAGCATAGTAATCATAATTATATTAATATGTTATATAAAAAATTTAATATCAAAAATTTAAATTTTTATCTGATCTGCAAGTGCATCTTCATCGGATCTGAAAACTATAATGATGAGCGATAGATTAGGAACTAAGGGAGATTGTGACTGGATCTGTGATCTTAATAACTAATATTTCGTCTGTAGAAGATCTTATCTTTTTATAGATGAGTCTAGGATGATATTTAGGAGAATCTCATATCTTCTAGGGAATCCTTTTATAATTGAATTTTCTTTCTATTGACCAATAATCGTTATCAGAATTCAAGCATATGTATAATATATTTGAGTCACGTAATCTGACATTCTCACCCATTAATTGGTAAGATATAAAAGAAATTTATAAATCAAAATAAAAAGTTATATAAAAGTAAATTTATTTAGTTAGATTTTAAAATTTGTAAAAAATATTTTATGTATGCCATCAACATAGTGCAATCGTGAAGTCACATGACAGCCCATCGCTGACCATCGATGACATCGCGATTGTCGCTTACAGAACCATCGTAACCACCACACCCCTTTCTGTCGTGGCACTCTTTCTCGATGCTCTAGCGATCACCGCATAGCCGTTGAGAATCATGACTTTCGATGTTTGGTAGACACCAACCGTGACTAGCAAATGTTGTCATAATGACATTGTTGTAGCCATTGTATGCTACAACACTATTGCAATTGCCTGCAACTAAGGCATTGTTGCACATTGTTGCACTAAGCACTACTACAATCAAAATATAATCATGATCAAATCCGATCAAAATATTTGATTGAAATAAATTAAATTAGTCATTTTATAATTCAAAATATAAGTGTAAAATTTTTATTTTTGAAGGGTAAAACTATATTTTTGGGATATATAATAAAAATATCTAATTTTTGAAAGGTATAATTAAAAAATAAATTAAAAATATACATATTGAAATTATCTAGTTCTTGAGGGAGAAAAATTATTTTTTTAGTTAATAAAAAAAAAATCTAATCTTGATTGCCCTCGTAGTCGTTGTTGCATTCCATTACTACCACACACATGGGTCTCGAGGTGGCCTGTTGCTTGTGCGTTACTGGCTATTACTGTGGTGAATGACGATTCTCACACTACCAATCATGCGACTACAATGACATCTCAACCATCATTTGGCCACACATGTTACCTCTATCAACCGTGAGCCATACAACACAACTTGTTGTCGACCCCGGTGATGCTGCAATCATCGCTTGGAACAACACCATAACCATCACACCCCATTTCATCGTGACATCCTTTCGCGACACCCGAGTGATCACTGCACAACTGCTAGGAATCATGACCTGACGTGCCTTTAGCCTTATCTATGGATAATATGTTTTATCTTAATTTTCTCATCATATCTAATACTAGGTCAACTATTATATCATTTTTTGTCATGACATTGTATGACGGAATAATTGACTTATTAACTAACTTAGTGAACCTAAGATCATATGATATAAAATATTGAATACATCCATCCGATCCTTGTAAGTGAATCTAAATCTTTACCTATATTGAATGTGAGATTAAATCAAAGTATTTTAATTTCTTTCTATATTACCAATTACCTTCTTATGCTAAAGTGATCAAGGTCAATGTTAATATCAACATAGCAAAATTAATAAATATACAAGCATTGATGTGATCAAGGTTCATGCTATGATGGAGACACAAATCTTGAGGCACGAGTGATCTTTGATTGAATAGTGATGAATTCATTGAACATGAACAATACAAAGAAAAATGTCTTCAAACTTTCAAGTAACAATATACAAAGAGCTATGAAATGATAAATATACAAAGAGCTAGAAAATTTTTTTTTATTAAAAATAAAAAAAATATATATATACAAAGAGAAATCTCAAACTCTGAAGTGATAATTGAGCTAGAAAATAAAAAGATTGTTTCTATGAATGCAAACAAAATTTCCCACATAGGAAATCACATCACAAGGTAATGCAATTTGGTGCTTTTCCAAGTCTTTCACTCTCACAATGTTTCCACAAGAAGAGTCATACCAAACAACACCTCACCCTACTTTGGGTGACAAAAACACCCCCTGAATACTTTATGTAATCAATGTGTAAAGCAAGTCAAGTGTTAGGTTGGTGGAAGATGGAGGATTAGCAAGGGATTAGAATGACAAGGCACTTCAAGTCTCAAATGCTTTTATGACATGATTGGGCAACAGATGAGGAGTGAAAGAGAATTAATTGGCATCACCTCCTCCCCAAAAATGTTCTTGTTTTCAACAGCATGATGCTACTTGTTGCCAACTTATCATTGCCAATATAACTACCAATTCCATGTACATCATCCATAGCATAACTTGATGTCACCAATTAACAATCAACCAGCAAAATTCATGCAATTTAGTAATTAATTGAAGCTATTAAAAACTAAATCATTCCTCATGTAGAGACAATTTTTTTCTTATTATTAAAATTGTTTTTGCCAATGACATAAATAATTCACAAATGGAAAGGGTGAATATTTCAGTCCTCAATATGTATGTAATAAAGCTAAAGCTAATCCCCATAATTATTAGCTTGGTAAAAATCTAAATCTGGCTCCAAAATTTAACCACTAGATATGTGATTGTATAGAGAGAATTACTATTTCTTATTTGATTTAGTTCTTTTTCTTTAGCTTAACAATCAACCATATGACAAAGATAAATTAAATTATATATATGCATATGATTATGCAAGTCTAATTAACCATAAACAATATTATATATATATATATATATATATATATATATCACTCACGTAATTACAATTCGAGGGGTATTTTTTGTACTGTACTCTGCAGCAGAGCAGCTGACACCAAACGCTCGTCCTCTCAATCAATCTCTGAGAGAGTGAGAGAGGAGTAAAGCGAACGCCAAGTCCAACTCTTCCACCAGACGCGACACTCCGTTAGGAGTCGATCCCACTTTCTACGTCGACCGCCGCACCCACCCCCGCGTCCATCCATCGCTATAAGACCCCACCGTCGTGGCCATTGCCCCTCGTCGGTATCCCACGTCGGTCGAGTTTGGAGATCCTCGGAGGCGCCGGTGACGTGCGTTCTTGGAGTTGATGCGATCCTAGTGCCTCCGGCCGCTGCTTGAAGCCCTTCATCGGGTCTTCGGAACTCTTCCGGCGCTCGATTATCCCGCATTGTGGATATCCGTGACGAGTCGGTTGAATCCGTGCTTTTCTTGTTAAGGGTTTTGGTTACGGAGCGGATCATCCGGTGGATATTTGGATCGGGTAGTTGTTGGTCGCGCTTCGATCTTGATGTGGCCTATAAGATGTGATGTTTATACATTTTCTTTTCTTGGAATTAAAGCGGTATCCTAGAATTTCTTTTGAAATCTTTCAGGGGTTCGAGGGTTGGGGATTGCGGGGAAGGTGAGCTGCAGAAGGAGCTGATAAAGGAGATGCTTTGCTGGGTCGAATGATGAACTCCGATACTCCTCTCGATTACGCCGTGTTCCAGCTCTCCCCCAGGCGGTCACGGTAAGAACGTTCGGTCAAAAAGGGCTTGGGATTTCATTTTCTGGCAAAATCTTGCAAAAAAGAGCACTTTTTGCAGGTGTGAGTTGTTCGTCTCGGGAAATGGGAAGACCGAGAAGCTTGCATCTGGTTTCTTGAAGCCATTCATTGCTCATTCGAAGGTCGCGGAAGACCAGGCTGCTCAGGCAGGCAACTCAATAAAGCTTGAGGTTGAGAGAGCGAAAAATAGCAGCTCATGGTTCAAAAAAGGAACTCTTGAAAGGTCTGTTTGAGTTAATTCTGTAATTTCTCCTAGTAAAATTCGAGTCTCTCAATCATATTCTGTGATCTGTGATGTGCGGTGCTCACCTGGACTATTAGTTGCTTGGAAAATAACACTTGTTCAGATTTCTTAAGAGTAAATGTGGGCTGTAGGTTTGTTCGGTTTGTCAGTACACCAGATGTGTTGGAATCAGCCAATACATATGATGCAGAGATCGCACAGTTGGAAGGGGCCAGGAGAATATATTCACAGGTAATGCTCTTGACTGTTGAACATATATATTTGGAACATAAAGCAAATTCCTTTTGCCATTGTCTGAACATGCACCACTTTCTAATCCAGGGTGCTGGAGATCCGCTTTCTGGGGCATTGGGTATGCTTAGTTTTGTTTTCTATTCTAAATAGTGACTATTTCTTGATGAGATAATTTACACTAGAGAGTTCTTCCTGTTTACGTTTTCTTATTAGTAGTAGTAGCATCTAGTGGAGGCCTTTGAATCAGAGTCATTTTTTCCTTTATGAGATGGAAAATTACCGAATGAGATCTCTGTGCTCTGGGTGTGTGTAACATGTGTTAGATATGTGATATTTATGCCCAAGCATTCTGCAAGTACCTATGCACACTCTTCTGCAGGCAGCTTTTATACTATCCAATTAATCTTCAGAACCATTATATAGCTTTTATTTTTTATCTTTCATCTTTGTTTGTCTAAATTTGCGGGTGCAGACCATATCCAATCATCTAAATAACAGCAAGATAGCAAAGAAAAATTATGATTTGCTATTTGGACATAATGCATTGACGATCGTTAGCATTTGGTTTGGAAGGTTATTCTTTGAAATTTTAATTATCTACGTAAATTATGTTGTTAATCAGAATATCACAGTACTCTAAGAACCAAATATTTGAAATAGCAGTTGTGGAAAATGCCATACTGTGGATAATCTCTAACATATGCAGATAGTAGATCACCAAACAACCACCATAATACTATGATTACCAAACTGTAAGTAATTAAGATTGCATATAGTGTGGAATTGAAGGATGAGAAATGTAAAGTGTAAATGATAACATGTAGTGATTTGCTTTCTGAAATGCAATATGTTTCTGTCCCTTATCATTTCATATTTAGTACCTTTTTGCTCCCACCTTTTTCTCTAGACTAGCTTGTATTCTACAGTATCTCCAATGATTATCAGCAAAATAACTCATTGTTATGGGTATTCCCCTGATTGATATGCCTGATATATCTTTTCTGTATTTCTGTAAAATTTCAAGCATTGTTTCCTTTTGGAAATCACTCATGTTTGGCTTCTTTTTTTTTTCTCTCTCTTTTTAACATGTAATTTCTCTCTAAGCTGCATTTCTTGTTAACTTGAAATTTTTGGACTTTAACTCAGGTGAAGATGACACAGCTACTGAAGCAGCTGTGGATACAACAAAGTAAGCTTATCTTCTAATTGCTTAAACTGAACAAGTGACAGTGAAGTTGTCAAATTATTTGTAGTGGAACTGGTAATACCAATGAAGTCATCGAATTACTTGTAGCAGAATTGGTAATAATATTTTTAAGTATATTTTGTTTTCTTTTTTCTGATACCTTTGATCTGACATCTTTGTGAAATTGAATGAGTGATGGACCATAAGTCAAACTATCAAATTAACAATGCAGATCCAAAATAACCTATATATTGATTTAATGCTGATTCTACTTTGTCTGTTCAATAATCTGGAGAACATGCTGGTAATGGTCGTGACTGTTGTAGCGTATTACCTAGGTAATGAGCATAAGGTGGTTAGATCTGTAATGGAGAAAATTACAACTCAGTTATAGATGAAAATGGTGTTAAATCTGGCACATGAACTGATATTCTGAATATCGTAGTGGTGTGTTTATAGGGAAGATTTTAAATAACATGAAGAAAATTGTGATCAGAGTGTAATTAAAATTGCAGTGTATTGGGCCTTACCACAATTAGCCAATGGAATTAATTGACATACAGTAGGACTATAGCACTGGGGATGGAACGAATCTACGCTTGTAAAATACTAGTTAAAGAAACCCTGATGATTAAAGGAGCATCTCTTAGTTAGGATGACAATTGTGAAGAATAGTAATAATTTTGTTAACAATGAGGATCACTGGGAATACAGAAGAGCGAGGCAAAGATGACAATGTTCTGGTGGTCCTAGTGGGTGCATGGTAAAAGAGTCATAATGTCAAGATTGTGATGCAAGAGGCAAGTTAGGAGATTGACAAATAAAAATGCCTGTGAAGTTAATCTCATTAGGCTTCTGGATGTCTTTTCTTCATTTATAAATATCAGAGCTTCAAATAGTTCCATTTGTCCTTTGCCCCTTCTTTTAACCTTCATTAACAAGAAGATACCTTCAAGTTTTTCTTAGTCTATACTTTCATGTCTTTTCATCTCAACTCAACTTCCTTGGTTTCTACCAAACACATGATTATTATTAACTCTTCTCCTTGCTGTATCTGAAGCATAAGAATGAAACTGGATCTGCTAAAAGACAGAACATTCAACAGAGCAAGTATATGAATTTCATGTTGATGAATTAAATGAATGATATTCCGATGTTGGGATTAAGCATAAACTGTAGACATATAATTCAAAGAAGAAAAATGGTCTACAACAGATCAAAATTTAAGCAAGCAGTTTTGCAATGTATAAAAAAAATAAATCTCAATGTAACAAGAGTAGAGTTTTTACATTATGATGAGAATTGAGAGTAACCTTGCCTCTAAGTCCCAAAATAGTTTATTTAAGATGCATCATATTGCCATGTGTCGTTAAAGAATTTAACAAACCAAATTAAGGATGTCAATCGCTAGAATGAATTGCAACTTGCAAGTAATCTTTAAGTGATTAATTTGGATCTTGTGCTTGACTGCACCACTGCAGGGTGTTAATTTCAGGCAGAGCCATAAAAATTGAGGGTTTAAAAGATTATTAGACTCTTTCCAATTATGATCTACTATATCATTTTTGTTTAAATCTGCAACTTGATTTTTTAAAATTTTCCAATAGATGTCAAATTTAGGTTCTGAAATTGGAGTGTTCCTTGTTCAGTGGAAATCAGAATATTCAATGAGTGACTCCTTTGTTGCTTTGTAGGTTGCATTAACCTAATGCTTCGAGGCTGAAAATTAAGTGAATTTGGAAGAGTAAATCACTAGCAAATAAAATGTAGTTCCTGTTTCTTCAGCTATTTAATAACTGACTTTTTTTGGTTTCCTTCACAGAAAGGAGCTTATAAGAGCCATTGATGTGCAGCTTATCACTCTTAAGCAAGATCTGGCCACAGCTTGTAGTCATGCATGCTCTTCTGGATTTTCTGTTGAAAATGTCTTGGACCTTCTATTCTTTTCTGAATATTTTGGTGCGAATCGTCTCAAGTAAGTTCTGGAACTTCAAATCCTATATTTCATGTTTTTCCAGCTAAATGAAATAAAATCTTTGATTTGACATATTTGGCCGTCGAGACAAAAATCAGTTGTAGTTTGTCTCTTCATGCATTAATATATCACTACTCTAATTCACTGCCAATTTAGCTCTTCTGGGCCTTACTGGCTTGAGCAAAAGGCCTCCACACTGGTTTTTTGCTGTGAATTTTTGTTTATATTTCAAAAATGCTGAAAATTTTCTCACTTTTTATCGCAATCAGTGGAACAACACACATCTATGTTATAGCACTTTGTATGTGACACTGAATTTATTAAGGTTGTAGGGGTTTCTTGTACCACTGTAACAACGAGCAAATGTGCTGGGTGTTTGCCCTTTCTTTTGTCATATATAAGACTTAACTGGCAAAAGTTGGACAATCATGATGATCTGTATAATGAAGTTGCATACCATAATGCTGACAATTTATTTCATTAATTTTTAAATTATTTTATATATCTTAAAATTATAAGGGTCTCTTTTATAAGTTCAGGTTCTTGATGTTGGATAAGTTCTGAAATAAATCTTCCTTTTTGTTTGCGTTTGGTTTATCAAATTACCCTGTTTGTCATATAAAGTTTATCTAAACTGACAGTGGTGATAATATTCATTATACAACTTGCATGACATTGGCAACAGCGAGGCATGCAACAATTTCATTTCGCTTTGTCAAAGGTGCCCTGAACTTATTGATCACCACCAGCAGTCACAATCTCTGCCTCCACATTTGAAAAATCTTGACAACGGGAATGTTAGATCCTCCTCAAGCTCAGACATGTCAATAGATGAACCAGTAATAGAGCACATTGGTGCTGGTATACCACCTGATGGTGGTGGTCTTCAGGTTGACATGCCTAGTATTAGTCAACCGTCACTGCTGAATACAACAAAGTTATCAGGCACATCTCAGCAGGTCAAGCTCAATGGGCAGCACTTAAAAGGGGCAGTATTGGAGAATATTCCTTCATCAGCCAATTTTCCAGCTCAGCAAGACGGAGGGAATTTTAGGCAACTTAGTGTGAAGGACCGGATCAACCTCTTTGAAAGCAAACAGAAAGAACAATCAGCAAGTTCTAGAAATATCAGCACAGAAGGTGTTGTTAAAAGGGTAGTATCAGGTAAAGGGGAGCATAGGAGGCTCTCTTCTGATGTTTCAGAGAAGTCAGTATTGAGAAGGTGGAGTAGTGCCAGTGACATGAGCATTGACCTTAGCAGCAGCAACTGTAAAAGTTGTAATGACCAGACAGAAAGTGGGAGTACTGCTGGAACTCCTACATCTGTCAATTTGCAGCTTCAGTCAAGAAATAAAACTGAAGAGACTGATGCTACTGGTTTTACCATGACATCACAATGCTGGTTGGATCTTAAAGAAAGCACCACAGGAACTTCTGCTTCTTCTTTGTCATTGTCACAGTCACAGTACAAAGGTTTTCAAGGTGATAGAGATTGTACTGAGGATGAAAGCATCAAGTCCTCGACAACTAAGAACAGACCAGTCTTGGAGAAGGGGCAGGGCACATGTGACCTGAGTACTTCTGCCAGCAGGATGGAGTACTGTGGATTGGGTGATCAAGATGCCTTTTGGGCCAATGCAAAAGGTTTTTCAGCTGGAAATAGTGCTAGCTCAAAAGATTTTGCAGCATATCACATCCAATCAAAAGCAGAGGATCATTTGCAAATTGAAGACCGGGCAACTTTGCCAGACATATCAAAAGCTTCATCAGCTGTGACTGAGCAGGTTAGATGGAAATATCGAGAAGGACTGCAATCCCAAACTAGGGAGGCTCCTTATGGAGCAGATGCTGTTGGGTTAAAGGATCAAACAAAGGTAGCTAACCAATTACAAACATTTGGGAGAACAGTAGATCCTGTCGGGAATACAAAAGGTTGGTCACATTCCCAGGTTCAGTTTGAAGATTTATCAGTTTTGTCTTCAGAGGGTAATCTTTTGGCTTCGCAATCTCAGGGAAAAACATTTCCTGTTGACATAGAGGAAGCAGGTGGAAGAAATGCAGCCGCCTCTTCTGCAACTTCTGGCTCTTCTCTACTTGTAACAAATGATGGTATCAATCACCAGGGAATACACTGGCATCAATCATCTGCTTATGAGAGAGGTGCAGATGAAATAGCTGATACTGAAATAAACCACATGTCTGCTTTTCCTGTAAGGAAGACCAAGGAAAAGATGGATATAGTTGAACCACCTTCTGCACATTTGATGGAGCAGAATCAGGTGGTGAGGTCATCAAAAGGAATTCAAGCGTTAAATGATGAATTACGTACCAAGGCTAATGACTTGGAAAAACTTTTCACTGAACATAAGCTTAGAACTGTCACTGAGCAAACAGCTTCCTCTCGAAGAAGCAGACCTCTGGATGTCCAGGAGGATCGTGTTCCGGTGGTTGTTGAGAAAAGAAATGCAGTGACACTTTTTGATCAGTTGCCTGAGAACCCTCTGAGGGAGACTTCTAAGTATGATGTAGACTTTGATGCCAATTTCCTGTTGAAAATGGTAGGCAACGTGGAATATGGTAATAATACAAATCAAAAGCTTAGTACACAAAGTTCATCAGATGATTTCAGAGGAAAATTGTACTATAAATACATGCAAAAACGGGATGCAAAACTAAGGGAAGAGTGGGGAACAAAAAGTGCTCTGAAGGAAGCAAAAATGAAGGCAATGCGTGACAGCCTAGAATGTAGTCAAGCTGTGATGAATTCCAGATATTCAGGATCTGCTGATAGACAGAGTACAAGCTACACTAGTCGCCGTGCAGAAAAGCTGAGATTTTTTAGCAATTGTTTAAGAAGTAAAAACCAGGTATGGTTTTCTGGTAATGGTCCTTTATTGTCATGTTTATGCACTATCTAGAGTTGCCACCCTATCACTACATATTAATCTTCAAGAATTTTCATAATGACATTTTTAGATCTTGATGGATATTGTTGGTCTGACATTGCAACTCCATAATAATGCTCATTGAGCCTGAAAATTGAAACTGTTCATTTTTCCTCCCTTTTATTTTCCTACTTGAGTTCATGTGGTTATATATGTAAAAATATACCAAAATATTTACTGCAGATATCTTCTTTAGACAGGAGGGAACTAATATGAATTGATCAAGGAGATAGAGGGAAGAAGAAATGGCATCATAACTTTGTATGAATCTACTTATTTATAAATTATAATTAAATTATTTAGCTTCCCTTTTCCATGATTGACACTACTAATGTATGTCTTCTAATTTGTTATTTCTGTTAGGTAGCTGAAGATCACTCATGACATTTTTTGGAATGTGGGTGTGATTATCTCTTTATTAAGTAGCAAGAAATTTTTTATTTCTTTTGTTTTTCCTTGTGCATATTTCTGTTGATGATCATCTGTCTGTTGTCCTTACTGCAAACATATTGTTCAGGTAGTGACCAGTTAATTTTCCTACTATAGATTTTGGCTAAATGAAAAATCTTATTTTCTGGTATCAGGCAATTGAGTCTGTTGAGGAAATGAAAGATCCGGAGGAACCATGTGAACAATTTGGTCATGGTCAAAATACATCCCACAATGATCCCTTTGATGATAATTCTTCTAAAGATACTAACTCTGTAAAGCTTCCATCTAAGAAAACTTTGTCTTCTTCCACCCTGCAGACCATAGAAACTTCAGTGCCAAAGCTTTCTGTAAAATCTACCAAATCAGTTTCCGTAAAACACAGAAGTCAAACTGAAAATCCTCTTGCTGAAATGCTCCCTGACTTCTCTGACTTCAGAAAGGAAAATGCAAAACCATCTGCAGCAAATAACAGGGTAAATTCACGAGAGAAAACAAAGATACTTTCTCGAAGCAAGAACATAATTGCGGAGACTAAACTTGTCAAGGAAGAGAAGCCACATAGGTCTCAGTCCATGAGAAAAAGTACCGCTGGTCCTGGTGAATTCAAGAGCCTTTCTCCTCTCAATTCTGGTAGCACTGATTTCACACCCTTAGATTTTTCCAAGGGACAAATGGATGCCAATTTTATGAACAAAGTGCAGAAGAGTGGGGAGTTCAGAGCAATCCTCAGGAAAGAGAAAGGTACAGTTCCTGGTTTAGGAGCCAATATATATAAACCTAAAGCTTCTAAGGTCTCTGAGGTGAATAAGAATGGAGAGGATTCTAAGGATATATTTCATAGAGAGGACTCACCTGGCCTAGTTAAAGATGTAATGGAGGTGGAAAAATCGTCTGCCGAAGGAAATGCTGAGGCTGCAGATTTTCCTGTTGACTCAGATAGCGAAAATCCAAGATACATTGAAGAATATGAAGGCAATGATGATTTTGGATCAAAAAATGATGCTAAAAAATCTCTATTCCAAGAAGCTTTCGACACAGTTCCTGTTTCTCCTGAGTTTAGTATTTCTTCAGAAAATGTACAAGAGTCATCAGGTCCTCAGTCATGGAACCCATGCCTCCATTTATCTTATGTATATGAGGTATCGGATATTGATGCTTCTGTAGATTCACCTGTAGGAAGTCCAGCATCATGGAATTTATACCCGCTGAACCAAATAATGGAGGCAGATGTTTCTCGAATGAGAAAAAAATGGGGAACTGCTCTAATGCCTATGATTGTTGCTAACACATCCCAACAGTCACACATGGATGCCACAAAAGGGTTTAAACGAATATTGAAATTTGGGAGGAAAAGTAGGGGTATGGACAATCTAGTCACTGATTGGGTGTCTGCTTCAACAGCTTCCGAAGGTGATGATGACACAGAAGATGGTTGTGATTTAGCAGCCCGGCCTATGGATGACCTGAGGAAGTCGAGAATGGGCTACTCACTTCCTTATGATGTGTTCAATGGTGGAGAAATCTTTCCTGAAAAAGGTATCTCTCTATTCCTATTTGATAGTTTATACTCATTTTTGATAAATGGAATTTTGGTGTACAACAAGTATATACACTAAAATTGCAGTTCCTTTGATTATAGTATTTTTAGTATTTTACTGCAGTCTAACATATTCTAAATCAGGAATTTCTGTCTTGCTTGTGCCACTCGGTGTCTTGTGGCAAATTCTGTTCCATGTCAGACAGCAAGTACTGGCCCAACATGAAAATATAACTTGCTGTTGATATATACCCCTTACATGTTTTGCTGGTCGAATATCTGGATTCCTCTTATTGGTCTATTACTTAATTTCAAATGGGGTCATGGTTGATTACTAATGTTTCACCCCTTTATTTCACGGAACTTCTTAAAGTATTTACCCATGAATGTGATCCTCTCCTTTGGTGTGTAGCAGAGATTGCCATAGGGGTGGACAGGTGCTGCAGAGGGAGTAGCTTATTTCATATCTCTCCTATTTCTCTTTCTCCCTTTTCTTTTTATTCTTTTGATTGGTACACCAACATCTTTACAATAGTGTATTATGCCATATCTCTGGCACATATGGTACCAGTGGCCAGTTGGCATGGATGTTTCCTGTGAAAGGGGTATTCTTCTGAACAACCTCCTCTAATAATCATTGTTAGATATATTGCCTTTTAACTTCTGCTTATTTGGCCATGCTTGAGTTCCATAAGGTAGACAGCTTGTCTAGACAATCTCTCCTCTTGTTTCATGTTTCTCACAAGTTATTGGTTGCCTATGCGATGCCTTTTTCTTTTATAGTCACTGAACTTCGGAAGCCTTCAAATACGAAATTCCCAGCCCAGATTTCAACTAAATGAAATCACAAATTTTCAGTTTAATGCATAGTTTCTCATTTTTATTTTCCATATTTGAGAGCCATAGATTTTAGGATGAGAAGATAAGGCTCAAACGTGGGAGATACCTGGTGGGTATCTGACTAAACCTGAGGAATGGCAGCTTGTTTAAGCCGCAAATGGATAGCAGTCATGTAACATCTTGAGCTGTTATGATGATGTAAACATCAAAAAGATTTATGTTCTCGACCTTCAAATGAACATATACTCCATCTAGGGAAGTGTATGCTAATACAAACTATCTAGTTTTATGCTTGAAGTACTGCTAATTGCTTGCTCAGATGATTGATGGCAATCAAAAACCATCTTCTCTTGCCTTTATTTTGTGCAATAACTATTTTGGTGACATCTTAATCTATTCCTTTTCTTCTTACTAGTGATGGCATATACTTGTGGTCTCCATTCTACCTTTTAATACTGTTCATGTCTAAAAAAAAAGCTACGTAGATTCTGAATCCAGAATCTTTCTGTTATGCTAAATATTGTAGCTGAACATGGTTTGTTCAGTGCAGTTCAATCATTTTGCCACTTCATTCCAAACCGTTCTGTAGACTTCAAATTGAGAGAGGATCATCAAACTGGAAGCTCCCTGAAAGGTAACAAGGGTCCTGTTTAGAGCCTCGACTGAACATGATTTAAGTTTTGAAAATGTACACATGCGGACACATCTGACATCTTTGACTATGCTGAATGATAAAATCATTATTTTCAGTGTTTACTGAAATTTTTCCTGGAATATCGAATTGACTTCTGTGACATTGCCTAAATATTTGCAGCACCACACTCTTTCTTCTCTCTATCTTCATTGCGGAGCAAGGAACTCAAGCCTCGGTGATACTGGGTAACCTAGTAGCTTATGGCTTCAGTACATATTATTGCAATTTTTCTGTAAACGCAATGTGGTTTCTTTGTTGTGTTATATGTTATCCTTCCCTTCCCACTTTGTTCTTCAGTCGTGATGTTTTGTTGTAGAATTGGATGTCTAGAATCTGCTAGGATAACTTGCCAATTGGCACGGCGATGTTGTTTGGCCTGAGGTGTCATCCTTTTTCCACTTGTAGCATGCCATGATATATATATATATATCAAAATCTGTTAGAAAAAGACCAAGAAAGAATGTGGCAGTAAGCAATTGATTTGTACAAATGAGAAAGAATGATCGGTGCTATTCTGTTTCTTTCTTTCTGTCATTTGTATTTATGTCATCAAAGACATCCTTTAGAAAGCTGATTTGTCTTTGTTCTTTGCATTTCAGAATGTTATGGCTTGAAAAAAAAAAAGATTTATTGCTTATTGATTATGACCACAAAATTGCCCGTGAGCAAGATATTGTTGCTTCTTCTTTATTGATGGTCACTGAACAAATGGAATTCATCTATCATCAGGATGGATAGTGTCATATGCAAAAGGTGTGCCATTTGTGACACATTCTTCTTCAGATCTGATATGTTACCCCTTAGTTTCTCATACAGAAGAACTGCTTGTGTGATTACAAAATGTCAAGGCAGGCTTGGCCATGTCACTAAGGGTGTCAGCTGAGCATGTCCCCTGTGGACATCTGGTGTTCTTGGACTGTGAGCCGAGCACATCAAATTGACTACTAACAATTGGCAGTCGATTGGAAACACTGAAAGGTTTTGTTGGTTGAATTGGCACTTTGATTAGTCCCAAAAACTATCGAGAGAACATTTGTTGGAAAATGAACACAGCTACATCTGCCGGCAGAGCATCGCTAGATTTGACTAATAGAAAATTCTGTTGTTTTGTTCATCGTTTGTATAATTGCTGCAACATCAAATGCTTGTTCCAAAAACAGCGGTGCCACCAAAGCCTTCATGCTCGTTGACTTCATCACATTCTCCGACTCAAATACTTTGTTCTATATTAGCCTCACACTGCATGCTTTGTTCTCTCCTCCCATCAAATCAATTCCTTCACAGCTGCTTTCCCTCCCTCCCTGTCTCTTCCATGGCCGGCTTCTCCTTCGACGTCAGCCGCAGTTCCCACTCCCGGGGTCGCTCTGCCCTCCGTGGCCACCATCCGACGCCTTCCTACGCCCGCAGCCCCGCGCCGCGCGGCAGATCCCCCTACCGCGACGACGTGTCATGGCAGACTTCGGCGTCGTGGCAGTTCGAGCCGAGCAGGTGGCGCGAATTGAGCGGGTTCGGCGCCGCCCTCAGCCCGTGGACTCCGGCCGACGACACCCCCGGCAGCAACCACAGCCGCACCATCTTCCGCCGGTCGGCCAACGATTACTACGTTTCGCGGGCCGCGGATCCTCGGTCCCATGGTCCGTCGGGGCAAGCCAGGAGGCTGGAACTCCGCAGCCATGTCTCGACCACGAACTATGATCGTTCTGTCGAGCTCAGTAAGGCCAATAATTCATCTGTTTTGGTGGCCAAAGGGCCATGGAATCCAGCTGAAAGCAACTCCTTCGATAGCCAAGATGAATTTAGCCTGTTTGGTTACAGTGCACCGACGACAGCAGCTGCTCGGCATAACCGAGTCTCTTTCAATATCGATCATTCATCGAATCATCAGACACATCATGATGTATCATTCTCGCATGATAGGGAAGAACACCGTAGGCATGATATGAGCGACGACAGCAGAGAGAGCGATGACGATGGTGATGATGAGGAAGCAGTACGGGCGAGTCGGCCGGTCGGCCTCTTCAGCTTGTTCAAGTACTCGAACGCACTGGACCTGTTTCTCATCTTCTTGGGTTGCGTTGGATCATTGATCGGTGGTGGATCACTTCCCTGGTACTCTTACATGTTCGGAGATGTCGTCAACAAGATGGCCTCTGAGTCCGGAAGTCACATGATAAAGGAAGTCGAGAGGGTACGCAGTTGCGGCTTATAATACCATACAGAACTCTTTAGCTCAAATATATCGTTGATCTGATGCTGTTCTTCCTTGTGTTCAGATATCTGTTTACATGGCTGCGCTTGCGGCGATAGTGGTCATCGGATCATATATGGGTAAGAGGTGGAAATCGACAGATGAGAAGACGGATGTCAGTAAGAGCGACGGTGATCCGTAATACTGATATCAGGTAATTTGATGTCTGGCTGCAGAGATCACCTGCTGGCGAATGGTGGGTGAAAGATCGGCGCAGAGGATTCGACGAGAGTACCTGCGAGCTGCGCTGAGGCAGGATATCGGGTACTTCGACACCGAGATGAGCACCGGGGATGTGATGCTTGGCATATCCAGTGACGTTGCACTGATCCAGGAAGTGATGGGGGAGAAGGTATTGCGGCTAAAATAGACACTCTCAGCTTGTTGGTGAAGACAAGCTCCGATATTGCTGACATAATTGATCTGGACGTAGGTGGCACATTTTGTCCACCACATCTTCACATTCATCTGCGGCTACATGGTGGGCTTCCTCGAGGCATGGAAGGTGGCCTTGGTGGTCTTCTCCGTCACACCAGTGATGATGTTCTGTGGCATCGCTTACAAAGCCATCTACGGCGGCCTCGCCGCAGCAGAAGAGGTAAAAGACACAGTACTATCATTGCCTCTATTGGCATCCACAGTGAGAGTTTTATCTTTGCGATGGCTGCCAGGCTTCCTACAGAAGAGCCGGTGATGTAGCTCAGCAAGCAATCACCTCGATCCGGACCGTGCTGTCGTTCGTGATGGAGGACGAGATGGCGGCCAAGTACGAGGAGCGGCTCCAGAAGTCTGCACCGATCGGAGTGAAGACAGGGTTTGCGAAGGGTGCGGGCATGGGCGTGATTTATCTGGTGACCTACTCCCAGTGGGCTCTGGCCTTCTGGTATGGGTCATTGCTTGTGGCCAAGGGGGAGATCACCGGAGGAGCTGCCATTGCTTGCTTCTTCGCTGTCAACGTAGGTGGAAGGTACTCGTTCTACCCGCTCTCTGCGTACGTTCTTGATCGTGTTCAATCTGAATAGTATCTTCCTGAAAGCAAATACTTTGTTGCAGGGGATTAGCTCTGTCGCTGTCGTACTACGCGCAGTTTGCACAGGGCACGGTGGCAGCGGGGCGGGTGTTCGAGGTCATCGATCGAACACCGGAGATCGACCCGTACAGCTCCGACGGGCGAGCGCTCGCGTCCGTGAGAGGTCGAGTCGAGTTCAGAGGCGTCGACTTCGCCTACCCTTCTCGGCCCGACACGATGATCCTTCGCGATCTCGATCTCACGATCCCTGCGTCCAAGACTTTGGCGCTCGTGGGCGCCAGTGGCGGCGGCAAGTCCACCATTTTTGCCCTTATCGAGAGGTTCTACGATCCATGCCGAGGTAATGGCTCGCTCAACTTCATCCATCCACTTCACATTGCTGAGCTCAGAATCGTCATGACTTGTTGCTACCAGGATCAATCCGCTTGGATGGTCATGATCTAAGAACCCTAAGGATCCAATGGCTGAGGGAGCAGATTGCGCTGCTAGGACAGGAGCCCGTCCTCTTCTCCACTTCCATCCTCGAGAATGTGATGATGGGCAGAGAAGACGCGACCAGGAAAGAAGCCATTGCCGCCTGCGCCGCCGTAAACGCTGACACCTTCATTTCCGGCCTTCCTGAGGGCTATGACACGCAGGTGATGCTCCATTCTTTTGTAGCTCTGTAACAAATGAGAACAATCCGAAGCTTAATACTTTCCGTGATCTCGACACAATCGGCAGGTAGGTGAACGTGGGGCTCAGCTCTCAGGTGGGCAGAAGCAGAGGATTGCACTGGCCCGGGCCATGATAAGGAACCCTAGAATCCTCCTCCTCGACGAGCCCACGAGCGCCCTCGACCCGGAATCCGAGGCCACCGTCCAACGGGCCATCGACCGCTTCTCTGCCGGCCGGACCACCGTCGTCATCGCCCACCGCCTGGCCACGGTCCGATCTGCCGACACCATCGTGGTCCTCGACTCCGGCTCCGTCGTGGAGTCGGGCCGCCACCACGACCTCATGGGTCGGGCCGGGCCTTACGCTGCCCTAGTAAAACTCGCCACCGACAACACGAGCATCAATGCATCCAAAGGTAGCATTGGACCAATCCGGCCCGGCTCATTCAACACGGCTCAGTACAAAAGCTTCGACGTCGAGTCCGCCACCCTCGTCTCCACGCACAAGTGCGTGGAGTCCGTGAATGGAGTGGAGGAACAAATGGACACACAGAGGCCTACCAAGACTAGCACATCAGATATATGGGGTCTTCAGAGGCCAGAGGTCCCAGTCCTCCTGCTTGGGTTCATTCTGGGTATAACAGCGGGTGCCATTTTCTCCTTCTTCCCGTTGCTGCTAGGGGAAGCTCTCCAAGTCTACTTCCAACCCAACACCAGCAAGATGAAGAGAGAAGTGGGCTACCTCGCTCTCGCCATAGTGGGCCTCGGCGTCGGCTGCATCCTCACCATGACGGGCCAACACGGCCTTTGTGGTTGGGCAGGCACGCGGCTCACGATACGCGTCCGCAACCGCCTGTTCCGCTCCATCCTCCGGCAGGAGCCCGGGTGGTTCGACCTCGCCGAGAACTCGACCGGCGCGCTCATCTCGTGGCTGTCGGTCGACTGCGCCGCCTTCCGGTCGATGCTTGGCGACCGGCACTCCGTCCTCTTGATGGGACTCGGCTCGGTGGCCGCCGGGCTTGGCGCATCGTTCGCGCTCGACTGGAGACTGACGCTCGTGGCGATGGCCGTGGCGCCGTTCACCCTCGGCGCCAGCTACTTCAGCTTGCTCGTGAATCTCGGGCCGAGGTCGGACGACGGCGCCTACGCGGCGGCCAGCAGCGTCGCCGCCGGGGCGGTGTCCGGCGTGAGGACGATCGCGGCCTTCTCGGCCCAACAGCGGATCGTGTCAACGTTTGACCGCGTCTTATCGGAGCCCATGAACAAGTCCATGAACAGGGCACATCTCATGGGCCTCGGTCTTGGGCTTTCGCAGGGAGCCATGTACGGTGCGTACACCCTGATCCTATGGGCCGGAGCCCGCATGATGAAGTCGGGCTACTCCAGCTTCGGGGACGTGTGCAAGATATTTCTCATCCTGGTCCTGAGCTCCTTCTCCGTAGGCCAGCTCGCGGGACTTGCCCCGAACACCTCCCGTGCGCCGGCGGCCATCGACCGCGTCCTCCGCATCATCAAGCGCCGGCCGTCGATGATGGACACCGAAGGGCCGCATAAGGGGCGGCGGGTCGAGGGGGGTAGGCTGATGGAGGTGGAGCTGCGGAGGGTGACGTTCTCGTACCCGTCGCGCCCCGGCGTGGCGGTTCTGAGGGAGTTCTCGATGAGGGTCAGGGCGGGGAGCACGGTGGCGTTGGTCGGGGACAGCGGGAGCGGCAAGTCGACGGTGGTGTGGCTGGTGCAGAGGTTCTACGACCCGGAGGCGGGGAGGGTGGTGGTGGGCGGCCTGGACGTGCGGGAGGCGGACGTGAAGTGGCTGAGGAAGGAGTGCGCGTTGGTGGGCCAGGAGCCGTGCTTGTTCGGCGGCAGCATAAGAGACAACATCAGGTTCGGCGACCAGAGCGCTTCTTGGGCGGAGATCGAGGAGGCGGCAGAGGCGGCCCACATCCATAAGTTCATCTCCGGACTACCTCAAGGCTACGAAACCCAGGTAAGACGCCATCGCTGCAAGTAGACATTCCAAGATTCCTTTTGCTGCAATCTTCCTGGTTCTTTCTTCATGGTGGCACGACGCTGACGCAGGTAGGGGAGGGCGGGGTGCAGCTATCAGGCGGCCAGAAGCAGAGGATCGCGATCGCGCGCGCGATCCTGAAGAGATCAAGGATCCTGTTGCTGGACGAAGCAACCAGCGCGTTGGACGTGGAGTCCGAGAGGCAGGTGCAAGAGGCGCTGCGGAAGGCCTCGAAGCGGGCCACCACGATCATCATCGCCCACAGGCTGGCCGCCGTCCGGGACGCCGACCGGGTCGCCGTCGTTCGTGACGGGACCGTCGTGGAGTTCGGGAGCCACCGATCGCTGCTGGAGAACCACGTCGACGGGGTTTACGCCGCCATGGTCCGCCGCGAATCGGAGGCCCAGGCACTTGCTTGAAGTGAGGCGTAGAAGCTCCAGCGAGCCTGGCAAGTCTTCTTCTTCCTCTTCTGAAGAGTAGCCTTCTCCATGTGTTGTGGTGCAAGGTTGGCTGACGACCATGATCTACTTGTTAGCAGCGCATGAGCTGCCTTCCATGGGCCATTTGGCCATTGTCGGTGATGTAGCATGTAGTCGTGATGCTGTAAGAACATACTCCTATATCAGTCCAAGTCACTTTTATCTGTTTCACTCGACGATTTATATCTTGAAGAATAATACCTCTTTCAGAAAATAATACAGAAAACAAGAAGGAAAATAGTGAAAACTACAAGTTAACAAGCTGCATAAAGGACATAACATATCAGGAATTGACAAAGGTCATGACTAGGAATTCAACACAAGAACTGATACATTCATAAGAACATGTTTTTTCATTGTCTTCACAGGTAATTGGATTCGGTTAATCATAATTGTTAACCATGCATAATATATTTGCAATCTATGCAACAACCATTAATGGCCATATATTTTGAACTAGACAGGAACAATGAAAATAAATAAAGCAGGTTCAAAAGCATCTCCCAAGACATTCACTGCCCTAGTCAGAATAATGATAAACTCAAGTCCAAAAGTAAACAACATACTGATTCACGCAAACAATTCTGGTCCTCCATATCCTTCATCGTTATTGGTTTCCAAGAGAAAGTAAATGACATGTAAGGAAAATAACCAATTGTTCTCCAAACAAGGAGATATACATATAAAGCAGAACAGCAGGAGAAAGAGTGCCATCTTTGGGATGCTTGTTTTTCTCCCTATTTACAGAGCACCTGTGGCTAAGGTCCAAGTCCCTCAGTAAAGACTGCCCTCCATGGGCAGCTCATCAAAGCTCCATAAGTTCACATCAGCCAGATCACCCTGAGCTAATTCACCACCAAATAGGGAGTCGATTGACAAATCAGAGCTTCCCTCAAGGTACGGAAACTGCATGAAGTTCGCGTATGGGTCGAAAGCAGATAAGTCTTCAGATAGATCGACCGGAGTGGTCTCTTCTTCTGAGACTTGCACTCCACAATTGTCTTTCAAGTTCTTCAGAGACAACAATCCATTGTCAGCAGTGGGAACTTGAACTGACAACAATCCAAAGTCTGGATCACCACAAGAGTTACTTCCCTCATCGGAATGAAACTCCATACCTTCACCAGGTGCAGATGGTTCTTTTGTTGGCAAGGTATTCAAATAGACAGGCTTAGCCAACTCCTCTTCCAAGTGGCTCATAGTAGAATAGAGATCACAACACTGATCATTCTGATGGTTGGACTGCTTAAATTCACACTTTTCTGACGGATTTGGCACATGTGTTCTTAGAGCAGTAGGTTTTGGGATGATCTTTTTGGAACCTGAGCTTGCTGCTCTGGGGAAGTTGACCTTGGCTTTTTTTCCTCGAATCCTCCTAGCTTCGGCGTCATAGGCTCTTGCAGCCTCTTCAGCAGAGTTGAATGTCCCAAGCCAAACACGAACTCCTTTGTGGGGATCTCTAATTTCAGCTGCCCATTTGCCCCATGGACGTTGGCGGATTCCACGGAATTGATTCTTTCTCTTCCTTTTGGCTGACTGAACTGCAGATCCACTAAAATCTGCTGATTTTAGAGTGGTTGAGCGCTCTGCAGTGCAAAGAGAATAAGAGATGAGGCTTATGTTATGTATTACTAAAATTAACCAACAAGATCATCCTGTTTTTAATATTCGATAACATCTACACAAAAAATAAGGTAATCCATATCACTTGGAAGCAATCTCTCATTGTTCTCCACACAGAAAAATTATTCACTCAACAGACAATCAGATTAATGAAGAAAAGTGACCATGATTGTGCAAAAACATCGGCCCTTAACAATCATTAGAATTTTCCTTTTCTTACCTTGTTAGATGTGAAAACCTAACACATTATGAGTTGCCTCTTTGTAAACATAAAGGTAGTTCCTGTTGATCCAAGCATCTTGTGGTGATATTCTAGGCAATTTTGGTTCTCAAATTCAAGATTACTTGAAGTGGATCTGAGTTCTATCTCGTATGCACAGTTGCGAACACTATAAATCAAAATTTGCAGTTGCCTGAAGAAAATAACTGCCTCTTTCTTCATGAAAGAAAACAGTAGCACTACAAGAATCTAAGAAACACACAACTTTTTGAAGAGTAACATTCAGTTAGAGATTACAAGTCCTTTTACCATCGATCTGAAATCTGAAAGCAAGAACCTAGTTTTACATATCATTGTGTTTTTTTTACATATATGCCAATAAATTAGTGACATTATAATATTTCAAACAAAGTTCAAGGAACAGATCTTACTAGAACTAGTAATATTATACTGTCAAAGAAAAATCCAAAGTATAAACCCCAATTTTCATTCTTGTTATCTGCTCAAAAGACAGAAAAACCTCAATTAATATTATACTGTCGAAGAAAAATCCAAAGTATAAACCCCAATTTTCATTCTTGTTATCTGCTCAAAAGAAAGAAAAACCTCAATTAATATTAAACTGTCAAAGAAAAATCCAAAGTATAAACCCCAATTTTCATTCTTGTTATCTGGTCAAAAGAAAGAAAAACCTCAATTAATAGTATACTGTCAAAGAAAAATCCAAAGTATAAACCCCAATTTTATTCTTGTTATCTGCTCAAAAGAAAGAAAAACGTCAATTAATATTATACTGTCAAAGAAAAATCCAAAGTATAAACCCCAATTTTTATTCTTGTTATCTGCTCAAAAGAAAGAAAAACGTCAATTAATATTATACTGTCAAAGAAAAATCCAAAGTATAAACCCCAATTTTCATTCTTGTTATCTGCTCAAAAGAAAGAAAAACCTCAAATTAATGAGCATATTCTCAGTAATCAGTAATCCATACGTGAAGGAGAACCGATTTTTTTTTTAAGATGATTTTCCACAACAAAAAGGCGAAAAACAAATAATCTTTATGGCAAAGATGGCAATAATTCTCACAAGTTTCTTCTAATTACCTCGAGAGAAGCAGGGTTTCGACCCAAAACCGAAGCATTTTACACCGACCTCATCGATCTCCTCCTCGTCATCGAACTCGTCCTCCGACGACTCATCATCAAACTCCTGGAAATCGGCCTCGAAGTCGTCCTCGGCCTCCACCCTCCGCTGTTTCCCCCACCTCTTCCTCCCGCCCGGCCACGGATTCTCCGCCGTCACCCGCCGCGACGCTGCCGCCGGTATGAACTCGGAGATGATCGCTCCTCCACACATCTCTCGGTTTCTCCTCTTTTCTCTCCTCTCGCACAAGAACGAAGCAAAGCAAAAGAATGCCTTTTCTCGGACAGTTGCGGTGGCGGTTTTATATCAAACGGCAATTGGGATGGTGGGAAATATTATAAATAATAATTATGTAAGAATATAAAAATAAAACAATAAATAAAACAAAAGGGAATTCGGATAAGCATGGAGTAGAGAAATGGTCCTTTGATGATTCGTCTCATGGGTGGGGCCCTGTATCTGCCCAATTAGGGTCAAATCAGATTGGGCTGCGAACTTATTAGGTTAAATGATCTTAATCATATGTCGATGCTCAATGCTCATTTAAAACATGAGGAGGAAGAAAGTAAGAGATCAAAACATATTCACATGATCTAAGTTTTGACTAAGGAAATCAAAACATATGGTCTAAGGTTAGTCGTAAACAACAACTAAGTCTTTATTATATATATATTATATTACTAACAGTGGTTTTTTACATCTCTCTCCCTCCCATTAATATTTTTTTATAAAAAATCATAAATATTATAATTGAAAGTATATTAATATTATTTAAAATTTCAACTAATAGTAACAAAAATAGCTAATTTACTTAAATTCAAGGAAATAGATATTAAAAATTAATTATTTAGGAGGGATGGATATGTAATTTTGGCTTGCTATTGCGAAGCGACCTCGAACGCCGTCGCCGCGGAGACGAAGACTGTGTTGGTCGTCAATGGCGGCCCGGGGCGGGACGCGTAGTGCAGCGTGTGGATTGATGCGAGCAACCACAAGCGACAAATGCGCGCTACGACTTCGGGGCGAACGTTGGAGCTGATGCTGGAGAGCAGATGCATGCACCGAATCCGCGGTAACTCCAAGGCAAAAGGTACAGGAGGAGGAAAGCGAAAGGCAAGGAGGTCGGCAGTGGGAGACGGCCGTGAGACAGCTCTGTTGACGTTGGACGAGTTGGGCTTAGGTGAAGTTCCACTATTGCTTCCTGTTACTGTAGAGCACGATGATGCAATAAAGGATCATCGCCATTGTTGAGGAGAGGACGAAGCTGGAATCAACCGAATGCTGATGTAGCTCATCGTTGGTGGTCAGATATTTTCTGGTCTCTCATCTCATCTGTATGTACTAATCTTGGAGGATTGTTGCAGACCTCACAACTCGTGTGCAGAATTACCCTTTCCCCAAGCAAAGTTGCTATCTTAAACAGTCATCTCAAGGAACCAAGTATTGTATTTTGTTTTCTAAAGTTGTGCTTTGGAGAAGAAGAGGAAGACGAGAGTGCCTTGGAAGCATCACACATCATGATGACTTCTATCGCTCTTAACATCATGATGACGTCTATCGCTCTATCGCTCTTAACCTAAAATCTGTAATCATATTATTATGAAATATTTTTTATATAAAATCAAATAAATTAGATAAATTATTAGAATAGTTTCTTTGATCAAGATTATCTCGTAAGAAATTTTATTTTAACTGAACTTCATTTCTATTGATTAATAATTATTATCAGAATCCAATCATATCTATAATATATCTTAATTAAATAAGATCACATAATCTAATATATTCTATGACAATAGCCAAAGCTTCAAATAAACTACAGAAACTAATGAAATGAACTTGAAGTTTTAGAAATGAAACTACAACAATGAACTAATAAGGAGCAATGAACTAATAAGGTGTAAAAAGACTGAGAAAAAAAAATCATAGACTAAAATAAATATAAAAAAAGAGGGAAGTAATATATTTTATATAAAACAAATATTTATGAAGACTAAATTAATCATAGACCAAAACCTTCATGCAATTAAATCAAAATAACATCAATGGAATAGATTCAAAGAGTAAAGGAAATAATTGGGGCATTCCGAGAATTGAACTCGGGACCTCTCGCACCCTAAGCGAGAATCATACCACTAGACCAAATGCCCTCTTGTTGTCAACTTCCTAAAGTAATATATTATTTAATCTTATAATAATATTAAGGATATGCAGTCATGAAAGAAGATTCATAGTGATATGTTGCCATTCTCTAAAAGTTTCTTCTTTGTGGGATGTGATGGAACAATTTATAGAACTTTGCATTTCCAAAATCTGGTCAAAGTAGCACAAAAGTTTAGGATTCCTAATGATATCTTGGTAGCTCCAAGAGACAAAGAATAATTAAATATGTAGGCCTTTCCAGATCTCTAGAGAGAGAGAGAGAGAGGTCAGAGCCATCTTAAGGAGTAGATCCTACTGAGGGAGTCTTTTTTTCCATTGTAACTTTACCTTTACTACGAACTCTATGAACATACCAAAATCCACCAATCTTTTTCATCAACAAAGCCAAAAAGGAAACACCAGAATAATTATCCTTTGTGAAGAATACAAGAAAGATATCACAGGTTCACAATGCGCCCAGTCATTTTTGGATCCTTTGGCTGCATTACTTTTCTGGTCTATAGAGAGAAGACATGGTCACTGTTTGGTCTGTACTAGAGCTGGTTGTTGCAAGGGAAGCAACCACAAGTTGAGTTGACAGGGAATCGAGAGCTGTGCTGACTCTTCATCTTCTGTGAATGCTCAGATGCTCTCTTTAGCTGTTGGGAGTGCTGTTGCTGTGCTGTTGCCTTCCATTCCTCAGCCCTCCTGTGAACGATTGCCATCCTTTTCATCAGCTTCTCTTCCAAGTTGGATCTCATCTTCTGTATCTTCACCTACAAACGCACCACATCCTGCCTGTTATTTTTATTGTATGGAAAGTGTACTGCAGTGAAACCAGATTATGGTTTTGGGACATAAACCTTCTATTTTGAAATATCATAAATCAATTAACAAAGAAAATTGGTGAGTTGCGAGAATGATTTCATCATTTTGCTAAAAGAAAAGGAATCATGGTGAAAAGAGAAGTGAAGAACATGCACATATCACATCAATAGCTCAAGCCACTGAATCTTGAAGACCAAACGACCAAAGGTCTGGAGTTAACCAAGAGGAGCAGAAAAGATGCTCACATTGAAATGCCTTCACATGCATGCTAAAGAACAAATATTTGATTGACTTCCCGGAGTGACCACTCAAATCTTTTATTGAGGAATGGCTTCTTAAAGAAGGATAACAAAGAGTAGCCATTCAAACTCGATCATTTTTTTGAGAGGAAGATGACAGCAGTCTCATTGGAAACAGAGAGGAGTTCAGTAAGCACATGCAGGCTGGAGGGAACAGGAGACAATAAGAAAGAAGTGGAGAAAAGATGGTAACAGATGTAGGGGCTCGAGGAAATGTTGCAGCTGACATGCTTTGTGGCTCTTCAAACTATTCACAGCTACTACATGATGTGCAGCTAAAAGACACTGAGGGGGTGATAAAATAATACAGTGTTGAATGGAGGTAGACCAGACAGTATTGTACTTGCACTGTTCAATTTCCTGGAAGAGATAATAAACTATTTTCTTCTTCTTAATGCAGGAAATGGGAAACATTAAGATATTGTGAACTTTTGTCTTAAAGTGAAAAAACAAAGTACCAAATTGAACAGTAAAAAACAGCTGACTAAATTTAACAATAGGAAGTAACACAGTTCCTCAAAGTTTTTATGTAACAGAAATTCCCTAAAATTGGGGACAAAAATACAACCAATGCAGAAGATGCTTATTTTTTGAGTTTGGACAATTTCTATATGGTATGCAAAGATCCGACAGAAATATTTAGTTAGATTATTATGTGAATGTGTCACAAAGTTTTATTTTAGGAACAATTTTTCTCTTTTTTGTTTTGCAGTTCAGTGTGGACTATTCATAAATGCATAAGGTAGGATCAAATGCAGGATGGGCATCTGACTAGTGAGAGATAATAGAAAACCAAGTAACAGTTTAACATTACACATCAAGATTATTAGATAGACCCAGATCTTTTTGCAAGTGTCAAAACCTTTGATTGTAGGGATGGCTCCTCTTTCATGTTTTAAGGCATTATCATATGAGACAGTCTTCTATTCATAGAATTTTGAGATTACCAATGATATATTTCAAAACCTGATTCTTGATTCTTAACCATAGATACCTACATAATCGGAAAGCATCTAATTTTAAAGCTATGAAAATTACAAAAGTATGAGATTTGTGTACGTTACCTCCAACTTTCTGGACTGAGCTTCTGCTTTAGCATTCTGAAGGTTTAACCAAGCTTGAATTTTTGCTTCTTCTCTCTGATATCTGATGTGGTAAGAAAAAGCAGGTTTAGCAGATAAAAGAGAAATTTCAACATATGTAGTACAAAAACCAAAATGTTCATTTGTGAGACACGATGTCGATGAATTTTCTTAAAAGTGATCAACCTGAGACAGCTTTTAGTCCTCTCTTCTTCTTCCCAGGCAGAAGCCCAAGATACTCCAATGCTCGTCCTTCCGCTGCTTATTTCTAAGTGCCTCAAACTCCTTGATACCTCCTCTTCTTCCTCTTCCCTTGTGCTCCAATTTGATACGATTGGGTCGTATTGTGCACTAAGCTTTAGCTTGGCAAAGTGGCAGTCATTAAGCTCAGAAATATCGATGCATGTGTTACAAGGAACCAAAGCTCCAGATCTGTCAGCTGGAGTGTTGTGCCTTGCTGGTGAAGAGCTCTTAATTGGAGTATTGCATCTTGTTGCTGTTGAGCTCCCTAAAGGAGTCATCTCAGTGCCAATGTCTCTGCGCTGAACCTCGCATATTCCAGCAGCTGTCGTTGTATCTTTCATGGGTGGTCCAAAGCATGAGTTTCTGGAAACAAAATCTTCTTCAGATGGTTCTGAGTACCTAAAATTTGGGTAGACTTGATCTGCATTGTTTGTGAACTTATCTGCACCAAAGTTTTATACATGACTTTTATGTTTCTGTGCAGTGAAGAACCAAAAACACATAAACAGAGCCATAATTACTAAAAACTTGAACACTTTCAGAAGGTGGAACACTTGTTTGAATCTGAGGACAGTGTAAAAGAGAAGTACTTAATATTTCATATAACAAGGTAAGTATTCGACCATTGGACAGTACTGATGAACATAAGAAGTGTAACAATGTGTGGATGATCAACAAACAACCAAGAAAGCTGAGAAAAAAAATTCAAAGACAGCTCTAAATGTTGAAAGAAATCATGCAGGTTTAAATAAGTGAGCCGGCCCTTGCATATACCAAAATAAATCTCTAATTTCAAGCACTCAGACATAAATAGATATCAAAATGAGAGTGAGAAAACTATATCTATGATTGGGAAGTCAGAGTTTGCTGATATCAACCTTTAAGGAGTACTTCTGAAGAGGCTCCACTGAAAGGTACAATTGGGTCCATGGACATAACTGGACCATCAAAACCTGGGATAGGGGAGCTTAGATCCTTTCTCTCAGCAAAACTCATCTGCTTCTCAGCAAAGGAGTCACCTTTCTGTGGAAGAATGACGTGTTGCCTGGAACTTTTTGATGATGAGTCTGTTGGTTTTGTCACATGAGCAGGGGATTCATTGCAAGAGCTACTGATCAACCATTTCTCCGCATCATCCCACTTGGAAGGAATGTTCTTCCTGTAAAGGTGCCCAGGGCTGAAGCTGAAAACAGGCTTCCCAGGGGTTGAAGGAGTCTCCAGCCTTTTCTGCCCCATTAAGCTTAATCCTTCTCTCCTCCTCTGACTTGAGGCTTCGAGCAGCCCCCTGTTATCGCTGCTGCACTTTGTGTTCATTGGAAATGCCTTGACGAAGTCTGATGTCTCCTTGAGGTTGAGCTTGCAGAGTGGATCAGGGAATGAGTCAACAAATGGGTTGCCCTTGTTGCTGAAGTAGGAGCTGGAGTCTAATGAATGCTGAACAAAATGAAGAAGGAATTAGCCAAATGCATTATAAGACTAAGAGATCACTAGAGTGAGAGAGAGAGGCCTTCACCCTTCCAATGGCTGGCAAAAGAGTAGATGTTTGCAGATATGAAGGGGTCATGCTGTCCATGGGGGAGAAGCCAGTAGTGATAACCGACATGGAGCTTGAGGAACCTCTAGATTCCTCGCTTCCTTCCCTGAGCTGCATTATATGTTTACGGATGAAAGCTTTGCTCATTTACTACCTCCCTCCTCTTTTCAGTCTCCTCTTTACCCTGAGAAGAAGCTGTCAGACTTTGGCAGATAGAAACAAAATATCTGCTGGTGAATTGGGGGGCCTCGGTGGGTTGCTTTTCTTTGACTGTAACGACAGTCGTGTTCTTCTTTTGGAAGGCATTGGAAAGCACCCTCAACTGAGAAACCGAAGAAGGTTGGCCTTCCCCATTTCATCTGCAGCATTCGAAGAAGGGAAGAAATGGGAGAAGAAGAAGAAGAAGGCAACTGTGCATTACGGTGTCACGAGAAGAGCGAGTAGTTTGAACCCTTGGGAAGCTTCTTCCTCGGTCCTGCGACATGGCTACAGGCTAAAGAGCTATGCTTCTTTTCATATTGTGTCCGCTGTGTCCTCTTGCTTGCTTGCTTCTAGGCCACTCACAGCATTGCTATGATCATTAAGCACGATTTAGTAGAGCTAGTCAATTGGCCTCTGCACTCATGCAGAGAATAGCAATTTAGTATTGAATCTAAAGCTCTATCTCTAATAAAAATTGGTTCTTGGCCCTCATTCGGCTGGCTTCTGTTTGAATTTTTCTTGGGAAATGTGGGAAGATGACAAAGTGGGGTGTGTGTGGGTCGATCAAGCGAAGCATCCTTCTACCTCTTCATTCATGTCCATGGATTCAATGAAAAGCCCAAAGGTCTTCATGAGTGGGCTGGATGAATGATGAATTCCTTCCTTGAAGGCTGCTACTACTAGAAGAAGATGACAACCGACGACCCAACTCTTCTTTGCATTCATGTGCTTTCAGTCGAAGCTTCCTGCGGTCATCTCTAGCATTAAAACAACACATAACAGCATCAACAGAAGAGATTGTTACAGATCGAAAAAGGGTTTTCACGACCATGAGAATCATCTTGGTGATGATCAAAAGAGACATATCGGCAACCACAGTGAGCCCTATGGGATCCAAGTTCTGCAGGAAATGAAAACTAGAGACGGGACAGAGCTCTCAGTTCACTTTGGTCCATCCATCATGAACAACCAGTGTTGTATAGCCAGCAAAGATTAAGACTTCCTTATTCTTCAGAAAGTAAAGAGGACTAAACCTACACCTTTGCTTGCACCTGAAGATTTTGATAGGTACAAGTAAAAGAGATCATCTGTATCTCCCAATAAACTACAAGTGTGATGAAGAATCTCTTCCAGAGTCCTTGAATCCAGCTGAAGGAGACGCACAGTGTAAACAACTCTACCTCATATGGGTGTGGCAATGTGGTCCAATAGCAGGGACATCTAAGAATCTCTGAATCATAGGTTACTCAGAACACTTTAGAAGGCCTCCTGTGAATCTGTAGATGAATCTGTTGTTTCTGACAGCAGCTCTGCTGCTATCATCTGCACTTGCTTTCAGATGAAGTAATAGACAAGTAGCAGTAATTCCTTGTATAATTCCCTTTTCTTCTCTATTAACCATCTGATTAGATTTGCATGCAAGTGATGGCTACCAACCTTCTCCACTTTCTTGTTGAAGATTATTGTCATTGTCAACAGTGGAAAGGCTTACCCTGTGAGTTGTGGCCTTTCATGATAGAGTAGAAAACATGCCTGTCCAACAATTATTTGCAAGTGAAAATTGTAAACATTTCATGAAAGGAGCAGATAAGAACAGGTAATCCATCTGCATCCACAAATCAATTAGCAGCCAACTATTCCCATGGCCTATGCTGTGAGGAGCATCAAATAAGAGCAGACTCATGACATCAAAGTTCCCTATAGTTGCTTCAAGTTGAACAGAATAATTAAGCTGAGATTTGAAACTTACCATTGGCTTGCAGCATATACTATTAACATGATAACTTTGGAGTGTCCTTGCAATTACCTGCTGCAACTCAGAGTATCCTTAAAACATGTTCCTTTCCGCTAAACTGTGGATATGAAATTATTGACTGCAATTCACAGAAGGAGGAAAAAAAATGTTTTCATATCAACAGCCCAAAAATCAAATAGTCCTACAAATATTCCATATCATTTTAGTTCAAACCAATACATAAGATATGGCTGTTATTATGCTTTGTGTCATCACAATTGAAGCAAAAGTATGTGATTGATCCATCCGCAAAAAGGACTGCATGGATGGTTGGGATGCTTATTATATTTGGTGATCTGGTGATAGTAGTTGTATTCCTGGTCATAAAAGCACATTAACTTGTCTTTGGGCTTAGTCGCGGAACTCATCCATGAATGCTTCATGAAACGCCTTGAGCCGGGATATAATGGCTGGAATCTTATCCTCCTGTGGAAGGATTGTACATCTCACATGCCATGTTCCAGGGACCTTCCACAAGATAAACAGGAAAAGAGCAAAAGCTTAGCAATATAACCATGAAGCTGCCATTCATACTACTGGTTCAAAAGAGAAAAAGGAAAAAAAAAGGATGCCCATGTATCGAAATATAACCCAGCCTCACCTGCCCAAAGCCAGATCCGGGAACAACAACAATACCAGTGGCATCAAGAAGGCGGCGAGCATAGAGCGTGTCTGGTGCTGCAATAACTGCCTTGGCGGCATCAATCGCCTTTTGAGGCAAGTGAAGGCGTGGGAAGAGATACATTGCTCCCTCAGCCTTGTTGCATGTTACACCTTCTAAGCTGTTAAATGCATCTTCTAAAGCCTGCAATAAGGATTACAATATAATCTTTCATAAACTTGAAATAGGGAAGCCACTTGTGGGCAATTAACACTTCATGTGAGGAATCAAAACAGGTTTGTTACTGCAAGCATATATGTTTGAGTGCCAGAAACCCTGGAACTGTCTCTTGCAAGTCAAGTAAATAGGTTTTTCAATAACAAGGAAGAATAACATGGTACTGACCTTTGCTCGCCTAGCTAACGATGAAAGAATCCCATTTTTCTCAGCGATAAATGATTTATAAGATTCATCTCCAACCTGCAAACTTATCAAAGTTATTTCTTTCATTGACATTCTATACCTCACTGTAACAACCAAGAAATGACTTTCCACTGTATTTTACATGAACTCCTATCAGTCACTATCTAACAGCAAGGTTCTTAAATTAAAGAGCTTTCAAGTAGTAAATAGATCAGTGAGAACACAATAACGCTCACCTTTGGTGGATTCATGACAAGACTAGCAATAATTTGGCCAGAGATATTGGAGCAGAGATTGACAGATGCCACTTTGTAGAACTGTTCTCTAACTTCAGCACTGAAACCAGTTACCTCCATGTAACCTCCCCTTTTTCCACACTCTCCATGGTAACCTTATGGGAATGACAGTACATGTTATTGAACATCCAGATCACAGCAATTCATAAGAAATGGTTATTGACATACCCTTGGAAATTGATTGAAATGATACTAAATAAAGGTCTTCCTCGCCATATCCCATTGACCTTGCAATCTTCTTGAAAGAGTTGAACTTCTTATTGTCGACATAGACATTTTCTTGATATACCTGCAAAAGTTTGCCACATTGCATTAGTAACTAAAATCCTTGAAAATGGATCTTGGAATATTACATGTAAACCATCTTGTCTTTAGAAATCTCTCAAACTCTAAAGATCATTTCACTAGGTTTTATGATTGCCTTACCTCATCTGCTAGAAGAACCAACTCTTCATTCTTGCAAAATTCAACTATTTTCTTCTGGTTTTCCTCAGCAAGAACCTTTTGGAAGAAAAGCAAACAATCAACTATACGGAATGCAGATTAAAAGGAGACCTCGTCATAATGATGCTTTGGAAACAAAGAACTGTGTTTGTTAGTGGCCTGCTATTTATTAAAAAAAAAAAGTGAAAAACTTGTTCCCTCTGCAAAAAGATCAGGAGAAAATTCAGATAATTCATTGTTCTTAAACAAAGGAAAATGCATGCTCCCAAATGTACCAGAAATGATACTTTAAACAATAGAAATGATACTTCAAACATCATGTTGGAGGCATTAATCTGAAAAATTCAAATAATTTTGGATTGTTGATGTTTAGTACAATATGTGACATAAGCCAATCATTTTCAAGAAATGCAAAATGGATGTAATTATCATTAAGCAACTAGATTGAAAGCCACCTTTATTTGTTCAACAATACAAGTTGCTTAGCAAAATTAAAAAAAAAATATATTTTTTGCTAAGTAGTCCCCATAATCCACCTACGGTTCAAAACAATCTAAGTAAAAGATCACATCATACCTGTCCAGTGGGATTGCCTGGATTTATAACCACTAATGCCCTAACAGTTATGCCTTTGGATTGAGCATCTTCTAATTGTTTCTTAACATCTGAAATCTCCAACCCCCATCCTGTTGCCTCGTCAAGGTAATATGGGACCTGAACAAAACAGTCCAACTTTCAGAGGAAACTCTGAATGTATTTAAAATAGAATAGATGAGAAGATAGACGTTTGTGAAACTAAACAAAATCTGAACTCTTAAACAGCTAAAGGTGTAGCTTATTCAGTTTCTTAATGTACCAAATACAAATTTACATTTATATAACTTTCTAAAAGTAGCAGCAGAGATTTTACAGTGCATACACTAGTAACTATTTCCACACATGTACACCCCGTGAAACTTTTTTTTTTTTAAATGAGGAATATGATGGCAATACACTGCATCTTAATCCGAGCACACTATAGGGAAGAAAAAGAAAAAAACAGATGAACACATACAAGAGAGCCACCATGAAGAGCAATGGATGCGGAGTACAATGGATACTGAGGAATGGGGCAAAGGATGCCATCATTCTCAGACCTTATCAACAACTGCATCATCATGTGTACCTACGAGAAGAAAAAGAAATTCCAGCAGCATGTTATTTCCCTTCATCATTATTACAAAGAAAGTAGAAGAAAGGGTAAAGTATGTACTCCGGGGCTTGCTCCATCAGTTAGAAAAATATCATCTGCGTTGGCAGGAAAACCATCACGAATCGCAATGCCAGCTGCAATTGCATCTCGTAGGCCTTTAATACCCTGTGACATTACAAGTACAATAGCCATTTCGGACTTGTCATGTTCCAAAAATCAATGGTAAGAGATAAAGGCATGTTCTTACCTGACTATGACTATATGCTCCTGTTGCTCTTCCAGGAATCAAGTCTAGTATCTTCTGTGCTCTTCCAATGGCATCTTTACTGTGATAAGGCATAAGATGTTAAGTTTAGGCACTATATGATATATTCATACTTGAAAATTGGAATATATATTAAATATGTTAAATTAGTAGCTGAAAACTGTTCACATAACTTGGCAAAAAGGTAAGTCGCTAAGAGAAACCTTTGACTTTCCTAATATTGTACAAAATCATCGGCTCAATGCACCAAGAAATCATTTGTTAAAAAATGGCTATTCAAGCTGTAACTTTATTCCATCTCAAAGATTTACAAGAGACTAAAAGAAATAAAAGAATCCACGGGTTAACAGGATACCAAATAGGCTTCTTCAGGTCTAGCAACTGTTTTCATTCATCAAATCGAATAGCAACTTTAGTAGACAATAACCAGGAAAACTAAACTCAAGTAAGCTTGGGAAGATAATATATAAATATAATAACAGCAAAATTCTGATCATTTTCAACCCAAATGTACAATGTTATGGTCCATAAATACCTGAACAAGGCATCAATATTACTTTTGCCCAAAAGGGCTGGATGATCACATAGTGCAAGAACCTGAAATAGGGCACGTAAAAACTGGGAAGAAACTGAAGCTTCTTGAAGTAAACAAGATCCAATGTTCTAACTACTAACCTCTCGGAAAAAGGTAATTGGCTGCTGACCAAGAGACTGAGGATTCCCAATATTGCAGTACAGTATCTGACAAGATAATTTGAAATTTCAGCTAACTGAAAGATGACACAAGCTGAAATGAAGGTTTTTTTTCTAAAATTTTCAAGGGTAAAAACTATCCTATGAACAAAAGCAGGTGCGACAAGGGGAAAAAAAGGAGGAGAGAAGTGTTACCTCATCAAAAGGAAGAGATCCTTGACTGGTTTGCAACTCTTGTTGTAACCTCTGTGCCAGAAAAAAAGATAAAGAACATTATGTTTAACAAATATCTTGTTAAATTAACATTCAGCAAGATAAATTCCCGTGTTATGTCTTTTCCTCAACACATGACATAATGAGAACTGAAAATTTTGTTCTAGCTGGTGGGCTGTAACCACCACAGGGTAGTATGTTCCAATGACAATGTAAGTTTCGTCAAGAAAAAAAATCATGTTTCAAAGATGTGACACAGGTTTGAAACATGAAATCTATGCACCTTTTAACCTTGACCTGGATCAGCCACCACACGGCTAGCAAAGGAAAGATCCTAAGACAAGAATGACTCTTAATGTTAAACATGCTGATATTATGCAATATTCATTGACAATACCTAAATTTTATGAAAGAAAGACCATGAACATCCAGGATAGAAAAAGCGTGTATGGATCTATAATATTGCAATCACCATTATCTTTCATCATCAATCGATGGTTGAAATGTACAACCTTAAGGATCCATATCTGAAGAGAGAAAGAGAGAGAAAAGAGAGACGCCAAAGACAAATAAGGTATATATATAAAGCAGGTGAAAATATGATGAAACAAATTCCATTTTTTATTAGTACAGTTAGATGTTAAGTTTGTTAGACATCTAGAAATCATTAGTTAAAACACCACGGTCAGTAAAAAATATATCAAGATTTTACTTGAGGCAGAAGTTGCCTTAGATCATTGTAGTTGACCTGAGTTAATTGGCAAATCACTAAAAGAACAAAAAAAGGAACAAAGAACAAAGATATCCAAGACCATTTGCCCATACTCATTGTGTGGATGACAAATGATCATTTGGTAAGCACCTGGGCATAGAATGAATATTCACTTTTGATCATTTGGTAAAATATGGATCCAACAAAGAAGTAGAAAACATAGAATGAATATTCAAGAGAGATAAGCACCTGGGCATGGCTGACAATCGCACCACGAACAGCATATTGACATTTCAAAACCTGAAGGACAAACGGAAAATTGTCTGAATGTCAAATTCCACCTTTCATTCAAGAACAACATAATGCCAAGATCAATATCTTTTACCCACAAACAGAACAATATGATGGAATACAGATAGAAATTAACTAAATCAGAATAATAGAACACAAATGAGAATCCACTAAATCAGAATCATGAAGTCCTAGTCGTACTTCATCTAAAATATAGATTCAATAGCAGGAAGATGACATAAATCAGATCGAGAGGCATAAGGATTTCAGAATTAATAAAAATGAAATGCAGATGCAGTCACATGTTCAGAACATCAAAACAAAGAAACACCTCAAACTATATGCATAGTAAGTACTTCATGCTATTGAACAAGCGGAATGCTCATCCAACCAAATCGACAAAAGCAATGACAAAAGGCATACCGCAGAACGATGCCATGAAAAAGACCGATTAGGAAAGAGGGAGTGAAAAATAGACTTCAAAATTAGTAGCTTATGTATATAAAATTTTAAACGTAGAACCAATCTATAAATTAGAAAGGCATGAAATTATGATTAAGTAATCTTGTATTTGGTAATAGAAAAAAAAACATAACATAATCAATTTGTGATATTAATTACAGAATAGAAAATGACACTAATATTAGCCTATTCCCCGATGCATGACAAAAACCAAAAGGAAATTTTCAAATGAGAGAACAACGAAAGAGCAAAAGCATTACTTTGCATACCCAATTGAAAATAATAAAGCAGCTCAAAGCAGGCGAACTTTACAGAAAAACTAGACGACTAGAAGAACGGACAAGGAAACAACAAGCACAATCCCGAATCATCACCAGTGCCCAGCGATCACATCAAAAAGGCATCTTTATCAGTTAGATCATCGAAATATCGCGCCTTTGGATTGATAGAACAGGCGATCATTTTGCATAGTTAATCGAGATACGGACACTGAGCTTAAGACTTTACCACACAAGAACAAAAAAATAAAAAAACGATTAGAAAAACGAAAAAGAACAGATCAAACCCAAATCCAGAGATCACATCTTTTGTCAGTGAAATTGACGAAAGATCGCACCTTGGGATTGATAGTGTCGATAGAAACAGGAGGAGCGGCGGCTGCGCGATCCATGGCGGACGGGGCAGAGGAAAAGCGAGGCGTAAAGAGCGACCGGGGAAAGAGGAAAACGAACGCAAGAGCAGGGTGTTAGGTCGCTCCGTGGCGAATCGACGCGTCATGAATTTGATAGTGTTGAAAACTACCTCCTCAGCGCACGGTGTCCGCGAGATGGCCTGTTCACGTCAGAGATCGCCCACAGGAAGCCCCCAAAAAAAGATAAATAAATAGGGGGAAAGATGTCTCCTTTCTCTAGATTGGAACCCAAAATGGGCCCACGGAACGGCCGCAGGTATCGGTCCTGCAGTGGGAAGAACGCACACGGAGCTGTCTTCTGTTTTCTAGTCAGGTGACATGCTGAACAGCTGAAATTAAACTTGGACTTTGCTTCCGGTATTTTATATGGAAAGAAACAAGAGAAACATTCGAGGACAACAGTTCATGAGGTTGAAAGCACATCGAACGGAATGGATTCAGGGATCGCTTTCGGAGGATTAGATCACCCACCCAACCCGCATCTAAAGACAACAGATTAGACTTTGCTTCTAATTCCGTTTGCCTAAACAGCCGCAAACAATGTTCATTCATGTTTGGAAGGAAAATTTCTCTCTTTTCGACATGCAAATGAAATCAGTGCCATACTGTTCCGTCATTATATCTTTTTAGCATTTCAATTCATAGATTAAAAATTTTATAATTATAAAAATAAAATATTTAATTTTATTTATCATAACATCATTAATTTTATAAATAAAAAGATAATTTTAATGTTCCAATTATATTTTTGATAATAATGAACAACAACATCGTAGAAGTCGCAAGTGACTATTATGGTTATAGCAGATGAGAACGATACACTGATCGATGAGAACGATGTGAGAATATTTTTATAGACGACCTGGGTGGAGTTGAGCAGGGAGAGTAGTAACGAGAAATAAGATAAAAAATAATAATAATGATGACATATCAATTTTCCAATGAGATGTTGTATTTTCAAAGATTGTGATGGGAACATGGCATTATAAATTAAAATATTTAAGACTATCTTTTCTCAAAGGTAAGTATTGAGTATCAACAAAGCAGATGGATGACTATGAAGAACAAAGCAAATGAGCTGCAAGGCATATGATGCTCTTGCATATCTTTCTCCCTCACAAGATCTCTCTCTCAACAAGTTACAAGACTATACAGTATCATCAGACACACCATATTCTGGTCAGTATGAAAAGTTGAACCCCTGCAAAATAAAAGGCTCAGAATCATACATTCTCAAACACAACATTTTTTGGTTAGAATGAAAAGTGGACTTAAAAGCCTACAATATCCAAACTTGGAAGGTGCCAAGATTTAGGCTCTTGCTCCACAAGAAAATCCAATACTGCATTGATCAAGGAAAGACAACTGGTGTTTAATGAAACAGAGTAAAAGCCAGTAATTGTGTTTGTAAATGGCAGTTAAAGAATTGTATTTATGTTGTCCTTCCTCTGCTGTGTCTTTCTATATCACTGCCTTTGCGTTTGCCCTCCAAAACTTCTACACCAGGATCTGGCTACTCATTCTTATTGAGCTAAAGCAATGCAGAAGAGGTATAAATCCTCCTCTAGTTTTCTTTTTTTTTCTCTGTTTTTCTTTCCTGTTTAATGATAATCTGTTCATCATGTTCTCAAAGTGTCTCATTTTCTTTTAAGCTTTCATATATGAGACAATCTTTGGAAAAAGATCAACATTGATCAAGAAATTTCTGCTTTCTTTTATGTGTCAATCCAGCAAGGCACTCAGAAACTTTGTTTGAGAATGATGCTTTTGGTTGTGGATTTATTCTTTGCTTCATAGGCTTACCTCTCTCTTTGTACTGCACATCTACTGCTTGTTCCTTTCTGTGGGTTGCAGTCGCAGGATGAAGAAGCCTCCCGTTTTCCCCAAAGATAAAAATGGGAACCGCCGTGCGATTGGTTATGATGATCTCCAGTCGGGCTTCCCAAAGGTACTTGTTTTCTCACACTTTTTGTCATCCTTAGAATTGCCACTGGTGCAAGAGAATTGCCCTTTCATGATCTATCACGCTGGTGAAAGATGAATAGAAAGATCGAGGAGCCGTAAATCTAAATGCATATATGTCCAAGTACTCTTCAGTCTCTAAAGAAAGAGGAGAAGAGTAGAGTTCATTCATTCTTGTTCTTAGAACTGAACGGTTTAATCTTTGATGTTATTCTGTTGCCATGTTAATTTTCTGATCAGATCGTAGAAGAAGGAAGAAATCAAGCAAAAGACAGAGAATTCTCACTGCCAAATTCTGACTCGTTTAGGAAGAAGGTGGGGATGAAAGAAAGAAAGAACAAGACATGGAAGAGGTCGCTATCCTCCTGGTTCAAGTTTCATCAGAAGAAGGCAGCAGAGGAAGCACCACCGACAACCAAGTTCTCCAAGGGCTCGAATCCTTTGGATACAGAGCGCAGTTTGTTCTCAGGTCCATTGTTTGGAAATAGTAGAAGATTTGGAATGGTTCAGCAACACAATTGGCTCGCTGCTTCAGGACCTCTTGCTTGCTGCTTCACTCCTACAAGAGCAGAGGAAACTGAGGTGCCTTACATGTACTTGGACAATCACAACAATCCTGTGGGAACTCAGGCGTTTGGTCCTGTTTACCTGGTAACCTAAGCCATGAAGAAGCTCACCTCAGAAGAACGCAAGCATGAGTGCCACTTATATACGAGCTCATGTGTGTGGTCGATAGACTATTATTCCATGACAGTGGAGGAACTGTGAGAGGTTGTCGTTCTTGTGGTTTTGCTGGTTTCACAGTTTCTGCTTGAAATGCATCAATGATCTTTAAACTGATGGCCACTGGTTACTGAATTGCTTTGATTGAGATATCAGAACAGTTCATGTTCATAAACATTGGGTGTCAGTTGAAATCTGCATTCCTGTGTGTGTCTGCTTGAGTTTGTGCAAGAAATATTGTGAGAAAGATTTGGAATGTTTGATGCAGCAACCAATGCTGACATTTGATGCAACCCTCTCTAAGAGTTGGTATGTTTTATTAGAAAGATCACAATCCAGCTCATAAGATAAATTTTCTTTCAAGATATGAGTCCATTCTCAAAACCTAAATCAAATCTGACAGAACCCATTAAGATTTCATATTAGATCCAATTCTAAGACAAGGACCAAATTGTTTTCATCTATATATTTCTTTATCATGTTTTGATCCCTAAAAAAGAATATTCTCCTCATTTTTATTTAAAAATGTTTTTCTTTGGTCGTATCATTCGTAGGCATTTTATATTTTATACTAATTATGTTTCATAAATCATATTTATCTCTCGATAAATGAAATATGTAACATGCTTTAGGGATAAAATTCAGACCTTTATGTTTTTTTTTTTGTATGACAATGAGCTGAAATAAGTTTCAAGTTGACTTGCTTCGCAAAACAAAACCTGCCTGCAATCGGCAACAAGCCCAAACAACTTCGCAACAGATGGTATAAATGACCAAGTATCTCTCTGGGCAACACAACAAGGCTCAAAACACCCACAAATCTAAAACATATATGTTGGTTTTAAAGCTACAAATGAAAGTTTTCTCCAGTTTATAGAGATTTAGTCATTCAACTACAGAAAAGAACACTAAGAACAGAAAAGGGGTACAAAAGAGGATCTTCAACCAAAACTGTCGAGTCTGCTCTGAAGTGTTACATAATATCATGATGTTGTAAATTCCATTATCAGGTATCTTGTGAGCTTGGAGATCAAAAGACAATTGTTGCTTAGCACACTTGTTTGCAAGCCAAAGACATGAGTGGGAGTGAAATCTTAGACTAGCTTTGTCTTTGAAAAGTCCACCCCTGGGTGCTGCACAAGCAAAAACGATCAAAATCTCGATGAGATTCAAGGCAAGCAGGTAGACAAAAAGTGGACAGGAGAAGTGTTAAGAGAACAGAGATGCCTGTTCACCTGGGCCATAAACTGCTTGAGCATGTCTTGCTTCTGAATCTCATCACTTGTTGGAAGACCCCTGGCTTTCTGTCGCTGGTCAAACTTCAAAAGAAAAAGGTAAAGAGCAGAAAAATTAGAGTCATGCTAGAACAGTACAAGAAGATAAAATCATAGTACAGATACTTAAGTGATATGAACTTCTTGCATAGTTCAACAAAGAAGATAACTATTTACTGCATGTATCAGTGATGAATTTAACCACTGCAATAGGTACCCTATAGATCCCAACAAATTGAATTTTTACAAACTTATGCAAAAATTGAGACATTCCAAAGTTACGATACCGATGACTCATAGCATGACCAAGGTTCCACTCATCAAAGGGACATTAGACAGGCAGAGGCACAAGTAATTCCAAGCATTGAAAAAACACAAGTGATTTGGTGTCCGAACACAATACACAGGATTTTCGACGATGAGGCCCAGACAAAAACACAATTAAATCAAGGAAAACAATCCTCCATAAATCAGGATAATATTCACAGATAAGTCGATTTTATCGTTGAACGAGAAAGACTTACCATCATTTTCTCTACGACCTGCCGAGTTTCAGAATCCAGGTCAGACAACTTGCTACTCTCAGGTTGTACTTTCTGTAAATCAATTTCAGGCTCACCCTGTACCATGCAATTCCACCAGTTCGTCTTATTTTGCTTGGTCAGAAGTACAGAAATGAAATTTCCATCCTCTGTACGACAACATCAAATACTTATAAATCATAAGAACACTCGAATACATAGCACCAGATGCAGTTGCATAAACATACCTATGCTCCAGAAGCAATCTTCTGTCTTCACTGATTGGTAAAAATCACCCTGGAAGAATTATGACATAGAACATGTAAAATACAAGAAGAAAAAGAGCTTCTGTCAATAAAATCTTCTCGATGCAGAGTTATACAAAAATTTGTCACGTATCTTATGCACTATTTAGAGACTTACATCAATAATCAGAGGTTGTCCCTTTAACCCGACCTTCAGATGGGTCTTCTTTATCTCACAAGTAACAAACCTTGATCTTGTTCCCTGAGGGACTGGAATATTGACAGTCACTTCTTGAAGCGTTTGAGTCCAGGAGTAGTTATCAAAGTCCAGACCATTTCCAGAGTTTGGCTCTGCAGAACAAAGTACAGTTATGGTTCTTCATGGATGAAAGCTTAAAAGCATATAAATAGCAGACAAAGGCTTCAAGAATCAAAAAATAATACATGAAAACTTTTATCTCAAAGTTTTCCAGGTTCGAATTGCAGACCTTAAACAAGATAGCTTTTCCCTGTAAGTCCTGACATTTACACTATGGTTCCATCTGAAGGAAAACATTTCCTAAGAAGTCATACAATTTCTGATGACACCAAGAACATATATAAGTTACAAACTTTTTTGCACCTACTTATGAATTCGCCCAAATTGCTACCAACTGAAATTGTTGGTGAAGGAAGCGGATTGACTGAGTGAGAAAATTGCAGAAAATTGAGAAAATTCAATTAATGTGTTTTTTTTCCTATTAATAATCAAGTGGTTGTGAAATCATTCAAATAGAATGCATCATTCACAGTGCTATCACTTGTCCATCTATCTTTGCTCGTGTCAAGCACGACCTGAATTCAAACACCTTTAGCAATTATAAGGCACCTTTTTCTTTAGCACAATGCCTCCGTGCCGTATACTAAGACTTTGCTCCGTGGAATCACCATAAAATCAAATGAGCAAACACAAAAAAGGGCCAAGAGTATACGAAAAATCAAGGAACCCTACTAAAAATCTAATTTTGCATCTCCACACAAGTCTCGTCCAGTTAATCTTTAACCTTTTTAGTCTAAATTAGCCAAGTTTGGTGTGTTATATATATACCATACGAGAAAGAAAGACTTAAGGATCTCAAAAAGAAAGATGCGAGCTTACTTCGCAAATTCTTCTTCTCCTCAGCCTTGGCTGCCGCAGCCACCTCTTCCTGATGACGATTCTTCTGGGCCTCGTCCGCGGCCCTCTTCTTCAGCCTTTCCTCTGCGTCGAACTTCTCCTTGGCAGCGGTCACCGCCTTCACGACCTCGCCCACGGCGGCCTCGTCCTTGAAGAACTCTGTCCGCCGCCTGACGAGGTCGATCGCGGCCTCGAGCAAGGGCATCGGCCCCCGCTTGGCGAGCACCGAGGCCAAGGCCTCATCGTCGGCATCGCCCCAAGAAGACGAGGACGCCTGCGGTCGGGTCTCTTCTTCGATATCTGCGATGACGGCCATGGCAATGGGACCGGGCGAAAGGAGGCAGCAGAGCAAGAGGAAGTACGAGAGATATGGATGTCTCGGGGGTGGGAGGGTTTTATAGAGGCTGAGAAGAAATCCCGCGAAACCTTAATCGGATCCCACGATGCGGATCCGAATCGAGTAATCTCTTACCCAACTTCCCAAAACGGGTCGGATTCTCATCACCTGTGCAGGTACATTTATTTATTATTGGGGCACCCAAAAGTCTCTCTCTCTCTCTCTCTCTCTGTATATATATATATATGGGAAATTATGATATGATTTTGGGAGATATATATATATATATATATATATATATATATACTTTACATTTATTAATTTAAAAAATATATGAATTTTGTGAAGAAAGAAAAGAGGAAGTAATGATTTAGCAAAATTACCATTTTAGAAGGATTTAATAGTCCTTGCAAAATTGATCACCTATTTTCTACCCGTATTCATGTAAAAAGCTTATAAGAAATCATTTGAATATTGAATTAATTAGTAAAAAAAGCTATAAATAGTTATTAATTAGAAATGATTAACTGAATAAATTTATATAACATAGTTGTAACCCTTTTTTATCATTTTCTTACTTAAAAAGCCAAATATGGTACATATCTAAATTATCATTATTTGTGGTTAGATTTATATAACGCAATTCTAATCCGATTTATCATTTTCTTAATTTGAAAAATGATATATGGTACATATCTAAATTATCATTATTTGTTTCTTAATTCTTAAAAATCTTGATAAGAAATAAATATATTTAATTTCTGATATGGTATAAAATCTTCTCACATCTATTAATATTCTCCTTTTGTCTCGTATATAAATTCGGAAATGCATGTCTCCCTTTGATCGATCATGCCACATGACTAATAAAAAAAATATAATATCTAAGTTAAAATAGTTAAATTAAAATTTCTAATTTAAAACTTTCAAAATTGATCTAAAATATATATCGATGATATGATCATTATTTTGGATCAATTGGTGCAGAGTTTGATCAATTCCTTAGTTGGAACCAATCATTTTAGCGATCGACCTAATATTATAATTATTTCCTTAAACATCGTAATATCCTCCTAAGAAGACAATCATTTACTCCTACATTAAGCTAAGGTATACTCGAACGATAAGAGGAGTCCTATTTTTTACTTGCAATGGCAAAAATTGGATATGCATCTTGACGATCGATATGAGGTGCATGACCTAACTTTAGATAAAAGTTCGTTCCAATGGATCCTTAAAACTATTCTCCTTCTACTTAACAAATTTAGACGAAATTCCTTCCATCCGATTTACATTTATACAATCCGAATGACCTTGATAGAAGCATTAATCCAACAATACGTATTATAGTATTCAAGATATAAATGATCATATACACCATCTCTAATGCTCTAATATATTCGATTTTTCTAACACCTCTACAAGAAAACACTATCAAATGATCATCAAACTATTATCTCGATTGTATCATTCTAATAGTTTGTGAAATAGTTTTAGCTCAACAAGCAACACAAGTTGATTGCTTTCTCCACTCGTGACTAAAGCTAGTCGCATCTTCAAAAGGGTCATGTCCTTACGTCGATCGAATCCCAATTTAATTATTATGAACTACGACACAATTTAGCACAAGCCGACAATGGTTTGACTTATGGCTTTATTGTCTCATCAAGAAGGGTGTGTATTTAAGTCAATCATAGATATTTGCATTCTTAAGATGATCGTAGTGTCTTCATTTATATGCTCATGTCGGTCATTATCTCAAGAATGATAACTTTGCGTGTCTTTTAAAAAGATCATATCCTAAGGTCAACCACGAGACATCTTCAACTCGGTCAAATTTTAAGTTGACCCGATGGCCGAGTAAATTATATCGTGTATAAACCACTACTTCAAAAATCCATCTTAAAGAGTTGAATATTATTTTTAATACATAATCCTAAAAAAAAATATGCATTACAATAAATAATCAACTAGTTGACATCCTTGCCATCCAAATAACTCCAACCAACATCCGAGATTAACCAAAAATCCTTCGATAAATCTGCTTTGTAATATGAAAAGAAATTATAATGATCACAAATGTCTAATAGAGAAAGGCAAAAAAAAATCCATAATAACAATATGTTAAATAAATAAATATCATTATGAAAAGAGTATCGAAAGGGAATAAAAAAAATATCAGTCAACCAATGATGCATATTGATATGAGGATTACGATATATGGATGGCTACCGACACCTCATCGTCATCTAGCCAAAACCTAATTGGCACATCACATTCACTTAGTTGACGCATCACTTCCAACTAACCAATATCTCAAACCCATTCGACCAACATATCACATAGTGTTGGAGCCTACAAGGTTGACAACATATCCAATAAGAGGGTCTTTAGCTCCATGCAATCGATCGTGTAATACTAACTTAATGAATTATTATCTTGTATTTCATAAATTTGATAGTACATATAACCGTTTCTAACATTAACTACCACGAGAGACTCAACATTCATATTATAAAAGGGCCCGTGTATATTATCAAACACTTGACTCTTTGTTAATATAAGTTATATAAGTTATATTTGATAGATTCAATACGTTCAACTTAAATTGACTTAAGCATCTATTGGATCTTGTCGAGTAGATCGCCTACCTAGTTTCGTAAGTCTCAGACTTAAGACTTTCTACTCACTTATGACATCACTACAACTTAAGATAAACTTGAAAATGGACCTCGATTGGCTATGAACTCTCATCCAAGTTAGATAACCAAAATTTTGATTTAACATATATCACATAGCAATACGAAATAATATCATCATACACATACGATCATGTATCATCATATGCATACATCATCAATTGCATTAAATCTGGACACTAGAGATGTGCTCTCTCAATGGTTATCGTAGGCATCATAATAACTCAACTCTCCTAACAATTAATGGAAAGAAATCATGCCACACTCTCCATGATATCTTTCATCAACACATCTCTTTTATCCTGAATGGAAAAACAAAGAATTATCTTGCTTGATGATCTACTAATCCCTTAAGATCTCGATCTCCAAAGCACCCAAAAGAAACTGCTCTACGAGTACTATTTCATTTCTACAATAAAGCTTCTTCAATCATTGTTCTTATCTTCTATTATCTCTATCACCTACCACATCACACGTCATAATATCACAAACATTACGAGCTCATCATGCAATAACATCTATAGCGTAAAGTGCAGACTACGCTAAAATTTACCATGTCGAACCTGCGTACATGCAGGACGAGACCCATGCATAACAGTGCTATGACTTGTTCTCGTGCTTAAGCCCGCTATTGGTTGCCTTTGCCATCCAACGAGCAAATGCTAGTGTTCACAGCAACTCGTGGTGGCGTACCACAATTGATGTCCATCCAAATCTCCAAATAATACCAAATTAATCTCAGTAAGCTGGTGTTTCAATCAAATAAGAAATCCCATTTACCCTTCTGAGAAGGTCAGACTTAATAGGACAACAACCGACTCGACCAACATGTTCCCTTCGATACGATACGTTCGTCCAGGATAAAAAAAAAAAATCTATTTGAATATGGTACGATACGTTCCTTTCAAAACGCTTGACACGACCAATATCTCTTTTGTATATAGTACATTTACCCAAGATAAAAAAAAAAACATCCAAAGCATTTAACGCAATCTACGTATAACTAGGCCCAAAGCATCATTCTTATATTCGATGCGTCTGTTAGCTATATATATATATTGTTGAATAGCTAATTAATTGAGGTGTTAGATCAGGTTTACAAAGATGTACAGTTCTTGTGCACAGAGCAGTAATCCATGCTGTTTGTCTGGTTCATGTCGCGACATGAAAAGGTTTGGCATGGTTTGCATGAAAACAATCTGAAATCAAAGTGAAAGGAGAGTGTTTGTTCCACCTCCACCATCATGTTTGTGCATGCCTTTGCTATCAGTCCTTGTTGTTTCTTGTGTGACAGTGGTGATATCTTGACCTACCTCAGAATCCAAGCAGATATCTGCACCACATGTGAATTGCAACCCTCACAATGGAAAGATAGCTCATGGCAAGCCTTCCAGGCATCAATAGAATGGCTCTGAGAAACTATACCGAAACAAGCTTTCATGATGTATCTAATGGTCAACTTGCTTTGTGGACTATGACCTCATCCTTTTCTCATGGTCAAAAGGAACCAAAAAAGACATGATCTTAAATGCTTTGGAGGCCAAACTCACTGGTGCCAACAGCTTACAAGTGTTCAAATGGTTGACATTGATTCTCTTCAGAGGCTACTTGGAAGGCAAGGCTATAGTTAGATATGCTTGCAGAACCTTAACTCTCCTCCTCTCCTTTTACAAAGTTTTGTTGCTTACTATGGCAGGACACAGTGGGTTGATGAAGAGTGATGCCTACCTCAAAGAGACACACCAATTCCTCCATTTGCATTGGTCACTGTTTCTGACCGGCAATTCCAAGACATGAACAGATTAGACTCTGCTTGTTTGAAGACTCTCATCACTAGTGATTGTTCTGCAACATGAAACTGGAAAGCAAACACCCATTCAATTTTCATATCAACTATGGAGTGTGACCTTATTTTCTTAAGATTTATTGGCATCAAATTACTTCCAACTTTTATGTTGGCTGGAATATGATGCTTCCTTGGCACTCGGAAAAGGATGTTTGTGATGGTGCTGTCATTTTCTGCATTGCTAGGGAAAAAATGCATCTCAAGAACAGGGATGAATAGGTTTCTTCTCTAATTATTTTTCTTTATCCAGCTACTGTGGACCAAATTTCTGAAAGATTGGATCGAAATGCAAAGAAAGAGATATCTTTCTGCAAGCATTGACATTCCTTCGATTTAAGATAGTGAAAAGTAGTTTTGGCTTTCATCATCCTTCAGAAAATTTGCACCACCCAAGTGATAAAGACAGAATCCCTGTCATCAATGTCTGCCAAAAGTCCTTTGTCTCTTTGAACCATATGAAAGCCACACCTGAAATATGTTATCCTACTTTGTTACTCAGTATCTTAATTCATCAGCATGAGATTGGAAGATCACTGATATTATACAATAAGAAAAAGTTCCAACAGCAGTCAACATATGAACCTAACACAGGAAGCAGTCCCATAGATTGGCACAAGAACATCAACTGTCAAGCTCCAGGGCACCATGTATGAACCGCATGCATGAATTCCATCCACCAAGGCTTAGATGGTCTTCACAGTGGGCAGATACATGGCTCACCAAATGCAGAAGCAATTACCCAACTTCTTAGAAGTTGGAAACTGTAGGCCATCAACAGGAAGAACTTGGTCTTCAGGGGAGGAAAGCAAAGAGGAACTTGGGGCAGTAGCAAGCACCTTCTCTTTATTCCCCATGATCTCTTTGTCCCCAGTGCTTTTGAATCAAAGGACCTCCTTAGTGAAAGATAGGAGGAGAGATTACCTACAGAAATCCATATTTTAAATGAATGGAAGTTCTACTTAACAAATCAATATCATGATATAGCTGTTTCAGCCAGAAATATTTCATAATGTAGCAGCTAAGTGGCAAAGTTTCACCCACCAAATCTACTCGAAAGGAGATCTCTCTGGTCAATGCAGCAGCAATCATGGCCTTTAAAGAGTATAACAAATATTTTGTCGATGAATGGCCTTCTTTGTCTCTTGAAGGAAATCAAATGGTGTTGCACTTTGGTGGTTTCATCAGACACTTGAGACTCAGAATTCTCTGCTTTATATGCACTATGGTAAGAGCTGCTGATTAGCTTCTCTCAGGGAAAGGGTTTGCTAATGATGCCATATGGCTAAAATTGATGTCATTAGTTTCCATTCCAGAAAGACAGCTGAAGCTTTCTCTTTAAGGATTAAGAATCAATTAAGTGAAGCCCACAAATTGCACACATGGATCTAGAGTGCTTTTAGGTGCAAGCTCCTTCTAGCATGTGCAATGCGTAAGAGCAAAAGGTTAACTGGTGAAGGCATTTTTCTTGTGGCAATTGACTGGTAATTGATCTTGATGTTCTTGGTGAGGGTCACATGATCACACAAAAATGGTGAATAGCTGGACTGTGCATTCAGCTTTGGACTAACCATACCTAGCAAAGTGTCAAACTAACCTTCTTAGTTCAACTCAAATGATATCTAGCAACATGCATTTCTTGAGTTTAAATATCTAAAGAGAACAGTAAAAGATACTCTCATTCTAGCATGCCCCTGGAGACTTTTAAATCCTGCAAAAAGCTTATGAGAAAGTAACAGGACATTGATGACAACAAATTTCAATCCAGATCAAGTTGAAACATTGGATCAGATACAACATATACAAACATTTCATTTTCTTTGTTTCCTATTGGAATCTTACAAATTGCAAAGGGTGAATACTTTGATCCATTATTTTCCTCCATTCTTTTCCTCATTGATACCTTTAGCCAAAGAATAAAATGAAGAAGGTATCAACCATGATCATGGGAACCAAAACTTGGATGGAAGCAGAGTGCTATTGCTGTACATCATGGAGGATCCACCTCCTTGTACTTGAAGAAAAAAGAGTACTACTGACAAAAAGCTGTATTAGCCACTGCCTGGAGGTTGTATATAAATTCTTGAATTCATTACTGAATACCAGATCATGATAAACAATCCTTCAAGTACTAGAAAGAGTAGAGTTGAAGGTCCCCAATATGTGGTGAACTACTAAAGCTGAGATCGTAGTGGAGAAAGTAAAACAACTGTGGATAAATGAACAAGCAAAGGTGCCACAAAAAGAGTGGTGGTTGGAGAAAGACAATCATTGAAGTAACTAAGAGTGAGACAGTTAGTTATCGACAGTTTATCGCGCTATTTGTATCAAACCTTTTGAAGTATAAGGTTTCTAAAGGTCATTGGTGATAGGTTGGTGCTAGTGAAGGAGCAATGGCTACCAAAACTTCTAACATCTATCAGTCTTAGGGTTGATATGTTGCAAGTGCACACAAGAACCTGATATGATACTTCAAGACTTCCTGCTGATTGTTCCCTTGATGTAGCATCTGGTGCCTACCAGTGGAGTGGATTTCCTTTAGTAATGTTGCTGATACTCTTGAAGTTTAATCTTTCTGACTGCATCTGTAATCAAGAGCAGGTTACCAAATTGGTGAAATAGATAATGATCTAACTTCAACATAAGCAGAAACAACAGTACCCCGAGATGCTTTCTTTCTCTTTTTCTGAATCAGCACATCAAAGAACGTCGGTTGTTTCTGTAGATTGATCCAACAAATCTGATGAGAAGCTTAGTTGCTACTGTTCCTGTGAGAGTGAACAGAATGAGACAGAAGGCAGTGCCCTTGGTGGGGTTTTGTGAACACTTGAAAGTTCCATGCATGTGGCTTGAAGCAATGCCATTTTCCTTTATTTTCTTCATATTTATTAACTTTATGTGAGCTTTGGGTGATTCACCTCTCAAAAGTTACCTTCAAAACCACATGATTTCAATTCCTACACCAACTTCCTCATCAGTCATTCTGCCGGAACAGTGAAAAGGTAGGTGAAAACATGAATTCTACCACTTCAAACATCTATTTAAGCCCCCCTTCATCTCCCTACATTCCTTCCTCAAAGAAAGATCATCTTTCTTCTCTTCCATCATTCTTGTCTCCCACCTCACACTCTTACTGTTCCAGGTATCATTTTTATTTCTCTCATCCTCCACTGATCATGACCTTAGTCTTGGAGATTACAGTAGACAATATCTTTTCGCTTTGCAGGAGAATGACTCTTCTTGGTCTTGCTCTGGTTGCCTTTCCCTCGCTGTTCTCTGTTGCAGTTGGGTATGGTTATGGAGAGGGGTGGTCTGGCGCTCATGCTACCTTCTATGGAGGAAGTGATGCCTCCGGCACGATGGGTGCGTTCCAGAGTAGAAGAAGAGCCTGCTATCGATTTGTCATGCGAGAGTAGTGTGCTCACTGAGCTGCTGAGTTCTTTGGCGTGCAGGTGGGGCTTGTGGCTACGGCAACCTGTACAGCCAGGGCTACGGGACGAACACCGCGGCTCTGAGCACCGCCCTCTTCAACAATGGCCTCAGCTGCGGCTCTTGCTACGAGCTCAGATGCGTGGACGATCCACAGTGGTGCCTTCCAGGATCCATTGTTGTGACCGCCACCAACTACTGCCCACCCAACTACGCCCTCCCCAACAATGCGGGGGGTTGGTGCAACCCTCCTCTGCAGCACTTTGACCTCTCCCAGCCTGTCTTCCTGCACATTGCTCAGTACAGAGCTGGAATCGTGCCAGTTGCTTACAGAAGGTTGGTGTTTCAGATTCATAAGCAGCACCTCTTACATCGAAGTAAACTGTTCTGTCCCGATGTGTCGATTGTTATAAGTTCGTCCTGCTTCTTTCCTCCGTGGCCGCATCGTCTACCTTCTCCCTGTCTTTGTTCTGAGAGGTCATTCACTTCGTCTTGGACTGCAGAGTGCCATGCAGGAGAAGAGGGGGAATCAGGTTCACCATCAATGGCCACTCCTACTTCAACCTGGTGCTCATCACCAACGTGGGGGGAGCAGGAGATGTGCATGCCGTGTCCATCAAAGGGTCCAGTACTGGGTGGCAGGCCATGTCCAGGAACTGGGGCCAGAACTGGCAGAGCAACACCTACCTCAATGGCCAGGCCCTCTCCTTCAAGGTCACCACCAGTGATGGTCGCTCTGTGGTCGCCTACAATGTGGCTCCTTCTGCTTGGTCTTTTGGCCAAACCTTCAGTGGTGGCCAGTTTGCTTAACCTGCCAACCTTTACACAGGGAGGTACTAATGCATCATGCAGTATAGCAGCACTAGGTGAGAGGAGCTTATTTTGCTTTGGCTCTTCGACTTATTCAGTATATAGCTTTAGACTGAGCTTGAAGGAGAAGAAAGGGATGGGGATTTCTTCTCCTTTTGGGAAGAAGTTGGCAGCGGTGGTGGACTCTGACCACCCGCCAAGTTGCAGATGGGTCAACTCCTTTTTGGTTTCTGATTTCCTTTTCCTGTTTCCTTGATATCAGCTTGGAAGATGAAGTTCCTCTGAGGAATCATTTCGATTAGCTGTTTGCTTGAGAGTTGTTGTAATATTGAGTCTTGTGTATGGAAGTGATGAACTGAGACTTCCTATCTGGTAATGGAAATAATATTATCTTCTGAGCTTTGCATTGAGACTAACAATCTGCTTAGATTGCCTTGAGAATGAACCTTGGAATTGCATGGTTGTATCTTAAAAGTTCAATATGACAATCTGCTTAGATTGCCATGAGAATGAACCTTAACAGGAAGCTATTACTCTTGGCATTGCATGGTTGTATCTTAAAAGTTCAATATGGCAAGTCATGCATCAAGGAATCATCAGTCTAATACTACTGCCAGGGATTGGGCAGTCTGTGAGTATTTGTAGTTTCCTGAAGTACCATTATTTTGCTATTTGACCAAATAGCTGTCAGATGGAGTGCTCAGAGATTTAAGAGAACAAGCAGGTTGGTGACAAGGTAGTTGAGTGAATTAAAAGTAGGGAGTTGGATAACCTGGCTTTCTAATTTAATGAATCAACAAGTGGATCTATTTTGAGATTGATGCAACACTGAAGAAGCAGAGTCTACTAAGATCACTGACAGAATCCATTAAATGCAAATGCTCATCTCATATCTACCTCCATCATATAATAGCACAACAAACATGACCCCAATGATTGAAACTATTTTGGTTTGCTCTTATGAGGGAGATCTTTTGAAAGATGTATACTCTCACTTGATTTTTTAGAGAATTGGACAATGATAAGATTAGAACTTTTGATATCATAAAAGTTTCTCACTGAAATGGTAGACTGATCCATATTCTCTTGAATTTTTAGAACTTGGACAACAAAGAGAGCAGCATACTAAGAGAATGAGACTACCATGATATGCTCAGCTATAAAAGTTAATTATTGACAATTTATAGCTCTAATTTATTTGGAATTCTAAATCAATAAAAGTAAGTTAATTTCTGTTCAGGAAAATCATGCTTTATTTTTTTCCCCCAGAAAAGAAATCAGGCTATAAGTTGCTTACACTAAAAAGAGCATATGTTTAACAAATCTGTTTACATAACAAAGGAGCACAAAAGCATGCCAACTAAAGAGTTTATGTAAGTGAACAACAATAAACTGATTGGAGGAAAGTTTATGAAGTTTGCTTTCAAGGAGAATTAAACAGCTACATTTAAGAATTCTGATGTACAGTAACCCTATGTTTCCACTAAAATGGAATCTGATTAGCACTGAAAACAAGAAGAAAATGCTTAGGCTTTATACAAAGTCACAAATAAATCACAATGAAATCACATCACCTGAGACAAACATGAAACGATCAGGAATAACCACATCTGGCATATTAATTTCGGAATAGCAAATGAATTACACAAGTTGCTGAAGACAGAAAAAGGCAAAAAGAAAGAACATTTATTTAGTGAATTCTTTTTATTTGAACTTCTCAGTTTTGAGTACAGACATAATGGCCATTCAGTACAAACACAATGTGCTATACTAAAAGTTAAAGTTAACGGAACAGTTTGAATATATCGTACTAATTTGTACATTACAATTTAGACTTCCAAAACAGATTAGTGATACAGGGTAATCCACCTGATGCTTTGGTGTCTAGCTTTAACCGATTCCGGTCCAATAATCACAGACTGAAATATAAAGAACACCAATCCAACTAAATTGATGGTGACAGTCTCTCTTTTCAAGCAATCACTAATCTTGTGTGTGTGTTTTTTTTTATCCTACAATCCCCTTGAATCACCAATAGTCATCACAAGAGCAACATCCGCTTTCAAAACAATGGAAGCGATTAGCATCTCTAACAACTAATTTTCTGTTTGTCACAATTGAAATAAGTTTCATGGCAACATGGCAATCATCACACATCCGAAGGTTCTTCATGACGTAGATTGCTGCTCCTGGTGGCATGCGAATCACTCCAAAAGCAATAGCTAGTTTCTCACTATGGTATCTAAGATATTCTTCCTTCTGTTCATCCTCCACATCATGAGATGCACAGGCAATATTGGGTACATAGCCAATCAGCTTTATTTCAGTTATAAGTTCTGCTACTTTCTCAGTAATCTGCTCCATCCAAGGGTGCTTTCTATCTTCCGAAACAAAAACATGGGTCTCATTCCCTATCTGTATCCAGCTGACTCCAGGTTCTTTCTTGATGTCTCTTTGTCTCATAAGTTTCCGAACCTTTACGACACCATCCCACCTTCTTGCCTTAGAGTACATGTTCGACAATGAAATGTATGTTCCTACATCATCGGGATCCAATTGAAGTATGTGCTCAGCAACTTTGTAACCAAGACCATGATTCCCATGTACCTGGCAAGCACTGAGAAGAGTTCTCCATGCCACAATGTCCCACTCAGTGCGTGTGTCTCTCATGAATCTGTCAACCTCATCTAACCGCCCAGCTCGACATAGGAGACCAACCATGCATGTATAGTGCTCTTTTCCAGGTTCTATTCCTAATTCTCTCATGAAATGATTCAGATAATAGAATCCTTCATCTACTAGCCCAAGATGCGCACAAGCTGATAGCACCCCTATAAAAGTTACACAAGTTGGTGTCTCTTCTTCCGCTAACATGTTATGAAAAGTTTCCAAAGCTTCCTTAGCAAACCCAAAATTGGAATAAGCATTTATAATTGAATTCCAAGAAATAATATCTCGGTTAAGCATGCTTGTGAAAGCTTTAGTTGCGTCATCAATGCTACCACTTTTAGAATACATGTTAATCAAAGAATTACCAACACTAAGATAAGACTTACATCCTGTTTTCTCAGCATGGCCATTCAGTGCATCACCACTTCTTAAAGCTGACAAACCTGCACATGAATTCAGGGCGACCGCATATGTCAACCCATTGGCCTGAACACCATCATCTGCCATCTGTATGAATAACTTGAGGGATTCTTCAAAGTGACCATTTTGAGTGCAGGAAGCCATGACTGCTGTCCATGAAACCACATTCTTGCCCGGCAGCTCATGAAAAGCAAGCACAGCATTCTGGACATCACTGCATTTTCCATACATGTCGACAATTGCACTGCAAACGAAATCACTGTACTCCATTCCTCTTCTCAAAATTTGACCATGAATTTGGCCCCCAAAATTTGGATCTTTTGAATCAGTACAAAGGCCAAGAACAGAAACATATGAGACGTGATCCCACTGGGCAATCTCCTTCACCATACGACTCAAGATGTTCTTAGCTTCACTCTGTTGTCCGTTATCCAAAAAGCCATTGATCATGGAATTGAACACGAAGAGGTCAAAATCTGAGCCGCCCCCGAAAACACCCAGAGCAGATTCCATATCTAAACATTTGGTATACATGTGAAGCAGTGCGTTCCTGACGTACGAATGTGAGACCAGTCCAGATTTCAAGACATTAGCATGACATTGCCGACCCTCGTTAAGAGCCGAAATATCAGCACAAGAAGCCAGGGCAGTCGTGAAGACGTACTCATTCGGATGAAACAACAGTTCCCCGAAACTCATCAGTTTGAATACAGAAAGAGCTTGCGTGGGAAATCCACCATGTAAATAACCTGCCATGAGCAAATTACAGGAAACACCGTTTCTCTCAGGAATTTCGTCAAACAGTTGACGGGCGGCACTCAGCCGATCGCACTTGCAGTACAAGCCTAGTAGATGATTCGATTGCACAACGTCGAACTGGGAGGTTTTGATCAAGCGGGCATGGACGGCATTCCCTAAACCAAGATTCTTAGACTCCGTGGACACTTTCAGGATATGGAGGTCGCTTTCCCGAGGAGCAGAGGCTTGAGACGAAGGCACGGTGTGCATGAGAAGGGCCAACCCGTTGGCACACGGCCGGTGGGTTGGCGTGGACTTTGGTCTCTTGCGCCGGGCATTGAGTGCTCGGAGCACGGAAACCGGGCACCTCGCCGTTGCTCTCCGCTGGAAGACGGATATGTTTTTGGTTGGGGGCGCCTCAAATCCTGTGCTTGCAGTAGTGTTGCGATGGGCACAAAAACTAGTGTGGAAAGCAGCGGCGTCAATAGGATAAAAGAGAGAGAGAGAATTCCAAAAACTAGCCGAGCCGGTCCAACCGAACCGGGAAAAAGGTTCAGCAAGGGGCCTCCAGTATAAAAGGAGTCCCCCCCTTTTCTCGGTTGTGTGGTTGCTTCGGCGAGCGAAGAGGCGGACACGGCGGAGTGGCGGTGAGGGCTTCAGGTGAGATCCTCTCTATTCTCCTTCATCCCTCCCTCAAAATCCTTGATCTATTCCATGATCTGATTGTCCCTCCAATCTCCTTCCTCATCTCCATCGTATCTCGATCACATTCCGATTGGGTTCCCCCTGATGCATCGATCTCACAGTGTGCTTCCGTCAAAGTTTTGCCCTAAAAGCCTTCCCCACTTCCGCCACGGCCACTTCATCCAGGGAATCACATAGGAAAGAGTCAATTATTATACTGTATCAATCAAGTTTATTGGGGATAAATAGAGAAAGGTTGAATTGTCTGCAAATCAAATTTCTGTGTCACTCATAGGATCAAAATTTATAATATACAAGTTGCGATTGATTGAGCCAAAAGTGAAATGAAGAGGGAACGACGACAGCAGCAGTAGAGAGGCTTCGATCGCATGCAGGTTGCGGAGTTAGGCCTGGATTCTGTGGACACACTAATATTTACGTCTAGGCAATATACTGATACTGATTTTTGTTGTCCTCCAGATATTCCCGCTCGATGAGGGACTCAACCCTCTTCTTGATCACGGCAGGATCGGGCAGGACGCGCGGCTGCAGCTGCTTGGCGACCTCTGTGACGAGGCTATTGAGATTCAACACCCGCTGGGCTTTCATGACCCTGATAATGGCAGCATCGATTTGATCTTTCCTGGCTTCCTCCACTTTTTGGCGAATCTCCTGCTGCTCCGACTCCGACTCCTCCTCTGCTGCCGCCGTATCTATCTTAACTTGGAACAAGTTGCTTGTGAAATTGTCATTGACGCAGAAAACATCATCCTCTGCGATAACATTGTTCGTCGGATTCTTACAGAGCACATTCATGTCCGGAACACAAGCAAGAGACCAAAGGCACCGCTTGAGATCCGGCAACGGCATCGCAGTTGCTTGTTGGATGTCCTTGCAGCTCAACCGGTCTGCTGAATTGAACAGCACGAGAACGCACATTTGGGATGTCGAAACATTCAGCTCGTGCTTCTGGCCGTTTCCGAAGGTGGCCACCACATCGGCGGTGCCCAGGTCAGTTTGCCACGTTAGTTTCCGGCATGCATGAGATCCGAGATAATATGCTCGAAATTTCTCGCAAACATCATGGATTTCATCTGGAAGCTTGCATGCAGTACTTGGTCGGGTTGGCCATATTGCACCGGTGAGAACCTGGGCAGCCAGAGTCGGGCCTTCCCCAGCTTCTTCATCAACACCTTGGCTGGCGTAGAACCCTCGCATGATATCCTGGGAAAACTTGATATCTGTAAGCATCTCTTCGAGTTTGGAGGTGTAGTTATGCCCACACTCAACTCTAAGCTTCACTATCAGACTTGTCTCGGCATCATCTGAAACTGCTCTCCCCGAGAGCAGTCGATTCGCCAGGTTTTGCTTGTGATACTTCTCGAACACATCCTTCTCTTGCAGGTACCGGAAAAGCGTCATCGCTTTGTGGAGGACGATCTCTACATCCTTTCCGCCGTCTCCCTCCGAGGCTTTACGGAGTGTCTCGTCGACGTATAAAGAAATGAATTCTGGAGACCTGCTATTGAGATTGATAAAATACTCGAACGAAGTACTCACAGCAGTTTGGAAAGTCTTGTCGTCGCCGAATACACCAGTGATGATCTTATCATACTTATCCTTCTTATCCAGAAGTCGCTGAACAAGGTCCACAGGATTCTTCGAGCTCGCTGCATCCGTTACCAGCTGCTTCCCTGTTTCCCGAAGGTGTGAAGTCATGAGATCGCGTATCGTGGAGACGCCTCCGGCACATCGCCGGAGCAAGCTGTACATTCTGCCCAAGTCTTCATACTCGTCACGGAGAAGCATACTGACGAGGCCAGAGTCCATATGGACCAGTCTTCTCATGTGTTTAGCAATCATCTCCTCCTCCACGATGCTAAGTATTTTTGGTTCAGTTCTATCAGCCAAATAGTGAGAGGCCCTCTCCTTCTCTTCCCGGAGCCGCCTCTCGACCATTTTAAGATACTCCCTACAGTCACAGCATTCGATAAGCACCTGCGACTCGCCAGCATAGAAAATGGCCGAATCATCCAAAAAGGGCTTCTCAAAATCCTTCTCATACAATGAAGGTTCCAGGTACGTCATTAGCATCTTCGTGTTCTTCACCGAATCTCGAATTATGACTTCGCCCATCCGCTCTCTTTGTATGATGCGAAGAAGTGCGTCGGGTAACCTGGTCTGGATTTCCTTGGAGTGAATGACATTGTCTCTCCACAGATCCAATCCAAGTCTGAGAACAGGCGACTTATGAGACTCGGAAACGTATGTAGTGTCCATGGGAGCCAGAAGATCTCGAATCACCGTCAATGCCTTGTCATGCTCCAACCATCTTCTGTTCAGTTCCTCTAGAAATTGATCGTCTCGGGCAGCCTCAATCGATGCTGATACTTCTTCTTGTAGGTGCCTCGTCAAGGTGGTCACCAGACCGGAGTACAGCTTTTCTCCAAATCTATGGAGCGCCATATTGTAAGCATTCCTGGGTCCATTACAAAAGCACAAATCAGGATCACAGGTCAGTAACACACTTTCCTGACATCAATCTCAAGGTGTCCTTTCTCTCATGCATGAGGTCTCACATAGTTGTGTAAGTAAACGTGTCCCTCTGATTCTTAACATTCATTCAATCAGCAATAGTAAAATTAATAGAGTACGAAAAAGGGCAACTTCAAAAGCGATGAAGCAGAAGCAGCAGCAGCAGCAGCACCTGTGGAGCACTTCAAAGCTGAGGCCGTCGTAGTTATTGTTCAAGATGTTGCGAATACCGTGCTCGAGCATCTTCCATGTCTTATCGGCGTAGCCGGGGTCGAGGATCACCGGGTTCTTGAATGGCTCGATGCTGAAGTTACTCTTCCTCGGGTGGTCGCTCATCGGGTCCGGATGCGGCTTCCGGTCGGAGGGAGGTGGGCGGGGGGAGGGCGATGAGGCCCTATGAAGAGCGAGGGATTTGGTTGAGAGGGAAGGAGGAGGGCTTTTGTTCGAAGGCGTCGACGGAGGGAAATAGAGGGAGCGAGAAGTTTTGGTGTTAGTTGATGACGGTTTCTGTTTTCTTTTGTGATTATTATTATTTTTCTGTTTTATTTTTTTAAATAAAGTAAAAAGTTTATTATTTGTTTTTTTTTTACATTTGGCAATCCTTTTCCTATTGGTAAGCTTTAAAAAAAAATAAAAATATATTATTTTATTATTTACAACATCTTTATTATTATTATTATTATTATTATTTACAACTCTACCTCCTCCGTTGCTTCGAAGATTGCTGCTATTGTTTCATCTTCCCTATCTTTGTTTCCACCCACTCCCTTCCTCCTCTCCTAGCTCTCATCGTTCTATGTTGTATCGATGTCGCTTGTTACTATAACATCGTTGGTTATCTATCGCGTGTCACTCGCTATTCAATGAGAAGAAAAGAAAAATATTTACATTCATTTATAAAAGGTGTCCTCAAAATATTAGATGTTCCTAACATAAAATTATAAATAACAAAAAAGTTATCAAATAATTTTTTTTAAAGTAACTTCATATTAATATCTTTGATGAGAGATTGAAGGAACTAAGGATCTTAGGAGTTTTTTTAAACAAACTTAATAGGCTTTGTTGGAAGGTGATAAGGAGTACACAGTAAGCTAATCGTTATTCAACGTATAACAATCCGGGGTGGAAGGAGAAGACAAAAGCCATCATCAGACTCATTTGCCCACATGGGCAAGGGTCCAAGGCACGAGGTTATGGGCTACCTTCTCTTTTCGTCCACATGGTTAAGAGGTTAAGAAGAAGCTATTGGATGCAGTTAGAGGTTATCTTCCCATAGAATATTTTATGAAATATTTTATTCATTTACGATCAGGTATTAAAGCTCATCTTTAACATGATGAAAAGGGTAGGATCACTTTTTTGACCAACAATGAAAAGGTGTTGGAGGGACCAGATCCGGAAATCTCTCTCGACCTTAGCCTTCGTATAAGTGATACCTCGAGAGCTCAACGTTTCCATCTCAGACACCTTGGATAGCACTACACATATGGGTCCAAACCACATTAGGCTGACTAAGATGTCAACGATTTCTTCCCATAATATTTTGGCACTAGAATAAGGGCACAATGTCGTAGGAACACCTGCTTGTTGACTTTATCAATAAATGCTCGAGTGAGGAGGTTTTACTTCTGAACCATAATACTTTCACCTAAGAGGGATAGTAGCCACCCTTTTCGCATATGGACGCATCCACCATAGCATAAACGTCTATGCAATACTGATGTATATTCAATAACTCAGGTCTTTAACCCCCAAGGACGACCTCAAGCCACCTATTCATCATTGTCGATGTGTTCTTGTATCTCAATCAGCAAGTGTAAATGCTAAAAAGCATAATATAGGTTGTCGCTTCACTTTTGCCCTAATTAGCCTAACAAGCGACGCCACCAATTCAATCATGGTCCCTAGCTCAATCGCTATTAGCACTATCACCCATTATGGTTCCCCCACTCGATGTGGTATCGACATCCTAGGAGCACTCGAGACTAATCAAACCACTAGCTGGGAGAATATTTCGATTCCCAACCGTAGAATTCAACGGACCACATCACTACTCTATCTTGCCTGAATCTGAGACATAATCGATGAATTCAATACAGGATTCTCTACGGATCCAACTACGATAGATAAATCGACGTTTGGAGGAGATATGATGAGAGTTTTAACAATTAAAAGGGGAAGTGCTTGTCAACCCCACCTAAGGTTGATTATCATTCACCTAGAAAATTCAGGAGGAGCCAATTCTAGTAAACTTTCACCTCCTGTTATCAGAAGCATTCGGTGGTAGTGCTGACCCGATAGAGTACATTATAGCTTTCCGTGCTTAAATATTATTTTATGATACTTTGAATGCTCTGATGTGTCACATCTTTTCGACCACGTTAAAAGGCCCAACACGAGAATGGTACACTCGTGCTTTTCATCAGTTCTTTTGGCCAGCTCGCGAGGCCATCAGTGGTACCGCTTCTCGAACTAAAGCAAGGGGAGAAGGAAATGCTTATAGACTTCATCGCTTGATTTATGAATAAAATCTAAGGTGTGGTAAATATCCATCGGTTACTCATAATACAGACCTTCATGATGAGGCTCAAGCCCTCTCACCTCTTCTAATCATTGATAGTGAGGCTACTAGCGATTGTACCAAAGGCACATCAAATGGTCAATCAATATATTATCACTGAGATAATGGTCTCGAGTAAACGTGAGTCACGCAAGAGGTTAAAGCAGGAGTAGCTACAATCCACTCTAAACCCAAGGACACTATCGTACAGGAGAAATAAATGACCCGAGTTATCTCTCCTAAGATTCGAGCAAACCCCCCTAGATATAGCTAGAACTAAAGTATTTCTATGAGAAGAAGCTCTTAAAGATCCTCATTAAATAAAGATTCAATTGACAGAAAGAGACAAATCCAAATACTATCAGTTCCATCAGGATTATGACCACAATATAAAAGATTGTTGTGACTTGAAAATCCAAATTGAAAACTTTATATGTTGGGAACATCTCGGATAGTTCGTATGAAAGCACTAAAAATCCTCACCCGGAATTTAGGAGCCAATAAAGGATAGATTAATATCATCCGTGAACTTACCTCGAGAGAGACAGATGATTAGTCAACTCTCACAGGCTTTGTGAATTTATGCGCACCGAAAGGTTCAACTCCTTCGCCTTTGTGAGCGCAGATAGAAGTGATGCATTCTGCCATGGCGACAAATGGAGCTTCACACGGGCCTCCTCCGTAGTCCACTAGTGTGAAGTCAGTCTTCCTTGACACAAAGCCAAACGCCACTTGCATCGAAGAAAGAGACAAAACAACCATCACTCTCTAATATTAACAAGGGTGGTTGTTTAATGGCAAGTTCTTCATCCTAGTGTCCAGGAATTCTCTCAGAATGCTGCAAGTAGAATATAAGTTCTTGATTCGATTGAGCTCAGCTTCTTTGATCATTTCACATTTCTAAATATATTTTACGCTGGCTGAGAAGTCAACTTAGAATATAATACAAGTCACCAAACAACTTCCTCGTTTAATGCATTTAAGCAGAATATTTCCATACTCAACATCATCATGGTGTATGTTTATAAGTTGCTTCCTCGTGAGACAATGATTCCCAGCATGTGCGGATAAATATAAGCACAAATGCTATATATTAATTGATTGGCGGAATTCATCGCTCGATATATGACGGTATGCATGATAGTATAATCAATGATAAGGAGGCAGATCTGGCAAACGATTGGGCCACATGAACACCGATCCAAAAGGGCGGTTAGGGAATATTCTATCCAGGAGAATATTATCCCTTATCTTTCACTCATTATAAAAGGTTATTTTTGATATGATAATCAAGATTAGTTATTTTTTATTAAATCTTTTTCACTCACGTTAAAATTGATTTGAACATTGAAGAGACTAAGTCGAAAAAGTCATTTGACCTTCATCCTCATGTAGTCATGAAGCACACTCAGATGTGCCTCAGCCCCCATAAGAGTCGTTAAGCCACCCAAGCAGTAACTCACCTCTCTTGTGCACATGGGCTCTAGTTGTGTGACTCAACTAGTGTTCGAGCAGTAACTCAAGCAGTAATAGTATGCATCATCCAAGCAGTAACTCAACTAGTGTTCGAGCAAGGACGCTCCATCTTTGACTTATAATACCTTCACTCATAAGGGATAGTAATCGATGTTTTCAAATCTCGATGCATCCACCTTATCACATATCCCAATACAATACCGGCATCTATTCAATGATCTCAACTTCTCTCCCCTAATGAGAATCCTGATCCACATACTCATTCTCACTAAGATATTTTTGAACATCAACATCACCTAGAAAGTATAATATTAATAGGGATGATGCACACTATTGCCCCACTCTTATCTCAGCTAGCCAAATCAATGACTCCAACCCTTCATAGCTCGTAGTCCCATCGACACCGGCTAAGGTCATTTGGCCTAACGTGATGCCAATCTCTCAATAATGCCCAAGGTTGGTTGAGCATTTGACAAACAAGGTGCTTCAGTCACCTACCATGGAGTTTAGCTGACCTTGCCACCCATAATCTATCTTGATCGAGTCTAAGGCTACGCAATCAGTGGATTCCATAAATTATACCCTCTAAATGCAACTATAACTATTTAAATTCAAGAGAAGCCAATTCCCATCAAATTATGGAGTTTAGCTGACTTTGTAGGTGTTTGATGGTGGCACAAACCCAATTGGACACATAGTAGCTTTTCGTATTTAGATGATGCTATACGACTTATTAGATGCCCTGATATGTTGTACCTTCCCCACCACACTACGAGTTTGCCTCGAAAGTGAAATGCCCATCTACAAGTCATTCTCGATGATTTCCTTCACCCAACTAGCTAAGGAGCTTAAGCAACACTACATTATGAATGTGTGTCCCAAACGCTTGTGACAACCCTCTTGAGACTTTAGCAAGCAAAGAGAGAGGCACTCGTAGGGAGTCTTCACCATTACCAGAAGGGTCAGTGGAGAGATAGATTGATGTCATAATTAGTGGACTAGTGTTCGGAAAGGATAGCTCATCAATCCACAAGGCTTATGTCAAGCCACCAACAAGAAGCACTAAAGAATGGATGATAACTTAGAGATAACATATAAGGAAGAAGAAGTGAGGTACCTCGACTCAAACAATGACAATGCCCTAGTGGTATCCATGAGGATGATTAATGCTCTAGTGAAGAGGGTCATGATTGAAATAAGGAGCTCCGTCAACATCCTCTATTATGATGCTTATTAGTACTTGGGTTTGATGACTAATGACCTTGCCTCGATGGTCTTTTCCTTGATGGGGTTCATTAGTAATTTTATCTCTCCCTTGGGGATCATCAACTAGCACATCATATTTGGGAAAAAGCCCTACTCAAAGACGATCTCAACCAAATTCATAATAGTGGACATTCTCTTAGCATACAACATGATCATAAATCAACCAATATAAAACAAATAAGAGTGGGTGTCATAGAACTGAGAAGCAACCCAAAAGAGTAGTGCTAAAGCTATCTAGTAGTAGTTTCCCTCCCAAACAAAGCTGAACCCAAGATGCCCCTAATAGACCTACAAGATGCCATAAAACCAACCCCCATCCTAACCCTATGGAGTTGCTAGTTAAGATACCCCTTGACCAAGCTCGACCCAACTGAACTGTTAAGGTTGGGGTAATGCTACTTGAACCGAGGAGGGTACAACTCATTGACTTCCTCTAAAGTAATATGAAAGTTTTTATGTAGTCGTCAAGAGATATGCTTGGAATTGATCCCAACGTGCATTATCACCATCTGAACATCTCACTAAGGCATGACCAGTGAAGTAGAGGCCTCAAAATTTTACTGCTAACCATCAACAAGTAGTCAACACCAAGTAGACAAGTTGTTAGTTGCTTGTTTTATTTTTGAAGTGCACTATCTTTAGTGACATTTCGTATGGGCTTAATGTTACCATACTCAATATACAATCTCTGGGATATTAGATGAACGAGGGGCTATAGATATATGGTAATTGAAGACAAACATGTCCAATAGATTAGGTCCCCTAAACCGTCTGGGGACTATGGCGTAGTGGCCTAGTACGTCCATAGTCGATGAGTAGTTCACTATATCAGAAGGAGTTCTAACAAGATCGACTTACAACCAACTCGGTATCAGGCCTAGAGGGTCATAAACATATGACGAATATTACGATGAGTGGAGTATGGATATAAGATATCCACGAAACCCATAATTTGGATCCTATAGATGAGATCCAATGAGATTATGTAATTGGATAGAGTTCTAATATCCAATAAAGATATGATCAATTAAGGGCTAAGCTGCATGTACCTTTATAAATAGGAGAAACCTCACGGTTCATAGGCTAGAACTACTGATGATCACCCCTCTTATTCTCCTTAGCCTCCTCTCTTTTTTCCTTGGCTTCGGTAACCTTGTGCTGCACATAGAGAGAGAGAGATCTCGTAGTAATCTAAGGAGTATCATCGTTGCATCTGTCGTATGGATTATCACTATAGAGGAGTATGTGAGTTCTCCATCTTCTCTATTGGATCTAAAAATTTTAAGGATATACGATCTCCCTAAGTAACACTTCTCACATGATATGTGTGGTTTTCTCGCATACTAATCGTTGCATAACGATCAAGTACTTGACTTTGGGAAATATGATTTTGTTTTTATTTTCTATTGTGCAAGAGATGTCGATCCACGATTTCCCAACAGAAGCATTCTAAACGTTGAGAAAATTTTAAATGCACCTTAACCCAACAAAGTATGTCTTTAGGGTTAATTCAAAAAAGTTCTTTGCTTCATTGTGCACCAATGAAAGATAGGTAAAAATCTTGAGAAAATGGGTCATATTAAAAATGCATCCATCTCGATCGATCAAAGAGGTTTAATAGTTAATAGGTCGACTAATAGCCCTCAATCGATTCCTGTCTCAATTAGGTGACAAATGTCTCATGTTCTTTCGAGCGTTAAAAAACCTAAAGGGCTTTGCATGAATGAAAGAGTCCTATGGAGCCTTTGACAAATTAAAGGATCACCTAGCCAAGTTGTCGTAGCTCACCTCTTTGAGCTCGGGGGAGATCCTAAGCCTATATCTAGCTACTATCAAAATGACCATCAATTTAATTTTATTTTGATAGGACATGAGAATTCAGAAGCTTATCTACTATATCAATCATATTCTGAGTGAAGCCAAGCTACCGTACCTACTGATAGGGAAGTTAACATTTATACTAGTGCTAAAGCTACGTTTATATTTTTCAGCTTATGTGATTTATATGATTACTAAATAGTCCCTTCAATATGTCCTTTTCAAACTCTATGGGTTTGACTAACTACTTAAGTCGTTGACGACACCTCGATCGACGATTACATTGGACTTGTCCTTAAGGACCAAATAAATATATATTTTGTAAGGTCTTTAGCATCTTCGTCACTTACCAATTAAAAAAAATATTCAAAATTCAACATCTTCAATAATAAATATTTTATCTAAAAATATTGAGATTCAGTTCAATAGGAGGGTTAGGAAATTTTTTTGTCCAGAAACATTTCATAAAATAATTTCCTTTTATATATTGTTTCTTAATCTATTATAAAAAAATTATTTTTGGTATGATAATCAAGATTAGTATGATCGCATATGTGGGTCCCTTCCTTTTAATCAATAGGAAGGTAGCATTCGGGGGAGAAAGAAAGGGTCCCAGAGAGAGAGAGGTGTCTGGGCTGTTTCATGCGTCGGACGCCAAGTCATTCGCGGAAAAGGCCACCGTGCGGGGGTACAGTCAGCATCGTTACCTGGGCGAGACGAGAGGGAGAGGGAGAGGGAGAAGGCCGCTCGGCACACGCGAGGGAGAGGGTTTCTCCACCCCGCCCCCCTCCTCTCTTAACACCAAGCAGAGCAAGCAGCAGCACTAATCCCCCAAACCAACACACCGACCCTAATTCAACTCGGCGACGCAGGTGATCGTGGCTTCTCTGATTGATCTTTGTCCCCTCGATCTCTTCTTTTAGGTTGTGGCATGATTTCTTGGTTTGACTTAGTTTGTCGTGCTTCGCTTTCCTTGGGTTTAGACGCGACTGTGATGCTCAATGTCAAGATTTTAGTTGGGTTTCGGAATGGTAAAACCGGATTAACGCAGTTCCAAAGCTCAACCTTGTTTCTTTTCGGATCCGGAAACTCGGAACTCTTTTTTTAAAGGAGGAAAGATTGAATTGCTGCTTCCGAAGTGTGCCGTTGTCCAATCAATTGTTTCTATTCGATTTAATGTTAAAAAGGGTGGTCTTTTATGCAACTTCTTTATATAGATGAACCAAACTGATTGCGAAACTTATTGAGTTGTTCTTTCTGGCAATGCGGTCTCACTAAGAAAGAGTAGTTTGGTAGGTTATTCGAGGACAGCTTGGAGAATGGTGTCGGACGATCCCTCTACTACTATTAACGAGTCAAATGTGGCAGCTGAGTCGACAGTTGGCGGGTTGGTCAGTAACTTGTCACCGCAGTTTTAAGCTTTCTTATCTGTTATTGATAACCGGAGTTGCTTGATGTTGCTAGATCTGTGGTGTTCTTGTCTTTGATATTGTTTGACTATATTATGCATGTGACGGTTCTGGTCCCTCAAATAATGCCGTCTAAAGTTTGAGCTACATGGAGTGCTTGACTTATAGGGCAATAGTAAAGATTAAAGTATGTATATTGATCCGTGGAACCCTGCAGCAGCTTGCTGGCTGTATAAAGATACTAGCTCAACCTAATCTCTACCCTATGAAGCAACCCAAGTGCTTCCATCAGGGGTTCATTGGGAACTCTTCTCTCTACATGCAGTGGAAGTCCTTGATGGATAAGAACATGTTTATTTTGAAGCACTTTAGGATCTTAATGTGTCAAAAGTTTCATGAAGCTTGCATTGTCTTCTGAGATAGAATCATTACGGTTGGTGGTTAAGGTAGATATCAGTATTCATATCGGCATATCCAAAGATCCTATAAGATCTGTTGGGATAGTGCATGCAGCATACGCTTGCTAAGTGGCTTCTAATTTTGTGCACATCAAAGCCATTAATCCTCAACTTGAAATATGAAGCCAAACAGAGGCATCTCCATGCAAGTCGTTTAACCTGATCCATTTATACAAATTAGGACATGCATGCAAACTATAACTCACAATAAGTCAGTGTGCTTTTAAACTTTCAGCATGATTATGACTTATATTGGTGATCTATTAACGCTTGATCTATCTTGTAGATTACTTGTATTTGCAGCTGGTTCCTAAGAATCTTATCAGATAATTCGTGACCCATTATCTTTTTCTGTTTGTTTCAAATCTAAATTCTGAGATGCTTGTTGTTGTATGTCTCTTTCTAGCAAAAAGAACCAGAGTGGAGTTCCAAAGAAGATACATAAAGCTGAAAGAGAGAAACTTAAACGTGACCAGCTGAATGAACTCTTTCTTGTGGTTGGTCATGTAGTTGGTAAATGTCTCTTTGGTCAGTTACGATATATGTGTATGGTAATTATGGTGCATATTACTGTGATCAGAACAGAATCGACACGTTACCGAGGAGTATAGTTTTAATGTTCTTCTCAAGATCATATATATATTTTTGGATTCTTTTGATGGAATATTTTTTCTCAATATATGTAGCTTGGGACAAGGGAAAGTTTGTAGACCATATATTGTTGTCACCAAGGAATATTTTTCTCAATATATGTAGACCATATATTGTGGTGATTAGAACTTAAGTGTGAGGCTTGATGGTATCCCTATTGAGGTTTGAAAAAGTTTATGGGACAAGGAAATAGCTTGATTAACTAGTTTATTTAAAAAAATCATGATATTCAGAAGGATGCCTAATGAATGAAAAAAAAGTTTTTTAGTGTCAATTTACGAAAATAAGGATGACATACGAAACTATTCAAAGTATAAAGGAATTAAAATCATGAGTCATACTATGTAACTTTGGAAAAGAGTAATCAAAGTAGGATAAGGCTTGAAACAAATATATCTGAAAATCAATCTAGTTTTATGCTTGGAAGATTAATCATAAAAGCTATTTATTAATTAAAACAATTAATGAAAAATATAGGGAGAAAAAAAAGTTTTGCATATGATTTTTATTTACTTAGAAAATACTTATGATAGGATTCCTAGAGATTTATTATGATGGGTTTTAGAAAAGAAAGATATATATATCCATTAATTATATTAATGTTATTAAAAATATGTATGATAATATAGCTACTAGTTTTAGAACTATAGAGAGTGTGTCTAGTGAATTTTCTATTAGTATAGGATTACATCTAGGATCCATATTAAATCCTTACTTTTTCACATTGATAATAGTTCACTTATATGATAGACTTCTTTGATGTATGTTATTTGCCGATGATATTATCTTAGTTGATGAAAGCCTAAGTGAAATTAATTATAAACTTGAGTCATAAAGGTAAGCTTTAGAAACTAAAGGTTTGATTAAATAGGACTAAAACTAAATATATAAAATCTAATTTTAGTGATTCTAGAAATAGATAGGAGAATATAACCAAGTTGGATGGACGAGAAGTTCCGTTAAGGAAAAACTTTAGGTATCTTGGATCAATTATTCAATAAGATGGACAAATCGATAAAGATATTACTCAAAGAGTAAAAACAATATGGTTAAAATGATAAGGGGCATCAAGAGTTATGTGTAATCATTGGATACTTTTGAGATTAAAAGAAAAATTTTATAAAACAATTGTGAGACCGGTAATACTTTATGAATCTGAGTGTTAGACAGTTAAGAAACAATACATACAAAAAGTTTGTATTGTCAAAATGAGAATGTTGAGATGGATGTATGGAGTTACTAGGAAAAATATGAAAAAAAACACTTTTATTCATGAACAACTAAGTATCGCTTCGATAGATGATAATATTAAAGAAAATCATTTAAGATAATATGGATGTGCTAAGGAGACCTCCGGATACGATAGTCAAAAGAGGTGAAATGATGAGTATCAGTGGTACGAGAAGATATAAAGGAAGACTTAAAAAGACTTTAATATAAACTATAAATAAAGATTAAAATAATCTAAATATAATCAAACATATGACCTTTTACATATCTCAATAACGGCAAAAGATTCATATAGTCGACCCCAAATAATTGAGACTTACGGTTTTGTTGTTGTTGTTGATGTAGATATAGATGATTCCTACTAGTGAATAAATGTCTTTCAAATTTTACTAAAAGTTCATCTTTCCAAATATGCTTCCTGAAGAGTTTGTCAACATGCTTTTATGATTACCATCAATGATAGCCACTTAGAAGCTCTTTCAAATCATCTAGGGAGTCCTCAAGATCTTGAGTCAGAATATTTTGTCTTGTGCAACTCATTAACCTTCTGCTTGTGGAAAATTCAGTGATTTTGCTAGCCTCCATTACCTTTTAAAATTTTCTTTTGAATTCTTTCAAAGAGCAAACTTGATATAAAAATCTTATCCTATGCATTGTTTTTCAAAGCCACATTATCCCTAAGCAGTATATATCTACATACACATAGCATAGTAAGCCCAGCCACCAGTTTTGTGCATTACCACCATATACATGAAGAAGCAGCTGTGTTTAACAAGAAAACCATTTGTCATGTCTGATTATGTTTTTCTCACTACAATACATATTAAATATACATCTTTATGCCCATCTTGGTAAACATAATTTTCATGTGGAAGATTTTGTATGCTTTCTTGAATAAGGAGCTTCATCCCATTTTAATGTCTATGTGCAGAACCAGACCGACAAAACAATTGTAAGGCTTCCATATTGGGTGATACTGCCTGAGTACTAAGATATCTCTTCGTGCATGTAGAATCTCTCAGGAAGGAAATGCAGCTCTGCTATCTGAATCACACTATAAGTATAAAACCTAACTGTCGACCCTAAATTTTAGAAATGTTGTCACTTTTGTATGCCATGGACATACATAAATGTCGATAGAAACTCCACTGCATAAGTTAATTGAAATATCAAAACTTGCAAGGCGATTTTATTCTACTCTTTGTTGATTAGAGAAAGAATACATTTTATACCATGCGGCAAAATGAAACTTTACATCATTGTTGGCATCTACTATAAGATTGCAGAAAATTTTCCATTGGTAAATTAAACATCTCTAGCAATTATGTGCTTTGCACTGAAGTTATTAGTTAATTTATTGCCTGCAAGATGTTGGTGTACTGGCTCATTTGTTCAGACATTTTTAGCAAATTCCAAAAAGATGCTCACTACAATCTAACTTCTTTTGATACCACTAGAATTCTGCCAATCAAAATGGTTCATGCAGTAAATTCTGCAAGTCTGAAACATAGTATATTATATATGTTCTAGAGTTCATAATGCAAAATAATCTAATTTCACGACCTTGTGCCTAATAAGAAAATGATTCATATTTGATTTTATAGTTCTTTTTTGCTACAGATACCAATGGGCAACACATATGGCAGTTTGTCATGGTGCTGTCATTAATCCAATTCTGATCATCTTTTCTTGGAACATTCTTTCTAGTTTCTTTTGTTTTTGGAAACTCCGGGACTGTGGCTGTGATCCGGACAATGACTTTTGTATGTTGTCTCCCGGTTGGTCATACAATTTCTAATGCTGGTTTTGCGTTTATATATCTGAATGTGGTGAATGTATCAGGTTGCCACGGAGAGGAATGAGCTGAAAGATGAGAACACTACATTACAAGCTGAAATATCCCAGCTCCAAAAGGAACTGCAGGGGAGATCGAGTTATAATCCCACATGGAGCGACAACATCAATTCAATGACTCCCACTCAGCCGCAGCCGACTGCCACAGGGCTTCCAATGCTGCATCGGCCAGTTGCTATTGGATCCACACAAGCAACCCCCATTCGGCAGCTCCAGCACTTTTCCGGTGGAAAGAACAAGCACTCCACCACCAACGCCGCCTGGGCTTTCCCAGGTGATGAGACGACATGCCAGATATCCGACTTTATCGGACTTGCAGCCGGGTCTTCTCCTTTGGACTTCTCACCAGGATCACAAGAAGAGAGATGTGGCAGCTGTGGCATTAGCACTAGCAGCGAGGAGGAAGGATGTAATACAGCATCAACTGGTATATCACTATAATCAAGAAATGTACATTGCAAATCCGATAATTTTTTCCCCATTTGTTAATGATCAAAATGAAGAATGTCACTGACGCATTACAAGAATTCATGAATGTGATGTTGCCAAAGGCAAAACGGTGAGTTTGTGGGGAAGCAGTATTGATGGCTTGAGTTAATCTGTATATATGTATTTCTCTGAATCATGGAATTCAGGCTTCTTTCATCTCATTCTACCGAAGGTTTTGTTTGTTTGGTACTTTTATGACATGTTTATAGCTGAGAGAACCTATCATGTTTCCAACCAGAGTTTAAATGGTTGTCTCGCTAACGTAATTTCTCATTGACCTTAATGTTTAATAGGTTGTGGCGCCAATTCAGCCTCAGCCTCACACGGTGGAGGGCCCCACGCCGAGCCCGCTGCGCCTCAATGTTCGTGCTCGTACCGGCAGCCGTCAGATTAGGTGCGCCCATGGCGGTCCCACGGCGTGTCATTTCCACTGCGGACGTACAGTCACCTCGTCTCCGGTCCCAGCCGAGGACACAATCGTCCAGCTTTTCTCGGCGGCTAATTTGCTGCAGAAGGCTCGGTAGTCGGCAACCATTCGATGCAGCTTTAGCCTCTCTTTCTCCAAAGTTGATTCAGTTCTGGAGACGTCTGCGACGTTTTTGCTTTAGCCGAAAAGCTTGACATTATACTGCAGCGTTTGGACCTGCCTATGATCCTTCCTCCCTTGCTCTCTCTCTCTCTCTCTCTCTCTTACTTTTCTGACGCATGGTAGATTTTGTTGTCATCGATCACATGGTGCAATGATCCCTGTCCTCCTTTGGTTATGCCTTTCGTTTTGGTCGATTTAAATCTAGTTGTTTGGACGTCAGATTCCTTAAAACAAGCTTGCTACAATGTGTCTCTAACAAGATTGTTTCCTTGGTCATCATTTCCTCTTCCTCTTTTTTCTTTTCTTTTGCCTTTCTTTCTTTCTTTCTTTCTTTCTTTTTGAGGGAAGAGTCTATGAATTGGCGTTTTGCAAGTTTACTATGCATTCCTCTAGGTGTTCTTTTTCTTCTTTGTCTTGTTTCATCTTTTTATGAAGGATTCTATAGGTTTTCTTATTGTGCATATCGAGTAATGTATCGAGTAGCTAAGAAGCCTAATATATTAAACAGCAGCAAAATCATCAAGCATAGTTAAACTAGTTTACACCTTTATTATATACTCTTGAGCACCTTAGATAACCCTCAGATCTACTGACCAGGCTTCCTGATGTAGTATTAGAGAGAGAGAGAGAGAAAGAGAGAGAGGACAACATCAATATAAAACTCTCTCTAGGGCCTGAGCAGGCTCCGAATGATCTCAGCCTGAGGGCTGTTGCTGTCCATTGTCGCCATTAGGTCGGAGAGGCGGTCGCTCAGGTCTTCCACCTCCCGGTGCAAGCTCTTGATGTAGCTGCATGTCTCCTTCAGCAGCTTCGACGCAGACGCCTGCATGCCCATAACACACACACACACTCTTTAGTGAACCTTCATGGAGTGGCCACCGACAAACAAAGAGACTCAGTTGGCGCTTTGTTTCCTCACTCTGCCTGCACTCCTGCGCCGGCGCGACTCCGGGAGCAGAGACTGGAGCTTGGAGACGAGCTCATTGATCTCTTCATCCGTGATCGCGCTACTTCTGCCGGACATGGTCGTAATGTCTGCAACGCCTTTCTTTTTTCTCTTTTCCCTCCTCTGAGCTATGGAGCCAAGCGTAGGGAAGAGAAGAAATGCAGTGTTTTATATAGAAGGGAAGAGAGAAAGGAAAAGGCAGGAGAGTTATACTAGATAGAGTAGCTCAGGGACCATGTGTCACCCCTCTGTACTCTACCATTGGGCCCAACTTGATCCTGGCCCATCATCCATGGAGGCAGCAGGAGCCCCACACCCCTCTCTCTCTCTCTCTCTCTCTCTCCAGTGTCTCTCTCTGGAAAATGGCTAAAACAAAGGAATCAGTTGACCTTAAGGCATTTTGTGTAGGTAGTTGTTTAACCATTTTACTTTGTACCTGAAAGATGCCTTGTGTCTCTTCTGTTTTTGGCATAGGACATCTTTTTCTTGTTCTTGGTATTGTCTTCTCTTATAGATTTGTAGGGCTAATGTATTCCTAAATCTCCAATGGGGTACACTTCCAAAACATCAACTTAGGTGGTGGCTTCCTGAAAACTGAAACATATGTAACATTTCTTTTAACAAAGTATTAACACTAATTGAGGTTTTGACATTATTACGTCGACAATCAACCGATGAAAATTATCTATAATTCCATATCTACATGTTTTTCGAGTTGGGGGATGATAAGAGGTTGAGTTGGTGAGTGCTTGGGATCATAATAGAACACACACATGGAAGGCTTTGGAGGTGCCTGTGGGGTACATGAGTGAGAGAGAAGGTCTATATAGACCTCTTACTTTCATTATATGCATATTTGAGTGTGTTCTATGTGTGCATAATGGTATACATACATACATATATACATACATACATACATATATATATATATGGGTGTGTATAAAAAAAAGAACAAGGTATGTATGTGCATATGAAAAATATAAAAAAAATATTCCTTTCAAAAATAACAAATTAAGTAGTCCTTCCGAAGGTTCAAAAAATATAAACGATAAGAAGGCATTCATGTATCATTGCATCATGATTGCAGAGCTAAATAATTGGCATTTTAAGTACAAGAAGTGAGCAAAACAGTAATAGTACGCTGGGAAGTACTTCTCCATGCTCGGTGTATGCTTCATGTGCACTATGTTTGCCTTGGATTTCTCATGAATGGTCCAGCTGCTAGTGAACAACGATTAAATGGTGCCCCCCCACAAAGGTTGTGAAGTCTTTTTCCGAGAGTGCAAAGCTCCCCACAAGAATTGTCATCCGTCGTTTCACCAATTTGTCACCTGTGATAGCCTGCCATTATCAATCGAGCTGGCGTATCTTTGATTTTGCCGCTCCTTGAATCAAGTGTTCATCTCGTCTAATAAACTGCTAGATGATGCTATCACTTGTACTACTACTTCTGTCCTTTTTACTCACTCTGCAAAATACTGGGTTTCTCTGTCTGTGTGTGTGTGTGTGTGTGTGTGAGCGAGAGAGAGAGAGAGAGAGAGAGAGAGAGGTTTCTGATGTGATCTGAATCTGGTCTCCACGGGACGTGATATGCATCTGCATGGGGTAGACAGTCGTGCATGGGATGCCCCCAGTTCGTCGCCACGATCACGTGCTCATGTCTGAGGTAGGTTAATCGTAGCCATTTCAATCTCCACAGTCCTCTTACCCTCTTCTGTCTTTTCCCCATCGGTGATTGATAGAAGTCCTCTTGGGGCCATCTCCATCGTCGAGCAATGACCAACTGTTTTGGCCTGTGAGTGTTCGCTCACCATCTCGTTCTACTTTGCATGCGGCAGTTGTTGTACACATGTAGCAGTTGCAGTATGTATACGTACCTCATACTGTCCTCTTTGACTTTGATTCCTGAGTTGGCCATGGCAGAAGCGCTCCTATTACCTCCGTCAAAACTAATTATTCTCCCTACTAGCAACTCCTTGTAATCTCTACCGATGAGCAACTCATTATTATGCCTTACAAACTGCAACACTCTTAGGTTCTCCTCATTTTCCTTTCTGCTGCAAATAACCCAAAACCTCCACCGAGTAGTCACACCATGAAAGAAACTTGGTGGCCATACTTGTGTCGAATTCCTACTGAGTTCTGCATGAACCAAACTCTTCTGTATGTTCCCCATAGACATACGTTCTTCAGATCAAGTTTCAGTAGCTCGTGAGTTCTGTACAAGAGGTATGTCAGTAGCAGCGTGCACTAATTGAGCCCATAAAGCAGGAGATTCAGATCTTTCAGGAGTCATATCCTCGGATTATATTAGCTTGGCATCCAACTGATGCTGCCACATTCATCAGCTCATATGTGTGATGTAAATTCAGATTTTATGAGTTGGAAAATAGATTATTTGTTTTAGACTGTTACAGTGTCCATACAGAAAAGAAACAGAAGACCTAAGTGAAGATGAGAGACGCCATATATACCATTTCCATATTACGCACTTCTCGAGGACATAAACCCTACAGGATGAAGTTGCTACCTCTTGCCGACACAGCTATATATGGTCCTCGTCTTACCTCGATGTCATTCCTACCATGCATGTTGTTCTGCATATGGGTGTTCACAGTCCTGGTGGAGTACTTACTAGTTTGCTTGGGGAACATGGTGATCAGAATAACAGATTCAAGTATACACAAATGGTTTGTATGCGAAGAAAAGGAATTATAATTTTACTGAATGGTTTTGATGAATGTCAGAATACACTGCTCTAGAATTTTTCTTTAGTAAATGTAATTTGGCATGGTTTATATATATATACATATATTATTATCTGAAGAGACACATCTTGATTAGTTTCAGAAATTTGTGGCTTTGAAACAAGAACAATGGTGATTGGAAACTGGAATCTTACGGCTGAAAGGCCCTTCATTGTTGGGCCTACAGAATTTTGCATGCTACATCCTAAACTCTTGAGATATTTCTAGCGTTTGATCATCCAAATGATGTTGGGGAATGTATCAAACAAGTTCACGAAACAGGCACAAGGAAGGATCACATCTCATCGAGCTTTTCAAGATACTCTTGAAGGCCTCAGAGCATGGTTTGTGCTTCTTCCACTTCTTCTTCTTCTTCTTCTTCTTACACCCTTCCCAAAGCACAACGTAATCCATGATTCTGATGCACCCTTTTCTACGAACGTAAAAGATCCAAACACCCAAACTACAAGTCACGATCACATCAACGAGATGTCATCCACATCATAATTCTGGAGAGGTGGCGCCGATGCACGGAGCCTTTCACCGACTTTTTTTGGGGAAGCTCAAAACAAATGGAAGAAGGCGTCGCAAGAAACAGCAGCACCGTCCATCACATTACTCCATGTCACTGCTCGTTAGAGATGCGGCCACGTGAGGGATGTAACGTATAAGACTGAATAATGTACATGCGGTGCCATGTGTTCTTAAATATATGATGATGGTGTATAGACTTGGCTACACTCAAAGGACAGCTTTACGTATATAAAATAGTTGGGTGGAACACACAACCAAAATCGTTGAAGCTTATGCATCCTTGCATTTGTGTTGATCCTACATTCATGGATGTATCAAGCACTTGGCTTCCACTGTTAACCTAACAAGAGCTAGCTTTGTTCCTAATCTATTTCCATCTTCAGTAGAGGTTTTTGGAAGCTGTTTCAAGTCCCGGCAGTAGCTAGCAAGGATTGATGCTTTGTGCTTCAAGTCATATTCCAAAAGATGGAAATTGATCCTGTAAATGATTGTCCATGAATCAATCCAACTCCCTCTGAAAGAAAGCCAGTAGGGATGACCGTATCCATTGCATCCGTGACTTCTCTTCTGGCTTTCAGCTATTCCTCCTGCAAGTTACAAAGTGGCCTCTGTGCTGTGTCTGTGCATAGTGTTTCTTTGACGCATTACTTTGTTTCAGTACAAAATAACCAAAAAGTGACTGCATAAAGTTCCTGATCATTGTACATTGATTTCGGGTAGTTGCATCAGCATATGGCTGGAATCATTGCCTCTTTAGGGTTTTAGTCAGACCAGTCTTTCTCTTTCTCTTATTGCTTCGGGCACCAGCTTATCATTCCTAAACATGGTTTTGAGCATGTAAAAGAAGTTGCTTGGCACTCCTGTAACATGGGGCATCATTGCCATTACTGGCCCAGCAGTCGCTCCACCAGTAAAGCAACTTGGGTTTTGATTACAGTGCCAATTTACAGCACCACATGGGTGTAGAAGAAAGCTTTCTCAAGCTTTTCAACATCGAGTATCCTTGTGGGGCATCATACGACAGCTTTGCATGTGATTCCTTGTTCCTCTTGGTTTGACCGAAAGAGCTTGATGCAATCTACATGGGGAAGAAGAGAAGACTGTCAAGTGCTCATCGGATCCTCCCTCGGCTTGCGAAACAAGGCGTGGTTGTATGTTTGCCTCTGCTTTCTCACAAAAACAGCTCACCAGAAAGAAGCACCAAATTGCCTTGTGATCTTCTGCGCATCTTCGCTGTCGATCGGATGGAAATCATGTGATCCATCAAGTGCGAGGCAGCATGGAAACTCTACTCTTGTCATCTCCGAATCAATTTAACCATATAATTTCGGCAGAGTTAACTGTATTCTTGCTGTCTCATGTAGGTCATGGCTACCTGTATTTGTCTGCAAACTGCTACTTAAAACACATATTATACAGAGAGCTAGCTGAGCTTAGTACTATGTCGAACTCAGTCCGGTACTGCGGTGCCAGTAAACAACATGGAGGTGTGAGCTTCATCATTAGATCTTAGTGAGCATCTAATCTTATTCTATTGCTGCTGCTAATGCTCAGAGTTGTGTGTCATGTATTATATGAAACGAGAAGAGGTGTTAGGTAGATCCAAGCCATGGGAGGGACTGGTGTTCTCCCCTGGTGCTTTGCTGTGATTGGTTGGGCAAGAAGAGCATTCTGTTTGTGCTTGAGCCTCTCCCCTGATCATTATTTGATCATCCCTGTAATCTTAAACATATCATTGATTCTTAAATCAAAGAAGACTTTTTTATGAGAGATTCTTAAATTAAATTATGGATGATGCAAGCAAAGCATGGTGATGGCTTAAGAACTGCAGCTATACCGCTGACCCAGGTGCCTGGAAGATCACCTCTCTCTCTCTCTCTGGTTTAAAATCTTAAACTACTGCGAAGTTCAAGATCTTCTAACGATGAGGATTCTTCAGCATACATGTAATTTATCCGGTCAGATCTTACTCTGTCCTGTTTTAGAAGGAAAACTGATCATGGGAAGTTATCGAGGATTTGAACTTGCTCCGTCACTGCATCTTGATGCACCTATGGATCTAAGACGTGAACATGTAGATCCAGAGGAAGAGATCATGCTTTATGGATAAGAGAAGCTATGGAGAAGAAACATGTGTTCTTCAGAAGGACTCGGAGGGAGAGAAGAACAAATGTTTTCTGAGAGGTAAAGCAGCAATCCACCATAGGAAAGAGCAGAGGTCGGCATGGGCTTTCGTGTTGGCAACTATGACTAGGGCACTTCACCTGTCAACGAAAGCCACATGCATTTTGTGCATCGAAGAGACATCCATCATGAGCGAGAAGACACAACACGGTTGTCGCCAAGAAGTGCTGCCGATTGCTTCTATCCTGCATGTCATATGTTGATGGTGCAAAACAGGAATTGAAGTATCATTCATGGCGTCTTTACACACACACACACACACACATACAAATTAACAGCATTGATTCTCTTATGAGCAAAACGACTGGAGATCAACCAGAGACTGGATTTGAGAGTTAAGATTAGGTGGACGAGCGCTCGCTGGATTCTGTGGAGGGGGTGAAGAAAACCAAACTTGACATGTCCACCTCTCTGTAATTTGCAATATGATAGTGTGCGGGACAAATACTTTAAAGTACACCATAACATGGTCTGCGTGGTTCACACTGACATCAGTAGTCCCTCCTCCTCTCCGAAGTCTCCACTTGCAGACACAGGAAGAGATGGCAGCATGGTGTATCCCCCGGATGTGATTCTCTCTCTCTCTCTCTCTCTCTCTCTCTCTCTCTCTCTCTCCAACGTCACTATTTAGACGCACCACTTGCCCATTAATTTCTCTCATGCGCTTGTCTTCCTTCTCAGCAACACCTCCTGTGATCTTCATTGCTTCTCTCTCTGTCTCTCTCTCCGACGACCCTTCTCTTCCCCACATAGCTTTTGGTTTCCTGACATCGCTCCCCACTTCTTCTCGTTCTCCCTCAGCTCGCGATATCCTGTCCCTAGAACTTGTCTCACCCCTCACCCCACAAGAGGAACAACTTGCACTAGCATTGTCTTCTAGTCCTTGTTCTTCCCTATTTATAGCTCGTCTTGGACGCCCATACACACCAGAAAGCGCCATCCGCTAGCGAAGATGTCAAGCAGGAGGCCTCGATCGTGGCAGTCGAGCTCGGCGTCGAGGATCACCGACGAACAGATCAATGATCTGGTGTCCAAGTTGCAAGCAGTCCTCCCTGAGGCCCGCATTCGCAGATCCGATAGAGTAAGTTGATTTGGAGGATCAGGCAAGCATATATACCAATGCTCGTTTGCTGCGAGACTCACTCACGCTTCATGGTGCGCAGGTGTCGGCAGCCAAGGTCCTGCAGGAGACCTGCAACTACATCAGAAGCCTGCACCGCGAGGTGGACGACTTGAGCGAAAGGCTCTCGGAGTTGCTCGCTTCCACGGAGTCCAGTAGCGCTCAAGCTGCCATCATTAGAAGCTTGCTCATGTAGAAGATCCACCTTTAGGTCGGTCATTTGTCTGCTGTATCAAACGAAGGTGTCATTTCAAGAACATCGTGGTGAACCATGCAATGAGATCCAGGAAGTGCTCATTGCAACATGACTGGCGGGTTCGGCGTGGTCTCGATGTACTGAAACGAGGAGCTAAACTTGTGCGTGTCGATCGTGTAGTGCTACTGGTCCTTGTAGTCTTGAGCAACGTTCTTAATTGAATGAGTTTGTCGGATCAATGTTCTTGCAACGCTTAGCTTCCCTCAAAAGAAGAAGAAAGCCATTGATCATCTGCAATATACTTCTGATGTGATTGGTAGGGTTTTAGTCACATAAGAATCTGAAACAATATTAACTTTGCTTAGACAAATATATTTACTCAGTCCGTCACAGTAGCTTCCCCAAACACACGAGTTTTTTGAGAAAGATTATTCTGCTGATATCAGTCTTCCTATGAGTTCAAATCTGCGCCAGTTCAGTAGGTGTGCATTGATGATCACAGGGAAGAAGAAAACAAGAACACCAGCCTCGATGATGTAGAACATAACCACTACGAGATATCGAAAGAAGATTCACTTCTACTTCATCCTATGGCAGTTTGTGACTTGGTTCTTTCTTTGGATTGCGTAAGACAATATATAGAGATTGATGAAGCTTTGAAGAGAGTCAAAACATGAAAATATAGTGACTTCTCTTGTTCTTTCCGAGGAAGAAGCAGCTCTGCCTCCCTATCTATCATATCAATGAGGAACTGAGACACAAATCTGTAGCAAAGCAAAGAAAGCCCAACGCATGGATAGGCCCATCCAACACTCGCATCAACAATGGGAGTTTGAGCCATCACGAATGATTTGTTATTCATGTAACTCGATAATCTTTCAAGCTCTTCTTCTTCTTCTTCTTGGAAAGGAGCTTGTTTTTTCTTGACTTCATCTCTTCTTCACATTTCTCCCTCATTTATGTTTCTTCTAGTCATCCTATATTGCATTAACAGTAATAATCACACATCTGATTCAAATCTGTGCACCCCTCATATGTAACTCTACCCTACATCTGAGTTATCTAATTCATGCGTCTGCATCAGTAGGATCACAAAATTGTGCACCCATAAAATCATCATTTCAGTATTCATGTATGCCCATCAAAATATAAAATATAAAAAGAAATGATTTTTTTTTCTTACAAGTTAACAAACTTGAAGTTGAAATCTTTTTATGATGCAAAGAAAATGAATCATTAGAAAAATCAAGATCGATTCGTGTGGTGAAACCAAATTACTCGTGGTGTTGGAGCTTAAATCAGTAATGTTACCGTCGTATCGATGACCGATCGATATCGACAAAATTAAAACCCCTAAAATGTATCGAGAGATCTTTTAACTCCAACTTAATAACGGTGAAATTATACTGTCATGGATGATTGATGATCTTAATTCATCAAAACAAACAACCAGTTCTTGTTCAGAGTGAAAAATGTTAATGTTTTCCTCTCCCCTTACTCCTCCTGGTTTGCTGCAAGACTGATGGATGATGTGAGGCCAGATTCACTAACAGCTGTTGTATGCGAGTTAGGTAGCAACCCCAGCAGCTCTCGGGACCCCATCCCTTTGATTCCTGACCTCCATTTCTCTCAAAGGGCCACCATCCCCTTAAATGCTTGTGTTGTCCATTGCTGTGCAAATCATTGTTTCACTAGCATGGATATCTCAACCCTGTTTCTTCACCCCTCTCGTTCATCTGACCTACATCACACAACTTCTTCTCCCCAAGGAGACCCAAGTACACTTTTGTGTGAACATCCAACACAAATGGAACAATCTTAGCCCTAGCTAGCTAACTAGGATAGAGGAAAGGTAAAGCATGTACAGCATACATCTGTTTGGATAACACCCAGTGGATTAACTTCAAGTAGGTGGAGATGCAGAAATGTTAGATAGTTTCTTCGGCAAATTAAACTTGGATATAGGGACTTGAAGACCAAGTCACATTGCAGTATATAAATACAAAAGGTCACACTGATTCCATTGGTGTTCGTGAGTGCAAGTCCTTGACAGTGCAATTTGGTCCATTTTGTAGTTATGATGTTAATATTCATCGGGATATAATTCTTGTTTTACTTTCTTTCCGGTGTTGAATGATATATTTCCACACCTCAGCTCTCGCTTGCTCTCTAATCTCTCTCTGTCTGTGTCCACCACAACCTTCTTGTTGTTAGCATCTCTTCTTTTTCTCTTTCAGCAGTTTCATAGGCGGGTGACCCTGCCATCCTCTGCACTCTGCAGCAAATTGATGTCCTACAATGGTATGGCGTCGTCATCCTCTTCCTTCTTCTCCCCAAATTATGTGATACATATGCAAACTCCTCATGAGGAAGAACACCAACTCTCCTCTGCGGTTGCCGCCCTCCTTCACAACACCCCATGCAACAGTCTCCAAGACCTCAGAGGTAAGCTTGTCACGCATCTCCAAGCATCTGTCTCCTTGAATTCCGGAACTAAACCAGCTTGAAGCCCTCGGATGGTGGTGGCGCAGTCATGGCTCCGATGATAGGGAAGAGATCTCTGTCCTTCTCGGGGGTCGAGAACGGCGATGAGATGCACGCCGATGATGACTTCTCGGATGACGGCATGCAGACAGGCGAGAAGAAGAGGAGGCTCACCGTGGAGCAGGTGAGGACACTAGAGAAGAACTTCGAGCAGGGGAACAAGTTGGAGCCCGAGAGAAAGATGCAGCTGGCCCGAGCCCTGGGGCTGCAGCCAAGGCAGGTGGCCATCTGGTTCCAGAACAGGAGGGCCAGGTGGAAGACGAAGCAACTGGAGAAGGATTACGATGTCCTGAAGAGACAGTTCGAGGCCATGAAATCGGAGAATGAGGCTCTGCGCGCACAGAACCAGAAGCTCCACGCTGAGGTACCCGAGAATTCTCGATCTATCCAATCACTTAATAGCTCTCCTCCCTAATCGATAAGCCTTCGAGAATGATGACCTGATGATGGTTTCAAGAACCGTCTCCTTTGTGGTGTCAAGTTATCACCTTTATGTTTCTTAAAGCTGCGATTGGGATTCTCACATCCGCATTTCTATTTTGTACTTCACATGAACATCATCAAGTTGGTGTTATAGCTTGCGATCTTTCTTTTTGTCTTTTTTGTGAGAACATTTGTTTTACCTCCGGTGGTTGCATACCATGCACAGATATCGGCGCTCAAAGGCAGAGAGGCACCGGAGCTGATCAACCTCAACAAAGAAACCGAAGGTTCATGCAGCAACAGAAGTGAGAATAGCTCCGAGATCAACTTAGATATCTCGAGAACATCGGTCACCGAGAGCCCCTTGAATCCTCACCAAAGCCTACCTTTCATTCACTCCATCAGGCCAGCCGACATGGACCAGCTCCTTCAGAGTTCTTCCAGGCCAGAGATGCAATCCCCCAAGATCGAGACCGGCGCCACCGAGGGAAGCTTCAGCAACCTGTTGTGCGGCATGGAAGACCAATCCGCCTCCTTCTGGCCATGGTCAGATCACCCCAACTTCCATTAGCTCGTCTGTTCGATCGACTCCTCATCGCTGTCCACATGGTTGCTGAAATGTGAGAATTATGCTGCACTAGCAGCATTTGAATTTGAATTCTACGATATATATATATATATATATATATATATATATATATATATATATATATATATATATATATATATATATATATATATATATATGGTTGTCGAGTTTCAGAGGCATTCCTTCGATTGCATCAAAGCAGTGAATTGCTTTCCCCTTCCTTCGACCGTGCCGAGTGGTGTCTACCGGTTTCCGCAGCTGCTCTTTCTCCCTCTCCGCACTGCATGTTTGCAGGTGTTCTCAGGAAAGTTGAGCGACAACAGGTGAAAGCATTAGAGCACCAACTCGGGCTCGAGATCGTACAAGTACATGGAGAGGCCAACCTACAAGACATTGAAATTGGCTGCCACATGGACCATATATTAAAAAGTTGCACCCTTTTCTAAAAGGTCTCTTCTTTGCAGCCACTACTACTTTTTACTCGATGAATGCTTCTAGCTGAACTTGTTCATAAGAATATTAGGTATAGCGAGTCTGGAACATATGCTGCTTGAGATAGAGAATGGAGATGAGGAATGGTACCCAGGAAAGGAGGAAAGAAACAGCATGCATGTGAAGGCCAAGAAGGTGAGGAAGAAAACAAGGTGTGGGGAAAGGGGTTCTGTCTTTGGTTTTTGGTTAGTAATATCCTTGCTGCTGACACCGGAAGGCAACCTTTAGCCAGCCAGTACCCCACTTTGGCCTCACAGGAAAAAGTCTTCTTGCATTTGAGATAAGAGAAGCATGTGATCCACTGTCACTTCCTATCCTACAGACTTTTATGATGATGGTGCAACTGCAAGGTCTTGTTCAGAACTCTGTAAGCTTATTCTAAACTCAAACCTTTTCTTTTCTCTTTTTCTTTGGTGGGGAGCTGGAAATTACCTATACAGTTTAGGCTGAATGCCGGAAGAACTCACTGAACTCAGTAGATAACATTGTCGAGAACTAATTAGCATGCACAATCCACCCAAAGCTGCTGCTAAACACACATGCTGGCAGCTGTTTCCAAAAGAATCTTGATCATCATGTGATCCTACATCCTGTAAACGACTGTCACAGAAATCCAATAGGAGGCCCGAGTTCTCCCTTCTCACTCTGTAAATCTTGAACTCTTGTGGTGAGATGCCACCACCTTATGGCTTTAGCATGTTGTCCAGATCTGAAGGGAGGGTATCAAGAACAGTGAGAGACCGAGTTCAAGCAGGCCATTTCTGTAGAAAAGAACATGCACAAGGGCTGTGTACATCAAAACTTACTTCAGGTAACAGAAAGATTCTTCTTGATAGTTAGAGAGCAGCAGTAGTCGGATTGTTAGGCATGGAAAGTCAATGGAAAGGGATGTTAAGGGCTTCATATTACAGATCATAAGACATGGCATGGTGCTCTCCTCAGGGAATCAGGGTAGGGTGGGTGGGTCAGTGCACTCACAAGCACACACATCTCTGAGGATGAGTATTGAGTGTTTTCTAAAACCCAAGAACATCAATTTTTCTTAAATATTAGATGCATTAATTTGTCTTAACACATAGATTTCGGCATACGATCATGTAAGTCAAATGCCAAAAATATGGAGAAAAAGATTGATGGCATAATTCATGATGACCAGTGCAAACTAATGAGGGGAATGCTTTTTCTGATTTGAAGAATACACAGTCCAATGGCTGCAAAAGATCAAGAACCTATATAATCTATCCTGAGAGCAATGTGCTGGAACAGGATTTCTCAGCCTCAGTGGAAGGCTGTGTGTGGAGCTGAACTTTTCATATGGAAAGGTCAGGAGTGATGTGTTCTTGGGGAGGACCAATGCAAACTTGTCTAAATCTCATGAGCAAATGCTGCTGACATTGTCCTGTGGCATTTGGCTCCATGTGGGAGCACACTGACCAAGTGTTGTTGCATAGGCCTGGAAGCTTGCCAGTAGGGACATGCTGTATGTAGACCAGTTTGCTCAAGAAACAGAGGGCTCCTTGAAGGTTTCTCAAGTGTAGGTTTCTGAAAGTGTTGTTCATGGGCTGTGTGGAGGATGATTAGCTCCCTTGTCTTCACTGCAATGACCATCCATCAGCTGAGAACAGGGTAGGATGCAGAACCTTTTTTAGGAGAGGAGGCCAAGAAACTTTAGGTTTTAAAAAGACCAAGATTATTACCTAATTAAAAACTTGATTTTCATGCAAGAACTTTTTTTCTGTGAGTTAATAAATCAATGGACAGTGAGCTCAAGCCAGTAAGGTCACTTTTTTGAGGGAAAGATTGGGTGTAGCTGATGATTTTAGCAATAAAATTAAACAGTTCATGCAATAAGAAGGGTAGGAGAATCTTCCCTACTAAAAGAAAAAAAAAAGGAAAGGAAGAAAACTAATTCAGCAGCTTCCATCTATCTATATAATTACATGTAAAGTTTACCTCTAGCTTAGAAACACATCTTCCAACCTAGTGAGATTACTCAAACAAATTCATAGTATATTCCAAGCTTAAAAAGTCCAAAAAATGAAGTGTAATCCTATCTAGTTCAGGTTAGATTTATTTAGATCCTCTATCATTTGCAGTAAAAATTAAACACAGGAAACTATATTGCAAAAAAGAAATCATAGCTTCGATGCACAAATTTTGAATGTGGATTGCTCGATCCTCTGTCATTTGCAGTAAAAATTAAACACAGGAATCTATATTGCAAAAAAAGTAATCATAGCTTCAATGCACAAATTTTGAATGTGGATTGCTTGATCCTCTATCATTTGCAGTAAAAATTAAACACAGGAATCTATATTGCAAAAAAAAGAAATCATAGCTTCAGTGCACAAATTTTGAATGTGGATTGCTCCCCCTCTCTCTTCCCACCAAATAAAAATGAAACCAATGCATAAACATTGAATAGTTATAAGCATCTATATGATCAAATACATGCTTTTTTTTATTTATGTATTACTTATGAGATCATAGACAAAAACTCTTAAGAAACAGGCACTTGTTGTAAGATTTGGCACAGCACAAGGACTGGAAGACCCATGTTTAGGACAGATTCATACAAGGGAGATGTCACATTCAAGTTCCAGTTTCAAGAAGGTCCATAACTTCTCTTTTGGTTACAGTACTATTCATCCACACCATGGAAAACTGAAGGAATCAAACATGGGGGACCATGTACCAAAATATGAAGATAACATGCAGGTGGGTCGCTATTTGATCTCATTGGAAGCCTAGATTTCACAGTGCAGATATTGTTTCTGATCCTCAGCTCCATATCCCCACATGGTTTAGAGGTGTTCTTCATCCACACCAAAGATGGCTTTTGCCAGAGAAATTTAGCATACTGATACATTCAAACCAATAAACTTTAGGAGCAGTGGTTAGGAAGTCTTATCAGCCTGTAGATGTTGGGTAGCAAGGAATCTAAAGAAAGAAACACTTGTACAACTCCAACCAAGAAGTAGCTGGATGAGGTACACAATAGTGAAGTGATAAAAAAAAAAGGTTCATCACAGATGATTAAGAACACATCCCGAGTACATATAGTTTAACAAGGTCAAGAGAACTCACGTTGAGATTTCCCACCATGACACGCATGTCTAGACTGGCATGTTATCTTCTTCTGATTTCTAGGAGCAGCAGCAGTGAGATAGCAGCATCAGCTTTCTGGATCTCTCATGTGAGCACGAGAGATCATCCTGGGAGTGCTACAAGAACGATAGGGTGGACAACGTTGATGCACTGCCTCATTGTTTAGTTGACTATTGAAGCTAATCCTCGTGAATCAGCAGCTATTTTTTAGATCAAGAACTTCTCGAGTTCCATGAGGATGGTCAAATAAAGCCACACACAAAGTGGTCTGGATTCACACCTCTTCATGAGACTGGTTGCCAAACTATTCTTTCAGTATCTTTTCCTCCAAATTGTATTGGACATTTGTTTAGAGGGTGTCCAACAGTTGTGCATGGGCTGCTACCGCTACTACCCATGGCAGGAAGGACGTGTTTGTATGTGGCCTTGGCAAGTCATTATTTGCCTGTAGTACTTCAAACAACAACTCTCTCTATTTGTGATCATCGACATGCGTTCTGTAATGGTTAACGCTACTGTATCTCATTAGAAATATCATAAAAACTTGGAAAAGAATGTTTATGAAGACATCCCCAAGTCCAGGTTTTTAGATTTAACTCAAGTCATACTAACGAATCACATATGTCTAAGAGCCTACAAGATACAGTGGCAGCGAAATTGCAACAAGATAAGGTCCATCAAATGATACCTCTTATATAACTATCATCTCTACTGACTTCCAAGATTCATAATCTCGTATGAAATTATATGTTGACACTGCTTAAAGTGCAGTCTGCTTTCAATGTCAATAGCCAACCGCAAAGGGCAAAGGCTCCATTCGATAATCTTTCTTGAAGTTAAAAAGAAAGTAGAAGAACAGCACAAATCAGAACAGTTCTGCATATCAGACTCACTTCTAATTTCACATAAGATATATCAACCCATCAATGGTCTTGTATTCCAGGACACCCATAGAAAGAAAAAGAAAAACCGACAGAAGCAACTGATACCTGCAATATAACATTTAGAGCCTTCGAAAGGGCAGGCTTCAAATCCGCTGGATGTAATGCCCCACTCTCATAGTCCAATATCAATTCTTCCATGTTGTTGTACATCCTTCTAAAAAAACATAAAAACGACAACATAATTTGCAACAGTTCTAAATGGAACAAAAGAAACTAGATCATCATTAATACTTCAGCTGAACGACAAAAAAAGGGGAAAAAAATTTGCAGAGCTTTAAAATGAGATAATAGGAGACCTAGACACATGAGCACTGGAAGGAGACCAAGTATGTGTCAAAAAGGAAAACACAAGCCATGCTTTTGTACATGCAGTTATAATATTCAGCACCAAGTTTACAATTTATTTGACTATGGATTTTTAACAATGAATAACAAATTTAAAGGGGCATTTGCATTTGCTAGACAAATTTGTTGCAGAACATTAGTGAATTCTTCCTAGATTTCAAAGGGGCATTTTAGTTAATCTTGACAGAGCTCACTTGGTTCCACCATTTTCCACTTGTTGCACAACTTCAAAATAGCCAAACCATGGGAAAACAATGTACTTAATGTACTCCAGGCATGGGTTCCCTTCCACAATCTTTGGTGGGCAGTAAGCCTTTTTTATCTTCACATTTGCATCAGCCTACGAGAGAAACTGACTGTTATTGCAAGCTTGATGCAAAACTTAGGCAAAGGACTTACAGGAACTTAAGCAACATTCATATATAATAAGATTAATTAATTAAACAACGAGGGTAAAACATAAGTCCAGGCCTTGTAACATTAAAAAAGTAGTAGCGGCAAAAAGTGATGCTAAACACAGCACCAACAATAACAAGCATTCAGTATAGGGGTTTGCTTAGCTCCCCAAAACTTTTGTAAGCCAATTGGTTTCAGGTAAGGTAACTACTATGACATGACAATTTAAGGAAAAAGAACAACCACTGTGATAAACTAGAAAGAAAGGGAAAGCTAATACAATACAAGACTCACCATCACTACAAATTTCCACCCAAGATCCCCAGAAAATCTTCATACTGTATAATGTCACAGTGAATTTATATAGATAGTTAATCTCAATATAGCAACAACTTGAATGATTTTACTTCAACATAACAATGGAATTGAAAAAGAATGTTCCAATGACAAGAATCAAATCACATTATATTCTTGGTTATATAGTTGCTAAAACATATAATCCTCTCCATAGTACCGGATTTCATGCTACCATTGATGTGCTACCTTTGTCAATTCACAAAACAACGTGATGCTTTCATCAAATGAAACAAAAGATGGTTTGTAATTATGCTCATTCCATTTCCAAGCTCGATGAAGATGCACTGGATCCCAAGGCTTAAAATTTTTTGCATTTAAAAACATATACCTCTGCACCCTCCATCAAAATGGAAGAGGATGGATCACTTTGTGACATTTTCTCCTGTCCCTCCTGCAATCTAGGAAGCATGTCTGCATCATCCAAAGTAAATTGTCAGTAAATATCATATTGATAGCCATCCACATACTTTCCATAAATATTTATGCATAAAGAGATAGTAGTATACGATGTGACAAAATGTTGGGCTTGTTTTTTTCCTTTTGATGGCATCACAGTATTCTCTTGCAAGCACATTCACTTTCCTCTGATCCATGCCTAGCTGGCAGATGTCAGCCTGCAAAAGTGTTATTTAAAAGCAAACTGAGTAACATGTAAATAGAACTTAATTTGACATGGCACATGGAAGAAAAGAAGAAACAAAAAAGCTTACACAGAGATCAAGAAACAACCAATCCAGTATAGGAAAGAAAACCTATGAGGAAAAATATGTCAGCAAATTGCATGCATGGATACAAAATCTGAGTTGCAGTCAACTCATCTTTTTTTCACAGTCAACTCATCTGACTGGACCTGGACACAATTAGATCTTACAATTAGTGATCAGCTTCATGACAACATTATCCTCTCAAGTTTAAACATCATCTAGAAATCATAAACAAACATGTACGGATATAGCATACCTTATTATACGCTGAAGTGTATTCCTTTGAGCTATATCCATTTCAAGAGACCAATACTTATGCGTCCACCTATTAATTTCTTAATTTCTTCTGAAGACCACAAAAATTCCACCCTGTCGAGCTTCATCCCAACAGCTTTTCAGATCTCAATGAGACATCGACCAACTGTTTGAATTTTCTTCAAATCACCTCCCATCTTGTTATTCAGTTGGCAATCCATATTTTCACAGTGCACCCAGCTGAAGTCAGCTTGTTCACATTGATTGCCTTCATAACTCCCTGTCCATGATTGAATATCCCTTAAGTTGCACTAAGTTGTAAAACGTATGAAATATTCAATCTATTTAACAAACTCTAAAGACATAACATCCGGTAATCACAACATGCAGCGTAAGATGAATGGTTAGGCTGGATGTAATACACATTATCTAATTAACTACAACACAATATGGTGCAAAGAAAAACCATCAAGCCAGATCTCAGCAAACAGTTTGCAGAACACAAAAACACGGAGTAACAGCTACCAGCAGAAGATAACCCAAGCAGACTACAAAACAAATTAAAAGCTTTTCTTCAGCTGAAAACCACCAATGCACTCAAAAGTCAGGTTCGATGCCTCCAAAGTCAGTACGATATCAAAGAGTAGTCATATAGCATTCAACCGGTTGCGATCACAAGAAAGGGAGACGAGTTCGAACCTGAGCGATGTGCATCCTCCCAGACGGTTCGAATCCATCATAGCAGACAGGAACCGTCTTCTTTACATGAAGGTTCATCAATTCCCCCTCCTGCATGCATTCCTCCCCCACGCTCCTCACCAGCGCGAACCGCTCGTCCACCGTCAACCTGCGTCAACAGACAAATTCCACTCGATCAAAATACCGACTCGAAGAACTCGACACGAAGAATTTCAAAGGTTAGGGTACCCACGGGGCCGCAGCAGGCGGAGGCACCGAGGGCGAAGCATCGAGAGACGGTTCTTACGTCGGGAGAGGGATCGGCAGCCTCTGGTGCTCCCGCCATCATGGATCGCGAGTTCGAAAAGGGCTTGGGGCTGCGGGCTTGCTCTGCAGTTAGGGTTTTGTGGGTCTCTCCTCTCCGTGTTCTGGGCCAAGACGCTTTCTTGTCCAGGCTCAGCCCAGCCCATTTAATTTTCGCAAATCATTAAAAATAACGAATATATATATATATATATATATATATATATATATATATATGTATATAATCAAAATTGAAAGTTGAGATAGGAGAAAAAACACTATCAATTGAATCCGAATCAAAATCTTAATTATAAATTATTATGACAGAGGTTGATTTATAGATGCGAGTTAGTTCAATCAAACTTGTTGTAATGCGAGTTTATCGTTCCACTCTCGAAAGACAGATTTTTAACCTCGACTTATTATTATTATTATTATTATTATTTTATTTATTTATTTATTATTATTATTATTATTATTATTTATTGTATATAAGCCTCCAATTAATATCCATCCAAATATATTAATTAACACATAAAAATCTAATTAAATTAGTTTATTATATATATACATGAAAACATTTAAAATAAGCAAATTAATATTATTTTCAAAGAACAAAACGATACCTTGAAATGGAGTGTGCACCAAGTTGTCTGCCCCTTTGAAATTTAATGTCATGAGAAGATTACGTGCTCTTGATATGATTGCCACAAGACTTGTGTACCAAAGTCAAAGGAGTGTCGAGGCACTAAGATTAAAATGCCACGCTTGACTTCACTATTCTCTGTCGACACTCAAATCAAACCCTGCAGAAGCTTCAATAAGACAAAGTGACACCATCGGGAATGTGGAAGAATTCTTTCATAGGGCACAGAAATTCCAATTCATCATCAAGGGGTGGACATTTTGACCTTGGAAGAATGACACTGTCAAACACTGCATCAGGCAGGGATAAAAAAAATGATAATAGAATCAGTAATCTAAATCACCACTTTAATGCTTTTGATTGATGTTTGTGTTGAGTGAGTCATCCACAGGATCTTATGACTAATTGACATGGACAAGTTGACAGCAACAACGTTTGACTTTTCTTAGAGAGAGAACAATCCGGTGATTTGAAGTATTTCCTTATGATCACGAAGTCTGTTAAGAAATGAAGTATGATTGGTGGACTTAATTTCTCTTAAACGTATTTATCGTGAATCAAGTCGATTTTGATATGTTTTTTCTCTTCCTAAGTAATCGGTCAACTTGAATAGCAGCCGACGACTTCGCCTGCATTATCGTTTTAAGGATTACATCATGTTTTTGTCGGGTCAACTCAATCATGGAATAAGACAGAAAGCAGCACTCGCATTATTTATGAGTCGAGTCTTTAAACGTTAATTAAAACCCTCTCTTATTGATCAGAAAAGAAACAGAGCAGCCAAGATTTAATACCAAGAATTGTGGAATTTGACTATCGATCGTAGTCTTGATAAACATTTCTTCTTAATTGGAATTTATTGTGTTCGTCAACCATTGCCGTTCTTGTCGAAACCTGTTCGTATTCAGGATATGATTGGAAGCAACAAGAGGAGCAGAGTCTGATTTTTGTTGATTTTTAAGCTTCTAATGTGAATCACTTGGTTCTAAGACATGTGGATTGACGACTGTTCTTAGTCTTCGCCGTGGACATTGGATGGCCCGGAACACCGGAATTGACCAAAAGATCCATCTTTCTTTTACCCTTTCTGTTTCTCGGGTGATCAGTTTGTTGTTTGCAGTAAGAAACAGAGTATCTATGAGTAGATTTGGCAGCGCCGCAATTTCGGTGGCACGGAGGGGTATTTTGGAGACCGAATGGGCCGGCTGCACCGCAACTTCCCTGCCCACGGTCGTCTCCTTCCGCCCCTGGTTAAGAAGCAGCTTCCCACCTTGTTCCTATGTTTCTTCCACCGATTAGTTCGCGGAGAAGCTACATAGAGAGGAAAGTCTGAATCTTTTGGCTCTCCGTTCCTTCTTCTTCGTCTTCCTTTGATATCCATTTCTTGGAAAGCCTCTACCTTTTCGATAGAGGCCATGGGCAATTGCTTGAACTCGTCGTCCGGTGTAGAGACTTCACGGAACGCTTCTTGTGAGTGTCGAGTTTGTCCTTCGAGATTGCTTTCCTAGCTGGGTTTCGGATTTGCTTTGGACTGAGGGGATGAAGGTTCAGGGTTTTGCGTTATGTGCTTTGTTGTTTAGCTTCTTTTGTTGCTATTTTCTTAGACTTCTATGTTGGGCGATCCTTTTCTGGATTATTGGTGTTGCGTTCTTTCTATCTTTTCTGCTCTTTGGATAAGAGATTTGTTTACACTTGTACTGTAGAGTTTGCACTTTACTCGAATCCTCTCTAGAGAAGATCATATGTACTCTGGGTGAGTATTAAGCTGTTACATAAATCATGATCTTGTTTCCTATACTGCCTTCTGCTCCTGTTACATAGTCTTTATGATCATTCTGCTTAGCTATGTGCCTAGATGCATATGACACTTGTATTTCTAGGTATTATTGGGGATTAGACTTCATTTCTTGTGGTTATGTTCCTAGTGGCTTTCTAGGTTGCACAGCAAACATGTATGCTGGATGTTAGGAGAAAAAAATGGATAAAGTTAGTGTCTTTGGGATACATGTATTTGAAATGATCAAACTTGAATTGTTTGTGGTCACCGATGTCGATAATATATACCGGTCATGTCTAATGCTGTAATCGTGTGCTTACTTTTGAGATATGTTTCTCTTCATCATTTCTTATGTGTTCTTCCCCCTCATTAAATAGATGCTTCAGGGACTTCTACCAGCAAAACAAGCTTGTCTTCATTTCCATCCACTCTGACATGTTCCACTCCATCAAATCTTTCTGCGCCTCACTACAAAGAACATACTGCTAGCGGGGCTCTTCCCACACCAAGAACTGAAAGGGAGATCTTGTCTTCTGCAAATTTGAAGGATTTCGCATTCAGCGATCTAAAAAGTGCTACCAGAAACTTTCGTGCTGACAGTCTTATCGGGGAAGGAGGATTTGGTTGTGTCTACAAAGGTTGGATTGATGAACAAAGTCTTGCGCCCTCAAGGCCTGGATCAGGAGTGGTGGTAGCCATCAAGAAACTTAAACCCGAGGGATTCCAGGGCCACAAGGAATGGCTGGTATGATCTTGCAAATATACTGCACTAGAATTCTTCTTTCTTAATGTCCACTCTACATGTTCCTGGTTTTTGACGTTTTTAACAATTGATTGTAGACAGAGGTTAACTATCTTGGTCAGCTTCACCATCCAAACTTGGTCAAGCTGATTGGCTACTGTTCGGAGGGTGATAATCGACTTCTGGTCTATGAATTGATGCCAAAAGGCAGCTTGGAGAGTCATCTTTTCAGAAGTACGTGTTGAGAAAACAATAATATATTTAGCATTCTTTATTTTCGGGGATATGAACCCTTGTTTAAGTTAGACAAAGAAACCTGAACCCACATTTAAGACAAATTAAATTACAATTCTCTGGGTATTCATGTGTCTCAATTCTGTATCTGTTTCCATGTAAATTCATTCGATAGATTGGAAAGCATTCATAATCTGTACCTGTGTATCCTGAAAAAGCTCCCATAGGCCAGTGGTTGTAAATGTATCTTTTACGCATGTATGTACCTGGCTATCTTCCTTATTGGGATGCTTGGCACTCATAACTTTGTTGACACTGGTTTCATGCTTGCCTGTTACAGGAAGTGTTGAGACTCTACCTTGGGCAACTAGGATCAAGGTTGCAATCGGAGCTGCTAGGGGACTCTCATTCTTGAATGATGAGTGTCAAATTATATACCGGGATCTTAAGGCTTCTAACATTCTTCTTGACATGGTATTTACCAGAGATGAGAGCTTGGAAAATTCATTATAGAGATCGGCTTACGAACTTACAACTTATTCTGCTTTCCTAACAATGCAGGATTTTAATGTGAAGCTTTCAGACTTTGGCTTGGCAAAAGATGGACCAACTGGGGATAGGACCCATGTCTCAACACAAGTCATGGGAACTTACGGATACGCAGCTCCAGAATATATCGCAACAGGTTCCCCAATTGTTGATTTTGTATATTAGACCCTTTCTTGTTCATTTCTGTATCTCCATTCACGCTGCAGAAAATTTCCCTAAACTAAGCAGATTACTTCTTGCATGAGGTCCCCAGCAGACATGCTGGAATCCTGCTGATGATCAAGTTTGTTAACAACATCAATTCTATTTTAAGTTCTCCCTTCTCTAGCAAATGATATTACATGAAAAAGTATGTTTTGTGCTTTGGCTGAAAGTTAACAATGAATGCTTTTGTGAGGCTTAATATGTAAATACAGAACCACCTGGTTGATTATCCACAGTTAAGAACCAAAATTTTCTTCTGAAACCTTCCCAGGTTGATTATTGCCGAGCATAAGAAATATGAATTGTTTTATTACCACTGCCAACAGCAAGACCATTGCTGAGATGTTACTCATCCTTTTTATCTATTTAGAAGTTATATGGTCCTAATGTTCTTAGAATCTTTTTCTTTTGCTTCTGAGAAGTCCTATACAAACTCTTATGTGTCCATTATTTAAATTTTACAGGTAGGCTCAATGCAAAAGCCGATGTCTACAGCTTCGGGGTTTTGTTATTAGAACTACTGACCGGACGCAGAGCTCTTGATAAAATAAGAGTTGCTGCAGAGCAGAACCTTGTGGATTGGACACGGCCTAGTTTGGGTGACAAGCGTAAACTGCATCGGATCATTGACCCAAGGCTAGAGGGTCGGTATCCAAAGAACGGAGCTCATGAATTTGCCTGCCTTGCTCTTCAGTGCATCAGAAATGATGCTAAACTCCGGCCTAATATGTCCGAGGTCTTGGCCTCTCTGGAGAAACTGCAGGACCCAAAATATGCTGCTTTGCCTCCGCAATCTAATCAAAAGAAGAAGAGTTCCAATTCCATGCCAAGGTCGCCTATGAGAAATCCCCGCCCACCGCTGCGCCCAACACCCAGTGGCTCTTCTCTTAAATCCTACCATGCATAAACAAAGGATGCAAATTTGGACTCGCACGATTGCACACTAGCTCGATGGTGACAACAGGTGATGATTCTTTGAAGGACATTAAGGCTGCTACAGCTACCAGAAGTCATTCTTTCTCATCCCATTTTACGTCCATACATGTTGAACAAAGTTCATCGACATTCGTTTTGATTTATCGTGTTGTGTATTTATCTGTAAAACTTGATTCACCTAGCATTTGTAATATATAACAGAGAGTTGGCTTGCACTTTGAGTCTTACTTTTTGGAGTGGATTTTTTTTTTTCACTTTATGTGAATATTCTCATAAAATACAACTCTGCAGTATTTTCTTCTCTAAATATATAGTGTACTTCAAGCAGGGTTTTTATTGGCAACCCATATCAACTCTATTTTCCAATTGAATTTTCATATAGGATTCTGAATAAGTGTTAATGAAATTTTATTTAAGATTTAGAATAATTTTCATATAATTGGATGCTTTATAAGATTGAAAAAGGGGAAAAATAATACCTTTTTTTATTAGGCTTATCTAAAACTTAATTCTTTCTAAAGCTAATAGGATTTATTGAACCAAATTAAATCATAATTGGTTAAATTAGGGCTGACTTGGATCAGGTTTGGGTAACGTTATAAACTGACACTTCTGTTTGTCTTGGGTCGGTCCGGGTGAGCGCGCGGAAGGTAGGTCTTACCTTTTGTCTTTATTGATGAGTTAAATGGATCCGACGGAACATATAAATCGAACTCTCACGTTCCGATGGACCCGCGGAAAGGACATCCGCTGCGTCGCCGCGGTCGCTTCGATTGGATCCTTCCTCTCTGTTCTTCCTTCGGGTAATCGTCGATCCCCAGATCGCCGGGTGTTGTTCCTCTTGTTCTTTCCATTGATCGAGAGAAGAATGATGAATCGATTCGAAGTGATTCACCAAACCCTTTTTTTTTTTTATCGCAACAACCGGCGTCCTCTTTTCCCTTTCTTGATCGTATTTTCCTTTTTCCCTTTTAGGTTCGATTTTAGTAGCATTTTTGGCTTTATGGTGGTTTTCGCTTGTTTGAATCTTTTGCTTGTTGTTGCATTGCAATCCATCTGCGAAGCTGAATTTAATGTGATTTTGGTTTAGATGGTAATCATATATCGATCGTTGTGGAGATTCGACCTTTCAGATTTTGAAGATGATTGAAGTCTGATTGGGTCTTTTACGTTGGAGAAGAATGGTGCTAGTTCTAGCAATCGGTGACCTCCACATCCCTCACCGGGCGCCGGATCTGCCCGCCAAATTTAAGCAAATGCTTGTGCCTGGGAAGATTCAACACATCTTGTGTGTTGGAAATCTGTGCATTGAGGTGATTATTTTCCTCTTCCCTTTAAAGTAATATATGCTTTTCTAATGTACTTTTGTATATGATGTCCATCGAAATGCCAATGGTTTGCATTGTTGTAATTTTAGGTAGCAGATTTTAGTAGGTGATTGATTTTTTCCAATTTCAATGGTTGAATATGTTGAGCAATATGTTTACATCACAACTGTAGGTTTCTTAGAATCTCACACATGAAAATTAATATTCTTGAGATTGACAAGTATGAGAAACTTTCATCTTGTAGGATGTGCATGATTACTTGAAAAGCCTTTGTCCTGATCTGCATTTTGGTCGAGGTGAATATGATGAGGATGCTCGTTATCCAGAAAGAAAGACTCACGATTGGTCAATTCAAGCTTGGGCTTTGCCATGGCCATCAGGTTTTCTTTTTTTATTTGCTCTGGGACATTGACCATGTATCTTTCAGTATCCTACGTTGGAATTCAAATCACATATATTTTATGCATTGAATAAATTTTCTGCATTGTTTTTTAGAAGGAATTACTACATAGATAGATATTACATATGGCTGAAGTATTATCTATTAAATCACCATAAACTGAATTCGCTAGAACATTGTAGAATAAAATGACAAATACGTTATGAAATTATGAGTTCCTTATCTGTTGATTAGATTTTTTTTTTCTTCTGGCACTATTTATGGTCCTTATATTCGTTATACTCTTTTGTTGATATAATTAACATAAATCACTTTATGTTGCTTTGATTTTGAATTTTTTTTTAACTTGATCTTATCGATACACTACTGGACACCTTATATCACTTGCATGATTCATTTCAATAGATCAATAGATATTGTCTGAATTTGTATAAAGAGGTTGTTGATTGCTTTTCTCATTAGAGTGGCAATTCTGTATCTTGAAGATTTTGATATGTTGTTCCTTTTTTTATTGTATTAGGTTAAGCATCTAACCATGGCACTTGGTTAAGCTATTAATCTGGGTGATCTTGGCATCTTGCAATATTCGATATATGCAAGTCTTCTTAGCATCTTGAAATTGTCTAGGACTAGTATACATGTGATCTTGGATTGGCATCGTTACTGCCATGGACTCAATAATTTTCTCTTGTAAACCATGATATTCAAAAATGTCAAAATGTTTCTTCAGGTAATTTATTTTGATGTCAAGATCACCCAGACGATATTCTTTCAATTCTCAGTTCTCATTGTTGCTTTTTAACATTATCAAGTGGTTATTGGGTATCCATGTTTCATGTTTTCGATATCTATAGCTTATTCTTGATTTATGAGTATCATAGTCCCATGGGTGGAATTAAATTTATCAATGCTTTTTCATAAAACTCAACCTTGATTCGGTTGACTGGTCATTCCCTGGGAGGTTTCCAACTTTGTTTTCCGCAGATGCAAACCCTTGCTATGATCCTGAATTTAGCAGAGAACAAATTTAAGTGTGGACTATGGGCTGGCATCATTATTGCCCAAGAATTCATTAAATATCTCGTGCAAGTTATGGTATTTAAAGACTTCCCTGTAGGTTCCTTTAAGTAGCTGTTTTCATACACAGCTGAAGTTGATGTTAAATCAAGTCACTTGCAAACTTCTTTCAATTTCCGGTCATATTCATTTGTTAGATAGATATTTTTATCAGTCATCCATCTGTCACAATTATCATGTTGATTATACAGATCATCCCATAGAGTGACTTGGATTCGTTAGCCATGTTTCAGAGACAACTGGATGTAGATATCCTTGTGACCGGACACACTCGCCAGTTCAAGGCTTACAAGCACGAGGGTGGTGTTGTGATAAACCCTGGCTCGGCAACTGGAGCTCATAGCAGCGTAACCTATGATGCGAACCCCAGATTTGTACTGCTGGACATTGATGACCTTCGTGTTTGGGTCTACATTTATGAGCTTATCGATGGCCAGGTGAAGGTCGACAAGATTGCAACTACTCTGCCTGCTCATTGATCCTCTGTAAATTGACAACCGCCGTACTCTGATTTTGTTGCTTGATTGAGCTGAACCTTAAATCTGCATCCGGACGACATCTAATTGTTTTGAGAATTCTCCTTGTCAAGCCTAATCTGTCTGCATCACACGTTTAATCGTCAGGATGCTAAATGTTGGTTCTTGGAGCCACCTCAGATCTCTCCTGCTGTGTATTCGAGGTAACATGTTTCTGATGGTTTTCCACTCACTCTGAACATTTTGCATCTATCTGCTGCTATCCCATTTGTATGATATATCTGCCTTCCTGTTCTGCATTCTTAATGTAAAGGTATCAGCCTCAAATCTTACTTCTTTTGATTAGGGTAGGTTTGCATTCTGTGAAACATGAACAGGCTAGGATCAGTCGATCAGCTGCACAGGGCGATTGAGGGGACAGGGAAACCTGCTCAGATTCATGTGTGTCCCACGACAGAAAGCTGCCACGTGTCTTGTTTGCCCAAATGTAGGCCACCACTCGTCCCTTCCGTGCGAGGATCAGCTATACTGATCGGGACAGGGAACAAGGAAATCGGGTCATTTGGGCCAAACCAAATGAACGCCACCTGACTTGTGCACCACGTGAGGATCGGTTGTGTCGGTTGACACGGGAGACGGGAAAGATGATACGGTCCACCTCATCCATCACCCCTCGTCTCCTATATATTTGTACTGGCCCGTTCTTTCCCGGGCGAACCCATCTCAAATTCCCAGAGGGAAGAGAGAAGGGATCAGAGACGGCGAAAGGGGATCTGGATGAGGTGGCGAACACTAGCGTTCTTGGAGCCGGACGGGTCTCCGATCTGATCTCCCCCAACAAGAAGGTCGGATCTCGGATCACTGTTCTTTAGTTCACTTGGGTTTTGAGCAGAATTGCTTTGGTTCGCTCTTTGTGGGATTCGATTCTGATGAGTTTTACCTCGTCCTGGTCGTTTTGTTCTTCTACGAGTTCGTCAAACGATTTCCATCTCATCTGGTTCCAGTGTATTATCTTCCAAATTTTCGTCTTCTATTTTTTCTTTTCCCCTCTCGATCTTACTCCCGATCTCCCCTTTTTTTAATTATAGGAATCAATTATTTTCATTTTTATTTGAAAACGTAATTCTATTTTTCAATCATGTTATCAACTTCGTTTTTTAAATATTCGAATGGCGCTATTCGTCTCTCCCCCTTCAAACTTAAAAGACGGTAATCAGGTCATTTCAAATCTTAGAAGCGGCATATCATCTTATGAAATCCATTTCAAAAGCGTATTATGGTCAATTTCATTTTGAGAGGTAAGCTGAACCGATGGAGCCGCATCGGGTGGGCGGTGGGGAGATCAGCGGCGGCGATCGGACGGTCAGCATCGACGCATCAGGATCATGGAATGAGCTGTCGTCGATCCGACGGCGGAGGCTCTCCTCACCCTCGCCGAGCGCCTTCCTCACCCCCGCCTTCGACGCCTGCGCCACCGCCACCCTCAGCTCCTCCGGCATCGGCGGCGGCGCCGACAGCTCCCTCGACCTCGACCCCTCCCTGCTCCGCTACACCCGCTTCCGGCCTCATCTCTCCCCTTCCGACTCATCCGATCTCAGGTCGACGTCGACGAGGCGGCGCCTCCTCCAACTCCGATCCTCCCTGAGCTCGTTTCCGTCTTCCTCGGCGGAGGGGGGCTGCTGCTTCGTCTCGCCGCTCTCCCCCATCGACAACCTCCCGCCGGGGAGGTCGCTTCCGGTGCACATGACGCCGCTCACGATGCAGGTGGGGGAGGACGTGGTGGTGATGGACGGGGTGCTGGTTAGCGACGCCGAGACTACCAGCCGGCGGAGTCTACACAGGACGGAGGCCTGCCGCGCCTGGGACGAGAACGGGATCTGCCGCTACGGTTCCAAATGCCAGGTAAGCTTCTAATACTGCCAGGTCCCTGCGGATATCAAAATGTCCGAGAACAGATGGAACTCGGAATAGTAGCAAAGATGGTAGTCTTTCAGTCGGAGTGGGAGAGTATAAATGATTCGGTCGAAATCCAAACACCATTAGTGACAGTTGTTGAAGTAGTCGAGATGTAAGGAACTCCCTCTATCTGTCTTTATGATCTGTAAGGATTCAGAACGGCAATGAACAGAGACAGTTAGTTCTGTGCGTCTCTTTCTTTTGATGTATTTAATCTTATTCTTTTCCTAAAAATTATCTTTTTATTTGGTTGATCTAATTTGTTGGCTTCGAACTCGACAGTTTGCTCATGGGAAGGAGGAGCTGCGCGGTGGTCGCCGCTCTGTGAAACAAGCATCTGAGGTAAACAATAATCATTGTCTTTTCTTGATAGCAAGTAAAACATGTATGGTTTAGCTCGGAGTTATCATGCGAAGTACGAGCACAAAGTATAAGAGGATTATGATTAATGGTGCCTCGACTTGTATATTTGCATTCATTTTCTTCAGGTAAAGAGTGAGTTTTATTTAACAGATTTAAAGAGGATGAATGCATATGAAGTGCATGTGAAGGTAAAAGATTCAGAGATAAAAGATAAATAAAATGTTTTCTTGAGTCAGAAATAGTAGCAAGTGGAACTCAGGGAAGAAAAAAATAAGGGAATATTAATTTTTTTTTCTTTTTATTTTATTAATATTAATAAAAGATTCAGACAAGGAGAAAATCCTTGTCTTTCCTCTGCATTCACTGTTATTAAACATCCTGTCGCGTTTCAGGTACCAGCTATGCGTTCCGGCCGAAGCCGAACCCAGTTCGGCTCTATTCTTCCATCTGCAGCATCGAGTTATGCTGTGTTCGGCTCTCTTCTTCCATCTGCAGCATCGAGTTATGCTGTCTATGATGCTGCTGCTGGAGTAACCACGAGAAATGTTGCTCCACCTGCTGCCATTAACAATCACTTGACAGCGGACGCAGACTACCAGCGGCTGATCATTCCGGCCCCGAACCAAGCATCTCCTGCTGCATCAGCCGGAGCTATGACCGCTCCCTCGACTGCAGAGGCTGACTGCAAGCTGCAAACAACTCCTCTTTCTTCTCCACAATCAACAGAGCCGTCGTTTCAATGGCCCATGACAGAAGCGGAGGATGATCAGATATCTCGGATCCTGTATGGCCCCAGCCACCGCCGGAGGCTCCCAGTCTTCACTCAGTTCTGCCCAGAGTGAGTTCCACTGCTACCACCATCTCCTTACTGCTGCTATTCCTCTTTACAAATCCTTCATGGGCCCTCTTATTCTTGCATAATATTGGTACATTTCACCACTCGACACTAAAGGTCTAATACAAACACAAAATTTTCAGCTGAGTTTGACAAAATTTCTCTAGACGATGCCAAACCAAGTTGACTATGGCAGAGCCATTCCATGCATTTGTACATTCTTTGATCTTGTTTTGGTCTGGTCACTGCTATTGATGAGTTTGGAGCATCCATCACCTCACCTCCAAAAATAAAGCATGAGCACATAGATATGGCCATTGAACTCTAAAACTCTAAATCGATGGCCATGGAACTCTGCAATGCATGAGGAAATGTCTCCATCTCATTCTCAGCCAAGTATTAGAAATAAGTTGAGATCAACAAATTCGTTTAATGTACATGTAGCAAAACTTGCCAACTATCTCATCTAAAACAGAAACATCCAAAGTTGCATGCATGTCCCTGTGCTGACTCAATAGTCCAATTTTTTACTGCTCTCACATGTATGTACAACAGTATAAGTAGAAAACTGCAATCAGCATATATGTCCACAAAACTGTCACAGAGCCTTACACCCAGTGCTGTGGCAGATTGACTAAAATTAGACATGATCTGCAGAAGAATTGTGCAACACAAACTGTACATGATAAAAAAAAGATTTAAAACAGTTCAAACTGTGACCACAACAAATACAAGGGAACTACCAATCTCTTGCAGTAGAAAAATCCTCTCCCGCTATATAGAACAGCTTTAAAGCGTCGCGTACGTGAAATGTTTTGTTTGCAGCAGTACTCTGAGACAAGGAAATGTATATGATGGTTCAAACTCTTAGTCTTTCAAAGGTCTTGCTTCTAACCCACCTTGTCGACGAATGACTAAGCTGTACGGCATGTACGTCCCAAGCATCCTGTCCCAAACTGAGAAGAATGGCTGCGAGTAGTTGTATTTAGATCCTTGTAGCTGATGGTGGATGTCGTGATAGGCTGTGTTGTTCTGAAAGAACATGTGGAAGATATTACCGGGCAACCAAAGGCCACAGTGATCATCTATAGTCTTGATTACAGCAAAGCAGAAAAAGAACACAGCAGTACGTGGTGTCATCCCTGTGATCAGGAATGACATGGCGCCACCAAAGGTGTCAAGGAGGAGACCCTCCAATGGGTGGTTGTAGAGTGCTCCAACTGCATAAGGAACAACCAGGCGGTGATGCTGGGAGTGAATATGACGGTACAGGAACTTGTTGTGGTGCATGTATCGGTGCACAAAATACTGCCATGTATCCATTACTAACATTGCCATGAAGACCTGCAAGATTTGAACTGGAATAGATGGTTGAACAGGCACCCCCAACAAGCTTGCCTGGGCAGTCACCTGCAACAAAGACGTGTGGAGTCTTACATCAATCACAGAAGTATCACCAATCAAATAAATTCTTTTTCATCAAATTCAGCATCCTCATACAAACAATTAATGCTAAATGTAAATCAATACAATGCGGAATACTTAACCAAGCCTAGGAACTTTCATAAATTAAGCACAAAAAAATGTCATATGTATGTTTTAGGACCTTTGCCTCGAACAATGTAACCAACTCTTAGAAATTGCAGATGCAATTGAGTCACCACATATGTTTTCAGACTCCAGAGTCAAGGAGATGAAGGATTGATTAAGGTGCATCACCGGTATAATTGTCGTAAACATAAATCTGGTGTCAGGACACCTCATACAATATATATTCCATGGGAAGGTCTTCATGGTAACTCTTTTACCCTATGGTTCAACATATGGTGTGATGTTTCCGTTATGCATCATCGAAATGAAATTTCCATTCACATGTGGAATGTCCTCAATTAATTTGAAGACAAAAACTAGCAGTCATGAACGTGGCGTATGACTCCTGCCAAAGTAGGGTCTCCTTACCTCTCTGTATTGTATACATAAAGATACTGTTTGCGTGACTCGAATATTGCCAATGTTATAGAAGAACATCCTTACCATCGTACAAAGTCCCCCCTCAGAACATCTACTAATCATCGAACTTTCAAATCGTCTCCCACAAAGGCACCTTTGTACACACGCTTCAGTATAAGCATAGTAAATGGCCCTTACATTTTTCTAGTACATACTGGAAATCCACTTCTTCAGTATAAGCATAGTAAACGCATTCATAACAAATGAGGTTTCTAAACGATGTAATATTTGAGCTAAGAGATGTCATCCCCACCGTAATATTTTTGAAGCAATATTTCTAAGATTACTGCCACATCAAATAAAAGCAACAGCTTCAGGGAGGCATATCATCGTCCACGGAACAACTTCACAATTAGATCAAGCAAAATCTTACCATCACAAGCTCGACTCACTTTCTTCTAGGAAATAGTTGAGTTTCAATATAACCAAAATCACCTCAAGCATGTTATCAAAGAACAATCATAACAAGTATTTTCTATTGCATACGCGAAAACAAACAAAAGTGAATCAAAGATATGCACCTAATAATCTTTAAAAGTCAAACCTACCCAACAAAAAGAGTTGGTTGTTTTGCAGGCATATTGTTCGACACAAGTCTTAAGAAAGGGCATATGAATTCTCACCAAGAAGAGCACTTGTGCGACGGTTGCTTGGACGAGCTGTTGCAACAGTACGCCCTTCACCACAGTCGACAGCGTCACCAGGTTCTTCTGCTCCTCTTCTTTCTCGGTGTGCAATCGGTAGCGGTCCAACCGCGGCAGGAGCTGGTAGAAGCCGGCGTAGAGCCAGTAAACGACGATAGGGGCGAACGTGCCCATCACGTCGTCGCTCACATACCCTTCCCAAAACACCATCTTCTCAAGAATCAGAAGTCCAATTAGGGTTCTGCTTCGATCATGGGATCCCAGGAAAAGGTAACTCGAGCACTAAGGGGAAGAACTCGGGTTGAGCTTGGCCTGCGATCCAGAACCAATTCGGGGAAACGTAGGATCTTCTAGGGTTTCTGGCACAGAATTCGGGGAAACGTCGGATCTCCTAGGGTTTCTGCGGATTAAAAGAGAACCGGTTAAGGCATAACGACCGCCGCGAGAAAAACAATCGAGATTTCTTGTCAGAGCCCGAGCACCATGGGGAAGAACTCGAGGTTGCACTTCGCCTGCGACCTAAGAAGATTAAAGAGACGATCCGAGGATCGGAATTATAGGTTGGATGTTTTAGAGTTTCGCGGATGAAAGAACCAGTTTGATCGGTAGAACTCCGGAAGAAGAAAAAAGATATTTTTTTCGGTGATGCGATCGACGAGAGAGAGAGAGAGAGAGAGAGGACGGACGAAACGGAGTGGGGATCTGATTCGATTCTTACGAGATTTTTGTTGGCGGGGGATTCTTGTTGTTCTTCTGGTAAGCGCGACGGAAGCCACAGAAGAGGGAAGCCGCCCCTCCCCTTCCGTCTCCCCCCGTTCCGTCGAAGCGCGACGACGGCGGCGTCGACGGGCGAATGACTTCTCCTCCCATTACTTTTTCGCATCGTGGGGCCCGCGTCCTTCGGCCAACTGTCGCAGGGCTTCTAAAGAGATTCTTCGACCATAAAATTATTTTATATTATTATTATTATATATAACATAATAGCATGTGTGGATCCGTGGCGCAATGGTAGCGCGTCTGACTCCAGATCAGAAGGTTGCGTGTTCGATTCACGTCGGGTTCAAAACCCTGATTTATATTTTTTTTTTATTGTAGGAGACGAGAGAGAAAGTAAGGCTTTATTGGTCTTTACACAAACGGTAGAATGCTTCCATTTGCACCATGTTTTCCTTGGAGTGTTAGATATGCGCGTGTGCATAGAAAGTACATGAATAAGAAAATAAAAATAAAAAATGAATGATGTGATTTCAATCCATGATTTCATTAATTTAATTTTAAAAAAAACTATTTTCACATCCTTACCTTTTCTCATTTCTTATTCTTTTGATAAGAAAATATTTTGATAATAAAATAACCCTTATTATTGTTAATTTATTGTGGATTATCATTTGTTATTATAGAAAAATATTATTGGTGTCTTTCTCGGTACAACTAAACCTGATCCGTATATGACGACTCGTTCATATGATTTTTCTATAGTCATTATTTATACTAAGGTCAGGAGGAGCTTCTCGATCCAGTCTCTTGGATGCTTAAATTACTACCAAAGTCTATCATCTTTAATTTGGAGTTAAAAGTGTGTTTTAATCTTAACCTTAGGAGAAATAATATCTCATAAAGATTTAGTAAGGGAGATAGCTCGTAACCGACTCGAACTGTCCTTGGATCTCTAGAAATATTTATATAAATATTTTACTAAGAAGGCCGTTAATAATCGACTCAAATTACCTCTTGACTTTTAAGAATATCCCTATGAATATTCTGGATAGAAGACGGTTCGTAACGGACTTGAACTATCCCATAAATTTTTAAGAATATTCCTATGAATATTTCATTAGGAAGGTAACTTTATAACTGACTTGAGTTATCTTTTGAAGTCCTATTCACGTGGGCAAGAGGGTGTTGGGTTATTTGGGTCTCTTATATTCTCTATCATTTATTATAATTTTAAATTCTATATATATTTAAATTATTAATATAGTTTTATATTTATTTAAGGAGATAAAAGGATACTAATCAACAAATCATATGGGTTATTAAAAATCATCAATAACAACAAATTAACATACACAAACCGATAAAAAAAAAGATTAATATTTTCTTTTGATTTGAGTTTAAGATGCAAAATTAAGATCAATCGCATGTATTCATTCAATTTAATGCAAAAGATAATTCTCCTGATAATTTAATAATCATAACAATCGAACTATAGAGTTTATCTCAACGGTTAAACAATAAAAATCCAGGTTTTGTATTACGAATATGCAATTTAATGGGACAAATATACGTGAAATCAATTGGGTGGAAGGGAGATGCGATGTAGATTTAGCAACGACGCGAAATAACTGTCACAGGGCAGTGAACCGGTGTGCGATGAACCGGGCGGCGATGGACCGACCAACGCCCATAACTGCCGTCACTAGAAAGATCATAACAAAAGGTCCGGTTCTACTGATTGAGAGCCAAAACGGCCCCCATCTCTCTCCTCTTATTTCTCTCTTCCTCTCCATTCTCTCTCTCTCCCTATATAATCCTCCTCCTTTCTTCCACGTTTCCTCCGCCACCACCTCCCCCCCAACATCACTTGTCTTCTTCCTCTCATTCCCTGGGAGGTATGCATGCACGTGTGATCTCAAACACGACCTTTCCAATCTGTTATTTTGAATTTTACAGGATCTGCAGTTCTGAATTTTATTATTATTATTATTATTGTATTTGTCTTCCAATTCTACAATAAAATTCTTTGTTACGTGGATCATTAGACGTATTTGTCTTCCATTTCATGAGCAAATTTCGAGTTTTTTTTTATTCTCAAATGCTATTGATCGACAATTCTGTGACAATGATCGGTGTATCGCAGGATGCAGTTGCAATTTTCTATGTTAATGTCGATGGAAGTGATGTAAATTTCGATGGGACTGAGATGTTCTTGTTTCAGATACTCCAATTTTACGAGCCCGAGAAGGTCATGGGGAACAGAGGTCAAGCCTCTGCTTGCCCGCCGCGAGCCCTCGTCGCACAGGGCTCGCTGCACACCATCACCTTCGACGACGTCCAACAACACCTGTCTGAGTTGGGGAAGCCGCTGAATTCCATGAACTTGGATGAACTGTTGAATTCGGTCATGGCAGTGGAGCAGCAGATCCAAGCTCCGTCTTCTTCTTCCTCTTCCTCTTCGTCATCGTCGTCGTCGTCGTCGTCGTGCACCACCAACGCTTCCTCGGTCCCTCCGGGAAACTACGACCTGAATTGCCCGCTCAGCCACAAGACCGTCGACGAGGTGTGGCGCGAGATCATGCGGCACGAAGAGCAAGGGAACACGGAGGGCGCCGAGACGTTCGGGGAGACGACGCTGGAGGATTTCCTGGTCCGGGCCGGCGCCATCAACGTCGGCGCTCCCAACTGCGGTGGTGGGATCGACGGGGACTCCCCGCCTCTGCTGCCGATGGACCCGGTGGTGCAGCAGCAGCAGGAGGAGTGGCTCCGGTACCAGTTGACCACCGCTCAACACCAGCAGCAGAGCCAACCCATGTCGCTGTTGGAGACAGGCCTGCCGTTGTTCGCCAACGCGGTCATGAATGCAGGGCTGTGCGACCACCAGCTCGTCGTCAAGCCTGCCTCATCGGACTCCAAAATGACCAGCGAGCGGCAGAGAAGCGACGAGAAGACGCTCGATAAGATCACGGAGAGGAGGCAGAAGAGGATGATAAAGAATCGAGAGTCGGCAGCTCGATCGCGTGCACGAAAGCAGGTGTCTATATATCCACACATTACATAGATTTGGTTGCATCGTCTCTTATGCATTGGATCGCAGGCTTATATAAAGCAATTGGAAGAGGAGGTGATGCAATTGACCAACACCAACAAGCGGCTCAAGAAACAGAAGGTATGAACGGAATTAAGAAGAAGGTTCTCTTTTAGAACACAGAAGCACGATCTGAGTTGGATAGCAAATCTGACCAACCGCACAAACTTCCTTCCATGGACTGATTGTACATATCTTAATTTCCAAAGCTTTTATGCTTCGAAAAAAAATTCCTCCTAAGATATAGAATTCCTTCGATCAATGCATCCACAATTCATTTCTCTGCAGGCGCCAAACTCCTAATTCATTGCAGCACTCTTCCAAGAACATCTTTGATCTTTTTTTTTGGTTATTTGCTTCAGAAGAAGAAAAATGGGAGTCTAATTATCATATGCTACATCGAAACACCCAAATCTTATTACTGAATACCTTCCCGTGAGATGTATCTCACTGTTAGGCACAAAGGCATTCACCATGAACCAATTGAAGTGTTCTGTTGATTGGAACACCACCCAAGCTCGTTAGCTGTAATGTGGATCAGAACACAGAATTCAACTAAAACCTACGCATGGAAAATGATAATAAGGTGAATTAAAATGTTTTCTTAAATGAATGAATCATTGGGAGTAGCAATAATGATGTTCGTTCTAAGACAAAGAAGAGGTCTTCATCAACTAAGCGGGGCAAATTCTTCAGGTTTCCACATCTGTAATTTGCTGGTCTTGCGATTGCTGGATGTGACTAATTCGTTTCAGAGACTGCACAGAAGTAGAATTTTGCATCATGATCATGAATTTTTCTTTGTGACAATGGATTCCTCAAAATGGAGATATGAGCTAATGGTTCATCATGCTGCCTCTTTCAGGAAGAAGAGATGGCGTTGCGGGTCACTCCGCCATCAGAGCCGAGATACCAATTACGGCGTACGAGCTCTGCAAAATTTTGAGCTCCAACATGCTCCAGTTTTGACAAGATTCTTACTTCTTTGAACACCATGATATATTTAGTTAATCCAACACATAAACATTTGGCTTCTTATATCGATCTTTCATCTTTGAGGTTTCAAATAAGAGAAACTGAAGAGGGAAAAGAAATGTCTTTTTTGTTCAAACCAGTCTTTATATACCTACCTCTGTGCATTTTTTTTTTTCTTTTTATGCATTGTTTTCACTAATAAAGATGCTTTTCATTCATTGTATCGAATCAATAACATAAAAATGAAATTTTTGTTCTTGTTTTTTCCCTTCATTCACTTAATCTTTGGCTTTTAGTTCCTTTTTTTTTTCTTGTCTTAATCCTGTGGGATAGATAGAGATAGAGATGGCCAGACTCCATGTTCCTTGTCCATCACTGACTGATCTCCTTTGTTTCCCCTCCTATCGATTTGTTCTTAGCAATCGCCACATTGCTGCTTGCCTAGCCATCAAAAGACAACTTCATACTGATCCATCGTTCATTATCGTCAAGCGAAATTAATGAACAGGGGACGGCTCTTGCTTGATGGATGTGTGTTCCAAATCATTCTCGGCCACCAACAGTGGAGGTTCAAGGCAGCCAACCAGGTGAGAGTGAGGACCCCGGTTCCTTTTTTACTGTTAAATCTCCAACACAGGAGCTTCTTTTACTATCTCTTTCAGGAATAATGGATTTTGAGTTGGATTCCTTTGACTCTTTTGGTGGGGAATCTGAGGAATGGAGGACGATCCCGGTGGCTTCACAAGGTGGACTTTTAGAAGTGGTGGGGGACGAACCATTGATGGCCTCCTGTTTGCAGTGCCTTCAGGATTTCTTACTTCACTGGATGCAAAGTTTTATTTCATCACCACGAAGGCCATGAATCAGAGTTTCGACAAGGTTCATTTATTGCAACCAAACCATTGCTTGAAGATAGCTTACACCTCACCCACTCAAGCTGCTGTCTTCCTCGTTGCCACAGCCACAAGCTTCAACAGCTTCGCTCACGGTGAGGAAGATCCATTCTTCTCCTATTATGTCCACCAGCCCGGCCAACTTCATCTTGTGAATCACTCGCCAGCCGGGATTCGCTATAGATAGCTGTGACATCAAATGAAATTTCCAAGCAAGGAGTTTAGATTGACCGATCGATTTCCAGAAAAGAAGGAATGGCTTTGTGTCCTTATCATGTCTGGCTCACCTGAACGCCATTGGAGGTCAGCTTCTTGTGTATTGCTTCGACCGCAGGAATACCTGATGTGTCGATGTGCGTGACATCTGCAACCCACAATGGTCGGATTTAGATGGTCGTGTGAAGAAGAATGCGGAGAGTGAGATTTGGCGCTGTCTTTAAGCTGATCAATGAACTTACTTGACATGTCGAGGACCACGAATCTGGTCATCGTTGCATCGCATCCTCCTGTTATCCTCGCGAAGATCCTGCAGCAACATGGTTTCCGTTGTCGGGTGAGTTCAAGGCCAGGAGGGAAGCGACGGCCAACACTCCATGAACTGCTTCGCCTCACCTTTCTTTTACGGAGTTGGCATTCATGAAATGAAGGAAGGGTGAATCGATGCGAAGTATCAGTAAATTTGGTGTCTCAACAGCTGATGGGTGCTGTCTCATGCTGCAGAATATGTCTGTCCCTTGAATCCTTCCAAGCATCTCTGTTTTAGGCACAAGTGCACTAACAATTATCTTTGCAAAGGAGATGATTACCTGGAAACAACAGAGTCATCAAATGTTCAGGTAGTGTGTCATCAGAAAGTAGCGAATGTAGTCGCAATCGAAGTCGGAATTTTGCCTGCATGTCTACTGAGGCAAAAACTAGAGCAAGATTCATCTGCTGTGAACAAAGAACCAGAGAGAGATTTGCGTTCGATCAGCTCACCGCAGTCAGCAGGCCAATCTCCACTGATCCAAATAAAACACCAAGGAAAGCTCCGAGGCAAGCTAGGAAATCCATCTTATCAACCCTCCAGATCCTGCAAGCTTCTTTTATGTCGATGAGGCCCGGGAGGGCAGAGAGGATGATGGAAGCCAGTATGGTGACTGGTGTGTAGTACAACAGCTTCATCAGCAGCTGCAAGGATGCGAATACAGTGATGGCCATGACCATGTTCGACACCGTGGTTTCACAGCCTGCGCTCACATTTACTGCGGTCCTGGAGAATGATCCTGCAACGTTTGAGGAAGAACTTGCAGTACTTATTATTACTCTGCAAGTGCAGAATAATCTAAGCAATCTGTTTACCTGTCGCAACGTAGCAGGAAGACAAGGATCCAGCAATGTTCATGAATCCCATTGCCACCATTTCCTTGTTGCCATCCAGCTGATAGCCTCTTACTGCAGCAAAGGATCTGCCAACAGCAACAGCCTCCTGCAATTTCATTTCAAGTTAAACGTGGCCATGGTGTTCAGCTGAATGATCCATCTGAGTTCATACGTAGAGGCAGACCGTGAGGGCGATGATGGCACAAATGAGGCCAATCTTTGCTGTCTCTCCAATGAATGGACCAGTTAGCTGTATCTGTTTGACCGAGCTCGGATTCAATCCTTCCTTAACTTGCCGTATGATCTTAACGCCATGCTTATCCGCTCTTGTCAGGTATACCAGAAGAGTTGATAGAATGACAGAGAGCAGAGGAATGATGGCAGCCAACCAGAAGAGTTTCCTTTTCCTCAAACCCTAATGACATGCCACTGGTGTCTTCAGCTGATCTTTCTATCGAAATACAAGGAGGAGTAAAACTTTGCATTACTTACTATGGATCTCACGATAAGGATGAGCACGAGGAAGGAGCACCCGATGAGAAAGTTATCAGGGTTCCACTGTCACCAGCGAGACACGAAAACATATCAAGTTCGATGAGAATTCATTGCAGGATTAGAGATACTTGCATCAAAGCTTGCTATGCTTACTGGTTGATGAACTGCAAACCAAACAGCCTTGATGACAGAAACAACATCAGTGTTGCTGGTGAAGTGATTGATCCCAAGGAGTCCTTTTAGTTGCTGAAGACCTATCACGATTGCAGCTCCTCCGGTGAACCCCACAATTGTGGCGTGTGAAAGAAAGTCCACGACGAAACCCAATCTGAAGAGTGATAAATCAGTTGAACAACAAAGGTTTTCTACTTTATGTTAGAGAATTGATTTATAGTAGTTATCTAGATTGTTATCATGTTCTAGATAGTTATAAGCATCTAGAAATTATAAGGTAGTTCGTAGACCTAACTCAATCACGAGTGAAATGATGGAATATGGTAGTTACTACTAAGTCTTATAAATAGGATCATAGTTCATGAAGTAAGATAGAATATGTACATTTGAGAATATCTTGTAAGTGTTCTTGTCTTATTTTTTATTTAAATACTATAATGATTTTTTTAATCGAAAAGATTTTTTTTTTAATTACATCATAGTATTTTATTTTTATCGTTTTTAGACGGTATCGAGCAAACATATATGAATAGAGAGAGATAAGAGATAAGATTAACTGATCAAGAGAGAGATAAGATTAGCCTAGTGATATTGCTGCAGAGAGAGAGAGAGAGAGAGAAGATTTACCTGATACTAAATTGACAAGAAACCACTGACCTGAAAAATCCAAACGAGGCTTGGAAGATGCCAGCGAAAAAGGTAGCAGTGAGGACCAGCGATCTGTACGTCTCAGGATGGGTGTAAGGATCCACTAGTTTCTGAGTCATGGACGACAACAGAAGAGAGACGACGGCGACCGGTCCTATTGCTATATCTCGTGAAGTCCCCATCACAGCATAGATTAAAGGTGGCACAAAACTTGAATCTGTATTACAAGGAATAAGAATGGTGATCAAGTGTATGCTATGTGAGCTAGAGATGGCAACTTACAAAGGCCAAACTGGGGATCGAGTTTGGCTAGATTAGCATATCCGATGCTCTGCGAAAGACGAAATGGCTTTCAGAAAACGGTAGCAGAAGTCGAAGAACGAGAAGCAGCTACGTGCACACGATTCACTATGTGAACCACCTGAGGGATGCCGAGGCTCGCGAGAGTCAGGCCAGCCATCAAGTCTCGCCTGAACGACTTGCGATCGTAGTGCCTTCCCCAGCGAAGGATGGGAAAGAGGCCACGGAGCACCGAAACGAAGCATTTGGTCAAGGAAGATGGCCTGTTGACCTCAGCGAGAACTGCCCTCCTTACGCGCCCCGAGAGCTCTTGCCATGGAGGAGGCGGCTCCGGCGCATTCAGCACCAGCAGCGACGTCTCAGACCGAGCTGATACCTTGGAACCATGATCCGGCACTGATGCAGAGTTACCTGAAGAGGACCCCGTGGTTCCTGGGTTGAAGTGTTTGGGGAAACTCCGAGAGCTTCCTGCTCGCTGAAACATGGCAGAGATGTGAGGCTACGGAGGAGGAGGAGGAGGAGGAGGCGTGAGCTTGTGAGGAGTGATAAGTGAGATAGATATAGAGGAAAAGGATGGTCCCCTGGGAATTGGTGGACTGCGACGCTGCGATGTGATGGATTCTCTGGCGTCATATGAGCACAGTAGAAGATTCACTCCACAATCATTAGCATTCAGTAAAGTTCTCTTCTTTCATCCGAAGAAAAAGGCAAAAAGAACTCGATAGAGGTGGAGGAGTTATAGCACAAGCGATCAGCTCAGCTCAGAATCATCGAGTCTCGAGCTTGCAGAATTCTACTTCGCTTGATATATAGCAGAGAAGAAGGATAAGGTAGAGATGGATGGACATCTCCTTCTCGGCAACTGTAGCGGCCATTAGAGCAGAGCCCTGCATCACTGTTGCTTGAGGTTGTCCGTCTCGTGCACTTGTGCTGCTTCAGTAACAGTCACTAAGACATGCACAAAACAATCCAATCCAGATTTCATTTTTGCCGTGTGTTTTGGAGATGTTGGATGAACTCTTGCATGCTTATTGACTATTTCTTGATCATGCCAATTAAGGTTTTGAATCGCTAGTGTCTGTCAGGGAATCAGAGTCGTATTTGATCCACAACAAAGGACAGTTTTCTCAGGGTGGGAACAGAAGAAATGGATAGATAGGGGGGACAGTTCTCTGTGTTCTTTGTTCGCTTGTTCTTGGCTGATCTCCATGGCCACAGTCCCTGTGTTCGGATGCATGAGAGAGGGAAAGAGATTGAAATCACTGCTCGCGCGTGTATATATATATATATATATATATATATATATATATATATATATATATATATACACACACATACATATATATACATACACATATACATATATATATATACACATACATATATATACATATATATATATACATATATATATATACATACATACATTGATCAGTGTTGGCAAAAAGAAAAAAAAAGAAAAAAGAAAGTACGATAATCACATGATATTCACATGCATTGATCAGTAATTGCCTCACCTTTTAGTATTAAAAAGAAAGTCAATCATAATTACTGAGGAATTCGAATCCTAATAGCATATTCGAAATGAAGTTTTCTCTTAATTATCTTTTCTTCCTTCATAATTAAAAATTAATGAATTTCCACACACCCTTTTCATCAATATATAAATAAAATGGATCTTAGCAGTGAAAGCATGGAAAGATTAAGCGATTGACATTGATTCACTTACAAAATTGTGGAAGAAATTACAGAAACGTATGATACGAAAACAGCATATCAATCAATACTGCCAGCATTCTTGACATGCATGTTTTTTTTGTCCAAAAGTCATAACAGCTAATAATAAGTGCATTCCAATTTGGAATCCTTTGCACCAATCCAACCAGTCAAGATTTCCAGATCCCAACAATCCTTTTATACATACCTCACGCTGGATGACAGACTTTACAAGCTCCTATATCCCTTGTCCTCATCTCCTCATCCTCCTCTCTCTCTCTCTATAGACACATATATATAAACCCTAATCTCTTACATGCTGTATTGACAACGCCTGGGAGCCACCGCTCATCTTTGTCCTGCGGTCTACAATGGCTAGGGTGGCGTTGGTCGCTGGCTTGATGGCCGTCTATGCCTTGTCGGTCTCCGCCGCGGTTGCTGCTCCGCCACCCGCCGACTGCTCCAACGTCGTCACTAGTCTGTTGGATTGCTTGCCCTACGTGACCAATGGCACCGACACCGCCAGCCCCAGCAAGGCGTGCTGTGCCGGTGTTGCCACTGTCGTTACCCAGAGTCCGGTGTGCATCTGCCAGTCGCTGGACGAGGCTTCCAATCTCGGCATCGCCCTCAATATTACGCGTGTTGTTGGCCTCCCCGTCGCTTGCTCGGTGCGGGCGCCCAAAGTTCATTGCGATGGTATGTTCGTCTGGTGCTCTCATGGAAATCATATCTGTGCTTGATCTTAAATTCTTCCTTATTGTTTGAAGAAGATCTGATGGCGTGCCATGCAATCTTGCTTCCTTTTGCATGTGTTAATTGTTATTCTGATCATTTGGCTTCATTGAAATCGCAGCTGCAAGTCCTCCAGGTGGTTCTCCACGTAAGTTATCTTCCCTTCTCATGTAGAGAACAATGATCGATTGCTCTACGAACATGAATTCTAACGAGTTCTCATTGCACTCGACAACGTGATTCTAATCTTCGTTGATCAGGTGCAGCACCCACACATCCATCGCCAGGTCCATCACCATCACCATCAGGACCACTGCCATCTCCAGGTCTGTCACCGCATCCGGCGCCAACTACACCGCCCTCGCCACCTTCACCGCCGCTCCCAACGCCAGAACCTCCTTCGTCTCCAGCAACTCCACCGACAAGCACGTCAGTTGAACTTTCTCCGGCTCCGGCCGCCGATGGAGCGCCGGAGGAAGCCCCGTCATCTGATGCGCCAAAGCTCACATCTCTTCCCCTCGTCCTTGCTTGCTGTCTTCTCTGGCTTTATCTGCTGGTTTAGACAAGTATGACGTCTGGGTCTGAAGTCTCTGATTCCAAGTTCTTTCTCGAGCTTGTTTGTTGTTAGATTTGTAGTTGTTGTTAGTTTTAGATCATCAAGCGTTTCATGAGTTTTTGTTTGTGTAATAACGGTTGAGAGGATCTCTCATCTCCTACAAAATAAATATATCTTTGTTATTTCTTATTATTTGGGTTCAATAACAATATTTTGATTTCAACGAGGACGTTAAATTGGTGCGATAGTTAATTTGAACCTTAACTCGTCCGAGTCCTGCACTCGCTTTCACGAAAACTCCGATCCCACGACTCGGACGATCTCCGTATGACGACGGTATGCTTACCCCATGTCGCCCTGGCCGTGGATCGCCTTCCCATATGCCCTATATTAGTCGGATCTCGTGACCGCTTCTAAACTTACCTCACCGCTTTTGGGACCGACACGTCGTCAATTTTTTAAACTTCCTCATTCTCAACACTGCGAAAGCCAACTCCTTTTCTTACCGCGAGTGATCGCCACCCTTCCCTCGAACACCTTTGCCTCTGGTTCGTAGGGTCCCCTCGCTGGTTCTCGCTTCTTTGCTCTGCTCTCCACCACTGCGGCGATGGCCAAGCCTCCTGATCTCCGCGGCCGCTGCCATGTTGGTGGTGGCGTGCGTCCTCGAGGCGCTGGCCCTCGCCGAGCGCGACGTCGCCGGCGTCAAGCGGGGGTTCGTCGCCCAGGGCCGCGTCTTCCGCGACACTTGCCGTGCCGGGTTCGAAACGCCGGCGTCGACCTACATCAGAGGTGAGGGTTTCGCCTTTTGTTGGATTTTAGGCCGTCAATCTATATTAGTTCGTGATCGGCATGCCAACTGTAGATGTGATATGGGAAGGAATTGTGGGGAAGGCCTCAAAATAGGTTCTTGCTCGACGATGAGGGGTGTGGAATTCCGTAAGAATCATACTAGGAAGTTCAATTCTTGATGTCAGCTAGGGAATTGCGTTCCTTAGCGATAGATCTTTCAGAAACTTCACGGTGAAAGAAGAAGTAATATTGAATGCATTCTTTTGAATTCGGTAGGAGATTGTGGAATTAGTTGAGCGGCAGATCTAGAAAAGAAGGTGCTATTTACATAGATGTCATGTAAGCAAACATTTGCAATGCCATACAAGTAAAAATAGACTGAAGTTGACTGGTAGAAGGATTGGTATATGAGTGAACAAATATCTTATTTTTTTTTCATGATATATCATCTTTTACTTATTTGTTTGAGACAATGTTGTTTCGACACATTCTTTTTTCTAATATCTGAGGTGATAGACCATACATGTTCATATATGTATATAAATATGTTATAGCCTGTGATTTTATTAATTAGCCAATGTTTTATATGGTAAACTTGGTGCTTGATTTGGAAAAGGGTAAGGGACCAAGCTCAAGTTAGAAAGCACAAATACATATATAGTCTAAAGATAATATTTTGTCAACAGCTAAGCCACAAAAATATACACTATCTACTGGAAAAACAATAAACACCGTATCTCCTTAGTATGCAGTTATTCTTTTATAGTTTCAAAATGTTTATTTTTGATAGTATGTAAAGCAGAAAATGCTTGAGGTAATTATTGATGTTTGTTACCATGTCAAAAATGCTTCCTGGATTGTTTAAATGCACCAAAAGTACAATAAGGGAGATAAAAGTTAGAGCTTAGGAAAAGTTCATACTTTTGTAAGTACATAAAATTTTCATGAAACGGGGTCAATCACCTTTGATATATGCACGCCAATATCTTCCGATACTTATGTGTTCAGATTAATCACAACCAAGATATTTGCTAAACTTGTAATGTTCCTGTGATGGGAAGGCTTCCTTCAGAGGAATATTAAGGGTGGGAAGGATGTTTAAATTGTTTGAGTTGAGTCATTTGATAGATACTAAGAGTAGTTGGAGTTGAATGAGGGCAAGAGATGCGGAAGAGATTAGTTGTGATGGTAACAAGGGATTGATATATGAAGACATTACATTACTGATGGTGGGTGGGAAGAATTACAGACAACTTGGACGGAAACAGCAGAATGTTATGGAGTATACTGTTGATTAATAGAAAAAAAAAAAATAGTAGGAAGAAAGAAGAGTGAGGCGTTGGATTGTAGTGAAGCTTCAGGAGCAGCCTTGTTTCACTTGAACAAGAACTTCACTTTGGCCATCACAAATTTCTCATGTTGTTTGGATGTAAATTGTCATGTACATATGTATTTGTAATTGTAAATATGTCTGAAATTGTGATTTTATGGGGAACATTAGTTTTCATGATAAATTGATGGTTCTGCCGTAGATGGTACTACAATTGTTTAATTATTGTGTTTGTGCCTAAATTACCTAAAACAGAAAAGAATAGAAATACATTCATTGTTCATCCTTTTTCTGTTCATCATTTCTTCAATTTCTGTGGCTCCAATGAACACCATGGTGAAAGTATGTCAAACAAAGTGAAGGCTGTTTAGTTTGCATCCAATTTTGGCATTGCCAATAAGTTAAATGTAAAGTTATTTTAGTGCCCATGTTCTCTGATCTGAGAGTAATTAAATCATGATGTTGATTAAAGCTTCTCTAATTGATGAACATGCACAAAGTCTTTGAATTTTTGTATGGTTGATCTTCAGTCACTAGATATTGCTCAAGATGCAGTTATATGGATTTTGTTCATATCTTTTCACATTGGCTTTGGAACGGGGGTGAGTTTCTGCCCCTCTATGACAATATCTGCCACCGCAGCTCTGCTCTTTGTGATTTTGGTTTCAGTATGGTGAAACCATTTTGTTCTCTGCAGGTGCAAAGGTGAGTTGAGTGTAGATCAAAAGTCATTGGTACAACGATCTGCAGTTTTGAGGGTACGACTGATCACACAGGAACCTACAACATCCTAGTTGCAGATGAGCATGAGAATGAGATCTGTGAGTCTGTGCTCATTAGCAGCCCAGCGAGCGGATGCAAGACTGCACTCCAGGGTCGTGAGAGGGCTCAAGTGTTCCTAACCCACAACAACGGTATCGCCTCAGACACGAGATACACAAACTCACTACGCTTCCTGAAGGACTCTTCCCTGCCAGTCTGTGCCCAACTTCTCCAACCTATGAGCAATCTGAAGTTTAAGGTAGAATACTACTTTACCTCTGGGCTCTTTGGTTCTATGTCCTAATGACTCCTATAAATTGTCCTGGCACTTTATTGGTTTTATGCGACATTCATCACGTGGTTTGTCGCTGCTTGTGTCTACTATCTGTTCCAAGTTTATTCAGCATGCTTTCGCTATCATCTTTGCTTTCTGATGGCTGATATGCTACTTGGTCATGGCATGTAATAGTTCAGTGTATCACTGTATCTATTAACTTGGTCTATAGTGGATTACTGATTTAATTAAGGGCAATTCCAAATGTCTCCAAGCTGTCCATTGTTTTATGCAGACTTCTGTGTCATAATGCATTGGCTTGTGTCATCATGTGGTTTCACTTTGTCTTGCTCACCTTCTTCCACTCCTGGCAACCTCTTCACCTGGAACACTCTCATCAGATTCACCACTATGTAGTGGTGGTAGATATGGTGAATCTTGTAAGAGCATAAACTTCAGCAGGAGACAGTTTAAAACCAAGTGGAAGTAGCTCCTCTGAGTGAAGAAGAAGTGATGAGATCATGTAGCATAAGTAATTGAGAGTTGATAACCTTTTTTTGGAGGAAATCAATGAATGCAATTCTGTAAACTTGTCACATAAAATTGATGAGGGTAGACATTTGAATTCTGGATCTCCTTGTGTGAAGGGGTCAAATGATCTTGATCATAATTGCCTTATCTGAGATTTATGGACTAGGATGCAGAAAGGTAAGCTGCAGAAAGAAATATTTGAAGGAAGAGGATGCTTCTAAGTTCATCAGACCAAAAAACCAAAGAAAAAGAGGAAAAAAAGTATCATTCTTTCTACCTGCAGAAGAAACTGGGAGTGTAGAATTTTAGGATGATGGATTGCCAGCAACATCTGTCCTGTCATCTGGTTTTAGAGGATATATAGGTGACTCTTAAAGTCTAATGAAGAACTCTTTTTTGCTTGAGCCTCTTTGGCATCATGCTTCATCAATGGTACATAATTTTGCAGCTCATATAACTTTGAGATCTGACAAATGGAGATGTCTCATTCTATGATCTCTGAAATAACTAATAGCAGTTGGAACTATTACTTCAATAGCTAACAGTATATGTGTTCATGGATCCAAAATCTCCATAATTTGGCTAATTGAAAGACATTTTATCTATGTGGGTGATTGTTACATGAGCCAATAAATTAGGTGAATTAGATAAGGATAAGTTTCTTGGATATTGTTTTATAATGTCTCTCTAATTATTTTTCTTGTTTATCTTGTTCCAGAACACTCTATATGGCCCTTCCACAAGCATGATCACCTAATAATCATCCACTAAAAACTCCAACCTCAAACATCACCATCTTATGGACAGTCCACACTATACCTAATTTGAGCTTAATATGCATGATCACCTAAAAATAATGCCCTAAAAACCTCCAACCTCAAACATCAACATCCTATGAACAATTTATAGCCCACCCTAATTGAGCTCAAGACATGTCATTCCTTCCATTACACCTACTCTTCTTGTCCTTTTCACAAGCAGAAGGCTCTTATCTTGTAGTGAACCCAACCATGCTTGCCTTGTAATCTCCACAAAGCAAAGCCTTGTGGCTAGAAATAAACCAGATGATATCACCCCTGAGCCCACAGGAATATGCCCATATCCAAAGCCATTATTAATTACTGAGAGAACACACAACATTGAAACCCAAGAGGCTGTGATGCCAAGGGTCAAACTACCACTGGGCCAATCACCAGCTACCAGGTGTCCCCTCCACTGGGTACTGGGTACTTGGCATCTAGTCATTGGTTCATAGGGAAGAGCTATAGGCCTATATAAACTCTTCATTAGGCTCCTTCCCTGAGCAGAGAAAAAAGGACTCAAATTTTCAACTCCAACTTGGTGAGCTGAGAGATCCTCTGCAGGTTATCAAGGAGTAATTTTTGATTTAGTTTCTCCTTCTTCAACTCCTGTTTTGATCTAGTTGTTGTCTCTCAAGGTGAGATAGAGAGGCCATTCTTTGGCCATTTTCTTGCAATAATTTCTGCAACAAGAGGTCTCCATTTCATCATAGAACAGAAATCCAGACCATTTGTTCTTGGGTTTCTGCTCTTCTACAGATTTCCTCAGTTCAGGGGCTTATTTTTCTCTGCCCTCAGTTTGGTTCTCAGTTCTCTGTTCTTCTGATATCCTAGTTTATTACACCTGCCCTGTTCCTTGCTTGGTTTTAGAACCAGTTGGATTTGTTCTTCTAGCTAATTTAGCTAAAGCTTCTTGTTTTTCTTCATAGAGAAGTCATGGCCACTGCTGTGGATATGCATAATACCATGCAAGTTTTCTCATCATCTTCATCAGATCCTTTGAGTGAAGCACTTGAAGCAATTCAAGGTGCTCCAAGTCCATACTTCCCCAGCTCTTCCCCTTCTGAGTCGTCTCCTTTCTCCTGTTACCTTCATCAAAATCCAATCTTTGATCCCTACTCTGGTTCCTTTTCGACAACAATCGACATGGCCGCAATGAGCTTCTTGAGCCGAATCCAAGACGACTATGCCCTCGGCCGACAAGCTCGAATCGGCCTCAATTACTTACCCGCTGTTCAATTCCAACATCCACTCTCGGCAGCTGCGGAGCAGCAGCAAATGGCTTACGCGGGCTTCCTTGGCCCCCGGCCGCAATCCATGAAGCGATCTGGCTGCTCCGCGTCGCCTCCGAAGCCCACCAAGCTCTACCGCGGTGTCCGGCAGCGCCATTGGGGGAAATGGGTCGCCGAGATCCGCCTCCCCAGGAACCGCACTCGCCTCTGGCTTGGGACCTTCGATACCGCAGAGGAAGCTGCCATGGCCTATGACCGTGCAGCATTCAAGCTCCGGGGCGACGCCGCGAGGCTCAACTTCCCGGAACTTAGAAGAAATGGAGCTCATTTCGGCGCACCGCTCCACTCCTCTGTTGACGCCAAGCTCCAAGCCATCTGCGAGAGCATGGTCAGTTCACAGAAACAGGGGAAGACTAGACCAAACGTGGCAGCAGCGAACGAAATCATCAGCTCAGGCTCAGAGGACAACAAATCCGAGAGTTCGTCTTCCCTCGAGGGAGACGAGACCTCCTCAGGAACAACAGCTGCCTCCCAAATCCAGTACTTGGACTTCACTGAGGCACCATGGGATGAATCAGAGAGCTTTAAGTTGCACAAGTATCCATCATGGGAGATCGACTGGGACTCTATTCTCTCTTCCGATCAGTAGTTCATGTCATGTTGTAATCCTTTAGCTTTCTTCAGGTTCTGCTCTGTTAGTGGGTGTCTCCGGTGGCTGCTGCAAATGGATTTTTAGGCATTGGCATGGCCACTATGTTGGTCTTAATAAGCTTGATGGTTCGAGTCTTGTGGATGTTGCTTGTAGTCGATCTCCAGGTATGCTGATTTTTATAGGCATTACCAGGAGAAAGATTGTGTTCTTGCAAGTGCAATAGCCATTTCTGGTCCTGTAATTACAACAGCTTTATTTATATTATGATCATATTCTTGTGTATGATTTGTTCTCTGTACATTCATTAAGAACATAAGTTAAAATTGCTTTCCCAACAGTTTATTTGCGATTGTCTTACTTAATTCTAATGTCATCAAAGATCTCATCATTCAGGTAGTGTGATGATACAAATCCATGAATACTGGATTGAAGCCTTCAGCAAGAAGAAATTGGATGCAATGTTTTCTGACTGGACAGATAAAAGTGAACAGTATTATGATGAGAAAATCATTGAGCACAGATCTCAAATCTACTATCCTTGGAAAGAAAGCTTTGGTATGACTGCGGTTTCCACCTGTTGTAATGCCTTTTTCCTAAGAGAACAACTGAGGCTTCTTCTGGTCATGGCTTGAAAGCTTCTCCACATTCTTCATTTAGTGGGCACTACATAGGAAGAAGTGAATCATATATCTTGCCTTTTTGCTGCAGAATAATGCATCAAGTGGTGATACATGAGCTGGAAGACTGAGAGGCAAAAGATGCTACATTGCCTTCAAACTTCAGAGACAACTCAAATTGGTTCCAAGAACAAAGCTGCATACTCAAAACAACTTTACAACCATGAAACAGGTGTTCTTGCCTCATATCAAGTGAGAAAATATCACCTCAATACACACTGATTACATCAAATCTCATTCTAGCAGACAATAGATTCAGGCATGCCCTCTGCTGCTAGATTCTGGATATCTTGTACAAGAAGCCTGCAAGTGGGTCAGGTAATGATCCACCCCCATCTTGATCTGACACTAACCTGGTGGGTACTTTGCAGGATCAGATTGGGTTCTTGACATGATTAAACTTCTCGACCAATTCATTTGATGAGTGCCAATCAAGTTTCTTGCAGCAAGATCCTTCACTACTTTCTTTTCTCTTGTTAGTCTGCAGAAGTTGACGACCTATTGTTGATGACAGGAAATAACTGAAGTGGACAGTGAGCTTTGCATTGCATTCTTATGTGTGCTGAAGAAAGCCAGTTCTTCCATATGCTTTGGATGAAAAGAGGAAGAAGCATCTGGATTCCTCTTTGCTTGTCCTGTGAGGACTCCATTTTTACAGAGAAGGAAGCACAGTCCAAGCTGTCACCAATTGTTATTCCTAATCATCACAGTTGACCAAACCACTCACTTGCCACATACCACCAACTGTATCTTCTCTTTCCTTTCTTTAAACATCTTTAGACTTCTGATAAGACTTCAATATCATGGTCATGCTCTCAGGGGAGAGTTCTTGACCCAGCAACAAGACTGATCCATTGCAGTTGTCCTAGTGGTGAAAGCCTCCTGCAATACTCAGTCTCATTACTTTGTGAAGGCATCCAATCTTCATCTTCTATGTTGTTTCACAGGTCAGCTCCTGATCTCCATGCTTCCACCTCTGTTGCTTTCCAAAAGCAGTGGAAAGTAGCCATGTCTGAGTTGGTTGATATTGTCTCACAGGTCAGCAGAATGCATTCATTTCTGACATGAAGTGGGTTATCAAGGCCTGTTGACTTTTGCTGCCTTTTCAAGTTGTTCATCATTTTTCTATTTGTTTCTTAATTCATCAAAACCTATCAAAGAGTGATAGGATGCACATAGGAATGCTGTCTTTCAAAGGCTAATCAGCCAACCTTTGCAAAGTCAACCAAGTGGCATAGACACTCAAATACTTGCAACAATGCTCTCATTCTACTTCTGCCATATGGATGCTTGTCAATAGCCATGGCTTAATATTTTATGTAAGTTGACTTCTGCTTGCCATCACTTAACTTGTGGATAAGAAACTCCAACAAGCACTTCATGCGCAAATAAATATTAGATTACAGAGTAAGTGGAACAGAAGTGCCCATTATTGGTGTGAAAGGAATGGTGGTGGCTAATTGACTTGTGGAAGAACAGTGACATGATTGTTATGTCTCTGATGTTGTTTTTAAACAAGGAAAAAGAAATAATAATTATTATAATAACAAAAAAATAATATTTCTAATTGCAGGGATAATCCTTTCACATCAATGTTTAGATGAGAATCTCATGTGTTAGACTTCATCTTAGATCAAATTAAAGATCTGTGACATGTTAACTTCATTAAATCTAACCATTAACATTCATCATATAAATCAATCTTAATTTTTATCACAATACAAAACTGAATTTAAACCTTCAAGTTGACTTTCGTATGTTTATTAGATTATTATAAGTCAATTCTATATTTGTCCACTCTCGATATGAGACTAAAATATATGTTCTATTTTTTTAAGATCATACAAGTTAACATGATGAATCATTATAAGGCCTTTTTGGGTCAACATGTAAGATCAACACCTGATGCCAGATTGGATCCATAATTCTATGACCATGTCAACTCCAATATTCATAGAACACAACCTGGAATATCTGTTCTTTAATCCATCTCCTGTATAATTAATATTGCATTCTTATTATTCATAAAATATGGAACTTGTTTGATATGAATGATGCATTTTGCCTCTCATTCATCCATGATTATAGAGTACATAAAGTGATAAGATTTGAGGCCCAAAAGAAATAAGGCCTGTTTTATGGCCTAATGTGCGGCCCATATAGGCCGGTTTAGGCTGGGTCGCCTAATGTGAACTAAAAGCCGAACCCCCTCGGCCCGGTTCACGTCCGGTTCATGTATGTAAGAAATATCGCAAACCCTAACGTGCCGATTAGGTTTCTTTCCGAGTATCGCGAAGCGGGCTCGATCGAGGGAGTCGGGGGAGACAGAGCAGAGGAGCCATGAGGCCGATCTTGATGAAGGGCCATGAAAGGCCATTGACGTTCCTCAAGTACAACCGGGAGGGGGATCTGCTCTTCTCCTGCGCCAAGGATCACAACCCCACCGTCTGGTTCGCCGACAATGGCGAGAGGCTCGGCACTTACCGAGGCCACAACGGCGCCGTTTGGTGCTGCGACGTCTCCCGTGAGGGCTTTCTCTCTTTGACGTCCCTTTCTTTTATATTCTTTTTACTCTTTATTTTGGTTGACTTGAAGATTCGACCATTTTATTATGTTTAGCTGTTCTTGTTTGTTCCTTTTGTAGTCAGTTTGTTGTTCTGTAAATCAAATTTCGTAAGAAAAATGGGTTCTTGATGGTCATATATCCACCTCCCCATATTCTGAAGATTTGTCTGTTTTACTTTCAATATTTATTCTGAATTCATATATGCTTGAGTGTTTTCTGGAAAAAATTATTGATGCTGTGTGTACATGCCAGCTTTTCAGCTATCCTGATAAGGTGAGTAATAGATCACAGAGAAATTTGATGAGATTATATTCTCCATCAGAAGTATTACAAATTTATGTTATTTGTTTGCTTTATTGGAAGGGAAATGCCACATCGTTCCTTACCAACCACATTAGTGAACATGCAGTTGCATTTTCAAGTCAGGAAAAATATGCCAGTAGTTTGTCTTTTGAAGACAATGAGGAACAGATATGTCTTGGTGCACTTTGTGAAGTGTTTGTTGTTTATTGTTTGGAGATACATATATACTATGTGAATGCTTGTCTTAGTTTCTGTTCAAGACGTGGTCATAAAATTCTCTCTTCTTATATACTTTGATTGATTGGCTGATATTCTTTTGTTATATGTCTAGGGGACTCTATGCGCCTCATCACGGGCAGTGCAGATCAGAGCGTGAAACTATGGAATGTCCAGACAGGGGCCCAACTCTATTCTTTCAACTTTGATTCTCCAGCTAGATCTGTGGACTTCTCTGTTGGTGATAAGCTTGCCGTAATCACAACTGATCCATTTATGGGGTTGCCATCCACCATTCAAGTGAAACGAATTGCAAGGGATCCTAATGAACGTATGAACTGTCTAACATCATCTTGAACCTGAAATTATTGCACATTTTGAAAAAAAAAATTCTTTCCTTCTTTAGGTGCATAAATTTATAACATGTCATGTAACCTGAAGTAGACAACAAGAACAGGGAAAGAAATATAAAAATATATTATAAAAAAGGAGGTATTATACATAGTCTCTTCAAATACCAGTGGACTTTGTTCTTAGATTACGTATACTAATAGTTCACTAAAATTATGTGGTTCTTTTAGGCCGCCTATATATTACATGACATTGTAATTCTAAGATGATGTATATTTAACCTATAAACAATGACTCTTCCATTGCGGCTTTATTATCTGACCAACTTATTTTTTCCTTCGAACTTAAAGCTTTCTCAGCTAGATGTGTCGTTTCAAAGCCTTGACCAAGTAGTATTTTTTACACTTTTTTGAGTACCTCATAATTGCTCATTAAACATTGGTCAAGATAAACTGAAATGTGGCACTGTGGACAGAACAAAGAAAATTTTACACAAATCAGAAAAGTAAAGTCTATGATCAACTTACTTAACCATATCCTGATAGATTCAGATATAAATCTATAGCATCTCATGTTGCCCTTGTTTCTCATATATTTAGCATCACAGATGTTTATCAATTGTAAATACATTAAAACACCTTTCTGTCAAATGGCATCGATTGTTCTGTTTGGTTTGCTGAAATATAGATGATGAAAACATAGATAATTAGGGTTCTTATATTTAAAACTCCTTATTTATTCTGCCAACTTTTATTATCCCTGGGATTACACCAGTTTTGCTGCTTGAATCAATGCCATGTTTACTGATCAATCAACCATCATTGAACTGAGAACTTGCCTCTTTTAGCTTTTCACATAATTTTGGACTCTGGTTTACCACTTTCTTTGTTTGACTTGATATTATCAATTATGATCTCTTTACAGCTATAACAGCTTCAGATGTTTATTTATCTTTGTGATTCCTGATATGCAGTTTGTTATATTTTCTTACAATAGTCAATTACTCACTTCTGCAAATTGGCTTGTTATGCAGAGAGTAGTGAGTCAGTCCTTACAATCAAGGGGCCTCAGGGGCGAATAAATAGGGCTATTTGGGGACCTCTAAACAAGACTATTATAAGTGCTGGTGAAGATGCAGTAGTCCGTGTGTGGGATACTGAGGTGGGTTGCATCATCCTTTCAGTAGGCCATCATTTTTATCACATCTTTTGGATCCATTTATGAGTTCATGCATTTGTCTTCTTATACCAGATACCCTAGAAGTTATAATGTAACATATATTTGGGGTCCATTATATGGATCTTTGTCAATGTTGAAGTTTGTTTAGGGCAAATTGTTAAACTAAGAGCTGCCACTCATTTTCTTATTGTTTCCAATATTATTTTTCTTAGGTCTCCAATTGGCTCACAGAATCCAACCAGGAATCTATAGATCTCTTTGGACTTGTTCATACCATCATAATTTTTTTTCTTCTATTTTTATCTTCTAATAGAGTTACACTTAATTGTTCATGAATATATTCTGCTTCCTATATCAAGTAAAATTTAGTTAGCAGATGAGTATACTTTGGTCATATTTTTCTTGGCTAGAATTTCTTGTAGCAATGAATAGGAAGTTAGAATCTCACATGATTGTGCAATCTGGTAACTTGACTTGTTTTACACTGTGTGAAAAAAATAAATGTTTCCATAGTGTGGTGATCTTTGGAATCACATTAATTTGGTTGCACGGAGTGGGAAGTAGTCTTTACTTCTTCCGTAATGTGGGGCTGCTTATGAGAAACATTTTCTGTTTGGGCATCAGTGATGCCTTGGGGCAGATCTTCAAAGAAATTTGGTGGCCCTTGTGAAGGATTGGGTGAGACAGCAAAGCATGGTTGGCAAACTTGACTCATGGATAGCTTTTCTTTTGTTATCATCTGACTCAAGGAAGTCAATTTGGTAATCTCTGTCCACATGCATGGTATTATCCAAGAGATTTTAGTCAAGAAATAACAAATTAAAAGGTAAAAGCACATGCATGATTTGGACACATGCCTAAGAAATTTTGCCACCTCACTGATAACATCCATCTTATTCACTTTGGTATTTGTGTACTGCTTACTTGTATATTTATTCTTGCATTTGTCTGTAACTTTTACAGACCGGCCAGCTGTTGAAGGAATCTGACAAAGAAACTGGTCATCAGAAAACAGTTACCTCACTGTCAAAATCTGCAGATGGTTCCCACTTCTTGACAGGTTCCTTAGATAAATCTGCCAAGGTATCAATTACTATCCTTAATGCTGCAATTCTGTATTCCACTAGATTCACTTCATTTTTCTTATTATTCTTCTCTTATTTCTTTTTTTTTTTGTTCTATTTGTTTAGCTCTGGGATGCTAGAACTCTGACTCTTATCAAGACATACGTGACAGAGCGTCCAGTCAATGCTTGTGCGATATCTCCACTTCTTGATCATGTATGTAACTAATTTCTTTTCATTCATTTGGGTTTCTTGATCATATATTTCACATGATTTTGGAAGAAATAGCAGCCCCTATAGTAGTAGTAGAAGTTAGCCCCCCAAGTCTCAATGTACGAGGGTTGTCATCAATGCTGGGTTTGGGAGATTCAATGTTCCAGCATCACCATTGCAAGTAGAGAGACTATTTCTATGACTAGAACTCTAGTCACCCAAGTTGCAAAGAACCTTCCTATGGTGCCAGGGCTCACCCTCACATACCATGTGTTCTGAAATCTTATCTGCACCTTTGATGAGTGCAGTGGCTAGTTATTATTTTGGTGCAGAGATAGAACTTGACATCAGGTCTAAGTTAGTATTTGATCCTGTATATAAGTTTCTCTATTTTGGTCTTGTTTAGGTGGTTATTGGGGGAGGCCAAGAGGCAGTACATGTCACAACCACTGATCGTCGTGCTGGAAAATTTGAGGCAAAATTCTTTCACAAGGTGATGTAGTTCTTTACTACAATGCCAATAATTTTTGTCCTGTACTAGTATTGAATGTTTGTGGTTGAGTTTGACTAAGGCTTTGCAAGTAGATTTATTTTCTAGTTGTTTCTGAAACAGATTCTTCAAGAAGAAATCGGGGGTGTGAAGGGACATTTTGGACCGATTAATGCTCTGGCTTTCAATCCTGATGGGAGAAGGTTTGTTTTCAAGCTTATGTTTCTTGTCTCAGGATCTATTTTTTTTAATTTAAATTTTTCTTAGAAAGATCAAGAGGGCCAACATTAACTTCTTGATAGACATTGTTGCGACATGCAGCATTTGAAGGTTTGTTGGACTTATTTCTAATGACTTTCCTTGGTTTTTCTACTGTGATCCTTGCCTATATTGTTCACGCATGCATGCAAGTGTATTCTTGTGCGTGTACAAGGAACAAGGCATTGTATCTTTCTCCTGGGTGTTGATTTTGTTCTTTTTCTGCTGATTTGGTTGTTCCAAACTTTCATTTGGCAATCAGATATGTGATCTTGGTTTATCAGCAGAATATCATTTCATTTCTGTTTGTTCTTCCTCCTTGATTTCCCCATGTTTCAGATTTAAGATCTCTGGGATGAAATGATTGCACTATTTTACAGTATCTTTTAATATTGTTGAATGAGATATAATTCTAGATTTTATTGTGTGATGGTATCAGCAGTTTCTGCTGTGCAACAAAACCTCCTAGATTTTACAGTTATCTTTCTTCTTTTGCTTCTACATGGTGTAAGGAAGTGTCAACATGAAGCATGTCGGCATCCAGTAGTCATTATTTATTTATTTGCAAGAATCTATCATTTAAATAGCTGCATTTTCCATACTTATATCTTTTACAATTCTGTTATTTTACATAGTTTCTCGAGTGGTGGCGAAGATGGTTACGTAAGACTGCATCATTTTGACCCAGATTACTTCACTATTAAGATGTGAGCAAGGAATATGTGGTACGCCGGTTCTATCTTGGTTTTAGAATCTGTGATATATATATATTTCACTGTTGTTGCATTGATCAATACGTTCTATTTTACAACCTGTGGGTTATGCAGCCTATTCCTGTCTTGTGGAGGAACTTTGAAGAACGAGGATTTTGTTGCTGGACCTCTATATCGTGTAGAAGGATATGGACATCCACATTTATTATGTGCAACTGCTCAATACTATAAACAGTTTCAAGAATGTTTTCGGGAATTACACCATTGTTTAATTTGCCCGCAGAACTTTTTATACAAGCATGCATTAACTCAACATCTCTATTATTCGCTGCTATGCATTGCCATATAGCAACTTACATATGCAACGCCATGCAAGATATCTGTTTCTGAGTTAAGCACACTCGGTTCTCTTTCATTTACGTGCCATCTTCTCGTCATTGTTGAGGGCAGGGAAGATAAAAGTCCGTGATAACATGGGAAGATAAAAAATAATTTTAATATCTCAGGCGAGAGGTGAGGTAAAGGTCTTGTGTTTCATTGATGTGGATGAAGAGTAATATAAAAATAATAGGTAAAAAGATAATTTTAATGTCCCAGGCGAGGCATCTGCGTCAAAGTCTTGTGTTTTATTGATGCGGATGAATAATGGATAAAAAAATAATTTTAACACGTCTCAAGCAAGACATCTGCATCGACCTTGCTTTGTATCCATGTTGGCAAGAGAGGTGAGGCAAAGGTCTTATGTTTTATTGATGTGGATGAAGAGCAATGCTGGAGTAGGGAGAGCAATAGTCCTACATTTGTGTCAGTATCGACACAGATGTATAACGTTGACATATATCGCTTTTGCTCTACATCGTTTTGCATCTATATCAGCGCTAATGCAGATGCAGAGCAATGCCAACGTAAATGTAGAGCATTAGCATTTTGTGGCTTCCGCTCTGCATCACCTTACATATGTGGCAATGCTGATACAAATGTAAAGTGACAAAAGGGAGAAGAAGGATGTGGGATCAAGGGGGGAATAAGGATGAGCATCGCTTTTGCATTTATATCGACACGACTATCGTCCTCATCCTCATCCTCTTCTCCCTTTGCCTCACCTTTTGCTATCGTTTTCCCACCTCTTCCTCCTCCCCTCACAAGAAGTCACAAAAGTATCTCAGCTTCATCTTCAAGACTTTACCTCGCTCATATCAAGGACATCTCTACGTTATTCTAATCGACCACTATCACAACAATCACTCACGGTCCTTGACGGCATCACCATCCGTCGATCATGAAGTTAAAATTAGAACATAACAAAGAAAACATAATTAGGATGTTGAAATCATTATTTTATCTTTCATTTTTTGTATTATTCCTACAAATACTATCGTGTTGTATTTCGTCGATAAAGCCAACTGATATTAGAGTAAATAAGATTGAATATTTTATTTTTATAATTATATACATTTTAACATAAATTTTTAAAATTTAAGAAATAAATTATTAAAAATATCTAACTGGTTAATATGTATTTAGCTTCAAACTGAGTGTTTGCAGAGAATCTCTCTCTCTCTCTCTCTCTCTCTCTCTCTCTCTTTCTCTCCCAGCTTTGCAGGGATAAACATGCAAATCCCGAAGAGCTATCGTCGGGCATCTGCGCTGCCCAATTCCATGGCATTCTTTGAACGCCTCCTGGTGGCAGCAGCCGCCCAAACGAAGCCTTCCCAAGTTATTCCCTGTTCCTTTCCCCCTCGCACCGCCCAAATCCACCACCTCCATTCGAGATCCAAAGAGAAAACCGAAGAAGAAGAGGAGGTGTTCGAAGGGGAGAGCATCGGGAATCGTTCGTATTGGAGGAAGAAGATCCACTCTCTCTGCGCCATCCATGGCGACGTCGACGAGGCCCTCCGTCTATTGGACCGCCTCCGCCTCCGTGGCTACCTCCCGGACTCCCTCAATCTCGCTAGCGTCGTCCACGCCCTCTGCGCCGCCGGCCGCTCGGAGGAGGCCCACCGCCGCCTCCTTCTCTCCGCCGCCGCTGGGTGGCTTCCTGACGACCGCACCGCCAACGTTCTTTTCGCCCGCCTCCTTGACGCCGGTACCCCGCTCTTGACTCTCCAGGTTGTCCGCTGCCTCACCGACGCCAAGCCTGCCTTCGTGCCCTCCCTCACCAACTACAACCGCCTAATCGACCAGCTCTCCTCCCAATCCCAGCCTGTCGAAGCCCGCAGCCTTTTGCTCGATATGAGAAGCAAGGGCCGCCTGCCGAATGTTGTCTCCTACACCGCCCTCATCGATGGGTTTGCCCGGACCGGAGAATTGGATCATGCTCGACAGATGTTTGACGAAATGCTCGAAGCCGGCATTCCGCCCAATTCTCTCACTCACAGCGTCTTGATCAAGGCGGTCCTCAGGAAGAGGAGAGTCGACGAGGGGAGGGAGATGTTGGTGGAGCTTTGGAGGAAGATGCAAGACGAGCGTGAGCCATCAGTGAACGGTGCAGCATTCGCCAATTTGATCGACGCCTTGTGCCGAGAAGGGTTCTTTCACGAAGTTTTCAGGATCGCCGAGGAGATGCCGCAGGGGGACAGCGTCGACCAGTTGTTTGCTTACGGCCAAATGATGGATTCGCTTTGCAGGGCCGGGAAGTACCATGGAGCTTCAAGAATTGTGTACATAATGAGGAAGAGGGGGTTCGTTCCTGGCATGGCTTCCTATAACCACATAGTGCATGGCCTGAGCAAAGAAAAGGGTTGCATGAGGGCTTACCAGTTGTTCAAGGAAGGGACCGAGTTTGGGTACTCACCTTCAGAATCTACTTACAAAGTGCTTGTGGAGGGCCTCTGCCGAGAAAAGGACATCAACAAGGCTCAGGATGTTGCAGAGTTCGTGCTACAAAGAGATGCTGTTGACAGGACGAGGATTTACAACATATTTCTGAGTGCTCTGCGCCTTGCGGACAACCCAAGCGAGCAATTAAACGTCCTTGTCTCGATGCTTCAGAAGCAATGCCAACCAGATGTTGTCACCCTTAACACCGTCATCCATGGTTTCTGCAAGATTGGCAAGGTTGACGAAGCTAAAAGGATCCTTGATGACATGTTGAATGGCAATTTCTCCGAGCCTGATGTGGTGACATTTACCACCATCATTCGCGGTTTAATGGATGTCGGGAGACCAGAAGAATCCCTCGATGTATTGCGCAACACAATGCCTGCGCACAAATGTGCTCCCAGTGTTGTGACATACAATGTGGTTCTTCAAGGATTAACCAAGCTCCGAAAGGTTGATGAAGCAATGAGACTATTCTATGACATGATCGATAAGGGTTTCGCCGCCGACAGCACAACTTACACTGTGGTGGTTGAAGGATTATGCAGTGTTGGTCGTCTTGCCGAGGCAAAGAGGATTTGGGATGACATTATCTGGCCATCGCAGATCCATGATCACTACGTTTATGGAGCTATCCTCAGAGATCTTTGCTGCTCGGGGAAATTGGCTCAGGCCTGTGATTTCTTGTATGAATTGGTGGATTGTGGGGTTGCTCCTGGGATTGTGAACTACAACATCGTCATCGACTGTGCTTGCAGAATGGGATTGAAAAAGGAGGCTTATCAGATCGTGGGCGAGATGAGAAAGAACGGGGTGAGGCCAGATGCTGTAACTTGGAGGATTCTTGGTAAGTTGCACGAAGAAGGCGGCAAGGAATGCATCATTAGTAATCAGAACTCTGAATTGAATAGGATTGTAGATTTACCAGAAGAGTTCCACGAGAGTAAGATTGAAAGGGATGGAGACATGTTGGAAGGCTTAACAGATTCGTCCTTCTCCGGTGAACTGATTGAGGACGAGGTCAGTGAAGATGACAGAGTTGGAAAGAATGCTGGCTTGATCGGAGATGCTGTCAATCTAGGACCGAAAGAACCCCTTTCGAGGATCGCGAGGAGAATTTTTGGATTGCTGTGAGACTGCAAGGGCTTTGGAGGACGTGAAGAGAGGGAAGATTGGGAGCCATCAAGATGGAATTGGCTGGAGGACGAAGAACAGGAGAGCAGTGACACTGAAGCCACAGGCTGATGACGCACATACCAATCACACACGAGAAGGATCGTGCTGCCATGGAGAACTCTCGTCATGGTGGCGGCGCCACCCGACCGTCAATGCCGTGGTCAGCACCATCGCCGGCCACCAGCAGTATGACCTCAAGGTGGGATGCGGCCATCGGCACTGTGGGCTCTTGCGCGCGCGCGAGCTTAGCAGTTTGGTTTCTGTTGCGTATTTTGTTTGTGTTATTTTCTTCCTATTGCTGCATTTTTTTTAGCAGTACAGTAGAGGAAGAATAGTTTTTCTTTTCTTTTTAAAAATAAAGAATACACCAATAAAGAATAAATGAGGAAAAATAGGAAATTATTCTTTAAGAAGTGGTTTCTTGAGACATCCGAGCAAATTGATTGAAACTGGAAGCAATGGTAAAGCAAGAAAGAAAACTATGGATTTTGTACTAAAACTCCTAAAAATGTACATTTCCATCATGTCAAGGAAGAAAGCAAAACGTTCAGCTCAAAATGTACAATGGGGACACTTCCTTCCCGGATTCAGAAGTAGTTCAAATGACCTCCGCCCAACTAGACGCCTCCCTAATCCAATCTGCTCACGCCTTCCGTCATTCGATCCATGCGTTCGACTCGGTTCCTTGCTCGATCGCTTCTTCTTCCCCTTCGCATCTCTCCTCTCTTCTCTTTCTCCTTCTTTTTGTTTCAGAAGCTCCACCATTGATGAACGGCGACGCCGGCGTCCCTCAGCTTCCCGTAGAGCGCGAGACACTCCCAGTATGCCCGCCGCCCGCTCCTCGTCGTCTCCTTCTCCTTCTTCTTCCTCTCGTCCTCTTCCCACAGCTGGTGATCGCACTGCAGGAAGAGCTCGTCCACCAGCCCGATCACCCCCTCCGCCACCGCTTCCTCCACCGCCCCCGCCTCCGCCTTCACCACCACGTACTCCTCTTCCCTCACGTTCCTCTCCAGCCATTCCGCCAGCGACTGTGACGCCCCCTCCTCTGGCTCCTCTTCATCCTCCTCCTCCACCTCCACCTCCACCCGGATCACCTCGAAGGCCCGGCCCTTCCTCGGGTAGTGCTGCTCGAACCACGCCGCGCCGCTGCCGGCCTCCCCCGCCGCTACCACCTCCACGAACACCCGCCGCGGGTACCCGTCCAGCTCGTCCCCCGTCAACTCCGGCAGGTATCTCGTCCTCCTCCGCCATCCGCGCCGGCCTGGCGGCTCCAGCAGCGCGCCTTCCAGCCCACTTAGGGCTTCCTTCTTCGCCTTCGGCACCGCCAGCAGCCGCCGCAGCCGAATCCCCCCTTCGCTGGCGAAGGACTTCGTCATTGCGACAACCACGGATGAGCCGATCCGCCTGACGTACGCCGTGCGGTAGTTCGCCGGCGATCGGAATGATTCTGACGGATCGGAGCTCAATCGGACGGCCGCGACGCCGCCGATCTTCAGGATCTGGTCGATGCGATGGAAATCACCGGCAGAGACGGAGAACACGAAGTCCGCAGAGCTGTCCGGCACCGCGGTGTTGCGAACGCTGAGTGTTGGATCGTTGAGGATGACGACGTTGCTCTCGGGACGAAGGAGCCCGATGCGCCTCAGATCGCGGAGGAGCGCCGCGAAGAGCATGTACTCATCGTCGATGGCCCGCCGGCTGGCTGTGACCTCTCCGGCGTCGCCGCGGCGGAGGAGGGTGCCACGGAGCCACGGTAACGAGAGGATTGCGGCGGCGAGGAGCATCGACCGGGCAACCAGGCGGAGGAAGCGGGGGTCCGGCAGGCGGATCACGAGGCGGTCGCCGCCGAGCTCGACTCCGCCGCCGATGCCAAGGCGCCGGGTACCGCTCGGCTTCTTCATCGGGAAATGGAGACGCGATGACACGTACAAAAAAAGAAAGAGGGAGGAGCGGAGGGAGAGATGGAACGGCGATCAGCAGGGTGCGGAAGCGGGCAGCGGTGTGGTCACCACCCACGAGTTGGAAGACCTGCGTGCTTTGAGACTGGTGTCAGAGGATCATCCGCTGCTTGGATCGCCGGGATATTTTAATCATCCGCTTCCTGATGCGTGCGATCGGCTCAACGTCTCCACGATGTAATCCTTATTCTTCTCCGACACGAACACTCTGATGTATAAGACTTGGTCAATCGATTAATTGGGAAGCAGGTAAGGAAGAAGGAAGAGGGCGACCGAGGACGCGAGGCCGTAACACGCGAGGAGTGGAATGAGAGAGGCCCGTCCTCACATTTAGTGAAACAACATAATAAATAGTTATATTATATATAGAGAATGGTGTAGGAGTATTATTTTTAGGACACGCATAGGGAATTCTGTTAAGCCGATAGTGGCAGCTCGACGACGTAAACAAAGAAGAGTTGAAGGCGTGTCTAATTCGATAGTCTAATTTAGGAGGATAATTATAATTCATTTATTTTAATAATAAATAAATAAATAAAGCCGAGAATAAGATTTCTGTCTTTATTTCCGTTTTTATGGTCCGTCCAAATATTTTACCGCACACCACCATCAGCATGATGGGTCCTTCTTCGGTCGAGTCGTGTGGGGCCAGCCGATGCGACCCTGCGCAAGCGCAACGCCGCACGTGCTTCCATCACGAGAAGCGTTAACTAGTTTTTAATTGATCCACCTAGGAGAAATTATTGAAGGGGCCCACAAGTAAATGCAAGCAGATAAGAAGCACGAGGAAGACAACACGGCACGCCACTGTCCAATTCCTCCCAAGCCTATCGACTCGATCCCTTCTCTCTCGGCCCTCGTCGGCCATTATTTCTTGTAGGGCATTATGGAGGCAGGCATCTCCCCAGCCCCGGTGGCCCCTTCACCCATGCCGCCCCGCCCACGCGAGGCGGCTGCGGAGGTGGAGCAGGTCCGCGTCAGGAGGCGGGCCCTCGAGGCGGTTCTGGAAAATTGTAGGAGAGCCCTTGAATTGATCGAGAACGCCGACCTCGGGCCGGATACCGCCGCCGCCCCCAATTCGGAGGACGAGAACGACGTGGATGACGCGCCGACTCCGCTTCGAGAAGAGGAGAAGGAGCAGGAGGGATCGCCGCCGCAGTCTCATTCTGCGGTGGATACCGAGACTGATGAGGTAGGACTCGTCTGATTCTTGGTTGGATCTCAAATCTGATTCGTATTTGTTGGGATGGACGGTCGGGTCGAGGAATATTCATGTAATTTCTGCTTTTCTGGTTGAAAATTTTGCACCTTGATGTAGAAAATTCTTTATACTTCTATGATGATAAGCTTTTTTTCTCCGTAGGGATCGTGGGGAATTGTTTATATACGTGATCTCAGACGCCCATAGCTGGTCGCTGCAGATTCATGTTATTTAGAATTCATGTTTCCGCTGACGAATTTTAACTAGTTATCAGGAAACAAACTGGAAAATTATAATGTTGGGAGTCTTAGGTTTTATTGATTAAAATTCATACTCTAAGTGTTGTCGTCAAGGCCTAACATAGTATAGATTAGGTGGCTTCATGCTGTGACATATCCTCTGACCCTGCCCAGCTCTAATTCTAATTATCACAACCCTAATGAGATAACTAGCCTGTTAACTTCAATGAGTCTAAATCACTTGTTCAAAATGCTAAAGCTGGAGTTAATAATAATATACCCATCAGATCCTTATAAGTCAATCGTAGTCTTAGCGGGACTAAACAGAGTGTTACAGAATGTGCTTCTGATAATATTCAGGATGAACTTATTGGGATAGTTATGGGTATTTATGTAACCGAGTTCACTTAAACTTTTAAAACAGATCACATGAGTCAACCTCAAAACTTCTCCTTTTATCTTAGTTGATAGATTCAATGTAGCTTAGTACATTACATATAAATATCATATGTTGTAATCTTTGTTTTTTGTGTTATATAAATGTTCTCAATTCTTGTACCTGAAGGCAACAGTGCATGGCATGACAGACTTTGTTTAAGATGGAGATTCTTTTACACTTAAAAGTTAAAGCGTAATTTGACAATAAAAAAATTGTGTAATTCACATTCAATGACAGTGGCATGAATCTGTTAAAGTTACATGGGGAGTTACATGAAAAGATTGTGTTAAAGTTACATGAATGTGTAATTTACATTCATGTTCCCTTCCATAAGCCTTTGCACTATAAGAATAAATGAAAAGATTTTGTTTACTTGTAGATACACACTTTGCATTTAATAGGGGATATAGAAACAACTATCCTACTATGACAATAAGGCTTTGTATACTGTCCATGTTCCAGTACATGCTTTGCTTGCCACACTTTGTAGTATACTGTGTCTATGAGTTGCTACGTAGTATCAGTATCAGCAGTAATCAGTTGCATAGTTGGAAGGTAGCTCTCAGCGGCGAGCTGAATGTCAATGAAATGAGACTCATTTTTCTGTAATATGTGTTGATGTGTTGTATGTCTTCCTTTCAGGACAGTTTTTTAATGTTTCATTATCTTTGTTGAGGAAGTGCATGTAATATTTATTATGATTGTTTCCGAACTTTAGAAATAACCTCCACATAAAGCGGTAGTGGCGACCAACCAACTTTGTGTTTAAGAGTGGAGTGATGTAAGTATTACATAGTTTGTTTTTGTGGAATCAGGTGACTTCTTTACAGTGTATTGCCAAATACGTGTGAATTAAAATTTGATTTTGAAGTTTCAGTAGCTTCATTTATTTATGTTAGTTTATAGAAATCCTTGCATTTGTCAAGAACATCCATTTTTTTGGCCTAGTGATCAAAAATTTTCATGGACGAATAATGTACTCATGTACAGTTTCCGAGGTGAGTTTCCTGTACAAATTGCATAAGGAGGATTGTTGCTTATAATGTTTTATATAAATAAAAATGGACAAGTTGCTGGTATATAACTGTGCCTTGACTTCCCAGTAGCATCTTATTCGATAATAAATTGACGTGTATAATCTTTGCTACCTCCTCTTGTGCAGCTATGTTCCCTTCTCAAGGCAAAAGTTGAATCGCCTGACTTTCTTGAAAAGCTTGGAAGCATCCAGACATCTATTTATCAAAATAATTATGGTGTGCTAACTTGTACAGATCTCCTTGCATCTTAAATAAAATTTACCTTATAAGTATGCACATTCTACTGATTGAAAACTTTTATTTTCATCTATAAACATTCATTTTATTGTGCCAATACACATGAATGACATTAACTAATATATTCTCTTGGTTGCAGATGATAATGCATCTTGGGACATGGTTACTGCCACAGATTTGTGGGAAGATAAGCATGTTGATGGGGGGAGTGTCCCAGACCAAGATGATTATGTTCTTGTTAATCAAGAGGATATTGTGGATGGCATAGCATGCTTCATGGCTGCTTACCTATTATCACTAAAGCAAACTAAAGTATGTCAAGATTCTTGTTGTGATGGCAATATGTTCTTTGTCATGCATGTATAATTGTCAATTTTTGCCTTTTCTGCATTTGGAGTTCTTTATTTATCTCCTAGTAGGCCAATAATGGAGACTTCATATGTGGAGAATGCTTGTGTACTGCATACTCACTTAGGCACAAAACCACTTTTCTTGTATGCATGCTCAATTGCGTAGATTAAATAAATTGCTTCGAGATGTGCCAAAGTTGCTGTGGCCAAGATATTTTCATAATTGTAGCAGAAACAGATTAGTAAGAAGCTAATATGTGTCGTGTAACTGGAGATTTCGTTGTGCATGTATGAATATTATACAGTGTCTATTAACAGGATTCAATTTGCTTGGAAGGGTTTTAGTTGGTTCTGTTCCTCAACCCATTTATCTTTTTTTAGTTAGTAAGCCTATTTGTCTGTTTACTCATTGATAGCATTTTATTCTGCAGGAATTAACACCCAATCAGCTTCAAGAAGGTGAGCTGTTTGAAATGTACTCCTTGATTTGTAAGAACTACTGCAGAGTATAAACCATTGCTTATGATGTATGCTGCCTGCTTTTGTGATCTTTAGCCCTTTGCAAAACATTTTCTGTAAAGAAGAAGAAGAGCAGGCTCCGAAAGGCATGGGAGGGAAGCCAAGTTATTTACAACATTGCTTCTTGGGGTGCTACTGCTATTGGGTAAGTCTCCGCTTTCTTCGATAGCAATTTAAATATTTATGTCACTTCATTGATAACAATATGTTGATAAGGGTTTAAGGTTTCTTAATAATCTTGCTTGTGACACTGTGGATCCTAGAGTCGGCAAAAACTTGTTCTTTTCCACAGAAGTTAATGCATTTTCCTTGATTGTCTGCCACTTTCATAAAATGAATGTAGTAGTCCACAAACATATGCTCTTATCTTTAAGCTTATGTTGTTTTTAGAAAGAATTACTATTGATATATAACAAAACTATGACTGGGTATGGTTAATTCCTTTTGTGAGATGGTTGTCAAGGATGTGGAGTTGTGGAAGTAACATTTTTGTTTGCAGGGGTAAGACATTGTAGCCTCATGCACTGAACACCTCTTGTGTAACAGTTACATTATCTTTGTCACTTTCTCTAGAACAGTTCATGATCATTTGATAAGAGCTTTCTTAAAAAAGTTATGCCATTAGCTTTAGAGATGCTGGCTATTTTTGGGGATATCAACAGGCATCTTAGCCAATTCTGTCCACTAGCCATTTTAATCCTTTACTGCATATTTTTTAAGGGATATCAGCAAACATCTTAGCTTATTCTGACTACCAGCCATTTTATTCTTTTACTGCATATTTCCAAATATTAATTTCTGTTGTCTAGTTATATTCACACTTATTATGGGCTCTAGAAGCTCAATCACTGGAATCCTTTACCTATCTTCATATAGACTAATTGATATTTAATCACGTACAGAGACTTGATAAGACTATTTTCTTAGCCCAAAGAGATTGTGGTTTTGTATGCAAATAGTTTCTAGGTGTTATGTTTTTTGGTTAAAATCTTACCACAATTTCAGCAAAATTATCAAGTTGATGTTTCATTGACCTGTTTCTTGAGTTGATTTGCATCAAGTATATGTTGCATTGTCTTAATTTTTTTTTCCTTTATGTAATTGCTATTATCCTTGCCACCTTTCAGGATTTACCAAAATCCAGCAATACTTAAGGCAGCCTCTGTAGCCTTTTGGTCCTCTTGTCGTGTCGTATCAAAGTTATTATAAGGACTCCACTTAATTGGTGGATTTGAAACCAAATGAGGTGGCTGTTGACGTGGAAGCAATACCTGACACATCGTGCTTCGAATGCTCCCAGCTAGGAAACAACAGCTCTCTAAACATCAAGAGAGCTAACAATATTATTCTGCACTGTGATTGGTGACTTGAAAAACCCACTTTCCTACAATTGTGTTTACTTTTTAGCATGGTCCTATGTACGGATAGAATTGGATGCTGATTCAGATTGCTACCTCTTGTACATAAAACGTTGATTGTTTGTCAAGATACAGCTGGTCCTCAGTTGTTCTTGGAAATGTAAATATTCTTGGTTATTATTGTTGATGATTTGCTTGTTTTCCTTTCATTTTACCAGGAGATATTTCCTGGAGAGTTAAAACCTTTATGTTTGATTAAAGAAAATCATTATCCAAACTATTAATCTAGAACTAGAAATAAACATCTCTTGCATTTTGCTGATGATTATTTTGACCGTGCTTTGTCACATCTACCATGGAAGGGCCCTGGTGGTGGCAGCTCATATACCAAGTTCCTGCTCCTTTGTTATGAGTCCTTCATACTAGTTTGTACTTTGTATGATGGAGGTTGTATAGGGTACCCGAAATGATGAAGCATAATTGAAAAGAAATGGAATAATGGATTGATAGTATTGACTTTGTAAGAAGATGTGTGCTGATGTTGATACTATTTCATGAGAATATAGACCTTGATATATATAGTCATGTTGTTAGTGTTTATAGAGTTTAGACCTATTGTGGAATGTGGAATTATTCTTTTATTGTTTAGAACTAAAAAACTTGTGTCATTGTTAACAAAACATTCAATTTTGTTTAAATTAGTGGAAAATTTAAAAATGAGTACAACTGTAAAAAATATATACTTTATGAAATAATTAACTAAAAATAGAAAAGAAGAAAGACTTGCATGTGAATCATATTGAAAATCTAAAAAGGCTTGCGATAATATCCCTAGATGTTTATTTTGATGTTAACAAAACAAATGCATATTTGCGATAAAAATTGTATGATAGAACTGTCACTGCTGAATGATATTTTGATTAATTTGTTTCATGTTACAAGTCAATATCAATTGAATCTTCTTCCAAGATGGAAGTAGAGGTGGCTTCAGTTGTTTGTCTAATGTCATGTGGATACCATGTTGAGACAATTAAGTTGGTTATGTCAGTGAGTTTCAACTAGAACTTACATACAACTGCTTTTGTTCACTGATTCTATTGGATGCATTCCATCAAACTCTGAATCCATAGGCATTGCAGAATACTGAAACTAACAAGGCTTTGCTTGGATAAGTTTAGTTGTGGAGAGTCTTGTGAGTAGAAGCACAAGTTGGTGCCCAATTAGCAGCAATCTGTGGTCAACTTGTCATCTCCTAATCAACAGCCCCACTGTTGTAACACTGCCATTTGCAGGCCAACAAAGATCACCTTCATTGCCAACCACAGGTAATCCATTTTATAAATGGTTCATTGTTGTTTCCTATTAGATTCACAGCAAACACCTTCATAGCTTGCCTCCCTGCTCTTTATTCATGAGCTTACATGAATTGTTTCTGCAAATCAGATAAGCATTAAAGACACCTAGGCGTGCACTGGATTACTTGAACAACCTGCATGTGTGTGTGATGTTTATATATACATATACATATATAGGAGGAAAAAGAACTGGACAAGGATTTCGGAAGTTGACACTTTTGGGATAGGTTAGTTTATATAATGGTAGTGACTTGATTGGGGGCAGGAGGTGAAGTTTCAAGGTCAATGGAGTTGGTGGGGTTGCATTTCCAGACATTGCGCTTTGGAGCATGGATTCTGCTCTTCACCTTTTAAAAGCTCTTTTTGGAGTTCATAACACACTGAATCCTTTCATCTTTCTTATGGTAGTGAGGGGGGCATTCATGGTGGAGGTGGGAGGTGGTGGGTGGTTTTCCAAGTGTGGTGTCTCCATTAGAGAATTCATATGACCAAATGGCTGTAATGCTTTCTTGAAGTATTCTTGAGTGCTTATTGCAGGTCCCCTCTTTTAAGTCTCATCCATCATGAGTCTTCCACTACACAGGGAAAAAGTAATGCCTTGAAAGTTCTTTGCAAACTTTAACTTCAGTAACCTGATTGAGATGAGTCAACTACAAGGCACTACAATTTGAATTCTTATTGTTATAATTTATAATTCTCATTCTTGTTATAATTAATTAATTCACACTGATGATTCTTTCACAGACAAGGAGATAATGGTTTTAGTTGTCAACAATATATTCAGTGTGGCATTCATACCATGCAAAATAGTAATTGTCAAACAAGCACTTTGTTCTGAATTATTTAGTTAAAATTCAGATCAATGACTCTTCCATAAACAAGCAAACATAATTAGGTCTTCAAATGCTTCTAGTTTGACAAATATTAATCTTTGTTATTTGATTTGGATCATGACATAACAAATCAATTCTCCAACTGAAGTACCCCAGAGGAGTCTCAGGGCAATGATGGTTCAGCTCAAACCTGTGAAGCAGTAGTGAGAAGGCAAATATGGAGTCAGACAGGAATTCCATGGACAAAAATGAAGTCAAAGGCACTGTTGTACAAGGTATACTCTCATTGCAGGAGACTGTTGTGAGTGGACTTGACTTGGTTGAGTTTGGAGCACCCATTTAAATTTTTGAGGAAAAGCATAAAATAGACATAGCTATCATTTATTTCAAAAGAGTTGAAATGATACAGATGAACACCCACACATTCTGATCATGGTGATCATCCACAATCATCTTTTTAGTGTATGTCAATCTTGTCTATCACACATGTCTGCAATGATGATGGACAATGTTCTTGAATATGGAATCATATAATCTATCCATTGATGTAAAAAGATTGGCTAGTTGTGTGCTACCAAAATGCTTGGACATCAAGTGAGGGGACTCTCTCGACTCTTACCATTTCCTTTGTTCCCTCCACTCCATACACAAGATAGTACTGGGAAGCTTAAACAACTTGAAAGTAAATTTCTCTCACAAGTCTTAAATTTTGGCAGGTCTTGGGATCATAGCATGTGTTCTTTTATCTGTTTCTATGCACATCCTGCATGACCATCTGCTTTGTTTGTTCAATAGGTTGCACTGCCTTTATTTGGTCTTGCAGAATCAAATCCCCCACAAATTGCACTGTCACCTGGCTTTTCTGCCAAGAATTGCTACAAACCTCAATGCAGCAGCAGAGTTGATGAAATTGATGTCACTTATGTTCCACACCTTTAACTGTACAGATAATATATATGTTGCTGGCACCAAGAGAAAGTGATTGCCCTTCCTGTGATTACAAGAAGATTTAAAGTTCTCCTCAGCATGGACATATGGCATAGTCAATCTTGATATAGTGTCAGAATCCACTATGAGACAGAAATATGCCCATCACAGGTCAAAACTGAACCCATATGTCTTTGCTGACACTATATCAAGATTGGTTTAACTCCAACCATCCATCCTCACTCATCATCCGTCATCCTTAAGTCTTCAAGTGCCCCCATGGTTGATTTCCCTTCCATTAACAATTGCATTCTAACCTAAACATAGTGGAAACCTGATGCAGTGCACAACAGAGGTAGGGCAGTTTCTGAAAGCAACAGGAAGCTCATGGAGCTGAAGCTGCTGCACCCACTTTTGGGCAATGAGCACTTCCTCTTCATCATCCTTCTGGTTTAACAGAGTGGCAAGACCTGGTCTAAGTCTCAGCATTCAGATGAAGTCAAATTTCCACTGGTAAAAAGTTTGTTTGACTTGGGAAGTTTGTATAAAAGGTTGTTTTCTATGCTGCATACTATTCTTATTTTTATTAAGATCACAATGATAAAATTCAAACAAGTTCTGTTTTTTAATTAATATCATAATGACAAGAAAACCAATATCAGTGCATTTCTAAGATTCATGGAAAAAGAAAATTATAAATCCACTTTAATTTCTGCCAAAAGTCCCTCTATCAGAATAATAATAAGAAAATTAGAACAAGACCGTGGCAATTTGGTGAGGACCAAATGGCACGGTAAAGTCGGAAATTAGTGTCACCGGCCCCACCTCTGGTCAACAGGCTATTTGACCACGCCGCAGGTCTTAAGTTCAATATAATCACCAAAATTACAGTCTTGTACCAGTGAAGAGTTATGGTATTTGCGTGGTTGACAAGGGTATATTTGTCCTATTGGGTCCATAAAAGCCCACCCTTCCTCCCCGTGATCCCCCGTACACAAGCGGTTCCTCCCCGGTCGTTCCCTCGATCTCATCACCTTGTTCCCGCGTGGCAATAGATCACTACGGTGAGAGGAGATCTGCGGTTCTTCTGAGAAATCGCGTTCTCGATCGGGCTCTTCCGTCGTAAGTATGCATATTCGAAGCTTTTTATTTATTTATTTTGGATTCTCGAGTCGGCAGTTATTTGAATGATTTGATGCTCAGGATCGTGTCTTTTATCTCGTTTTTGGGATATCTTCAGCTTTCTTGGTTGATTTCTCAAGATCTTTGAAATCTCCCCTGAGTTTGCGGATTTGTTTTTCCTTTTTCGTTATCTAACGAAATCAATTGTAGGTGTTGCTTCAAATCGAAATCGGTTGCAGTTTTTTATGAGATATTAGTCACGAATTATTTGTTCTCTTGTGGCTGTCGATAAAACTCCATTCACTAGAACCTGCTTGATCCCGTTTTCGAAACCAATCTTCTGCTCTCATTTGCTTGGTATTATTGGTTATTCTTTTGGGGAAATTTTGGTTGATTTCAAAACAATTGTATTACAAAAATTTTTTCTTCTCAGTTTCTAGTATACTCCATGATGAGGAAGTGTGAAACCATACCTTTTCTTGGAGCTCTGCAATTATCTTCCACTAATGAGAGGGGGTGGTGTTGCAGGATTCTCAAGCCACCGAAGGAAGTGTGAAATTGAAGTTCTTGTAGTTAAAGATTCAGAACAGTATGCGGCGGTTGAGTCTTTCGGTTGATGTCTACCGGAAAGTGATCTCCTTGAACCTGTATTGTCGGGTTCTTGTGTGACTAGTTCTCTCTGCAATTAGTTCTCTCCTCCTACTTTCATCCACCCTTTGCTTAGTCACAGCTGATACTCTGAAGGCTTCTATTAAGGGTATATTTCTTCTGTGTCTTGCCTCCTAGATTCAGTCATCTTGCTGGCCTTCTCTGAAGACTATTTGTCTTCCTTTCCACTTTTGATTTCCTGGACTTCATCGAGTTTCCGGTGAATTGGCTTGATTTTGGAACAAAACACAGTAGTAATGGTGTGCCAAGCAGTGACAAGCACGAGATTCCGAGCTTTGAAACATGAAAATGGGATTGCAGGTAGCACCACCATAACTGTTAGGGTCATTGCTTGTTTCCGACCATTGCAGGATTGCCAGGTAAGAAACAAAGAAGAGACTCAAAAAGTGTTTCTGTAAAATTTTTAAATGACTTCAGGCTTTCTATACTTTCATTATCCGCTAACAACCTATTGTATTGAACTGTAACAGGTTGAATACTTCCGTCATCTCCTGAAGCCCATTACGTAGATTAGTTTCTCTTCTGTGATTCATCTTCAACAAAATTGGGAATTTCACCTTTTCTTTTTGTAGTTCTTGTTGTGTAAATATTATCTGACAGTTGAGAATTGGCTGTGGTAAGCAAGTTGATTCTGCTACATTTTGTCTGATCAACTCATGGATTGATATTAATCAACTATTACTTGCTTTCAGGTGATTAAATTGGACTTTGTTCTGATGGAGAGGGATTTTGTTCCTCAAATCCATTTGCAGCATTCACCACAGAGTCTTATTAACTTGAATGATTCCAATAACATTCAGCAGCCTGTCATGGGGTCTCAGAACACAAATATGATGTTGTTTCCTACATATACTAATCCACATGGTTGTATTTTCTCAATGAGCAGAACAACAGCCTTACCTCGTGTCCATCGTAACAAATGTTTTCAACAGAGATCAGCTTTGATTTCACCTCCATTCCCATCTCATAAGCCTTCAGATGTTGATGGATCAGAGAAAAGACTTTTGGTCTTTGATCGGTCAAGGGATGGAACAATCTTCATGTTCAGCTTTTCAGGCATCCCTTTTCCATGCTTTAATTCCATGAACTTAGGGTTTGGTCTGCAGGGCAGCACTGAAACAGTTTCTGATGGGCATGGAGGTGAAGTGATGCATGAAGACCCAGAGGAAATCGATGCACTATTGTACTCAGATTCTGACGACGATCATGATGATGAAGAAGCCAACACATGTCATTCCCCAGTTGGGGCAATGGAGAAGAGTTCATCTGAGGTAACTAGTTCGATGCATCTGGCAAAGAGGAGGAGAGTTGATGTGGATGAATTTGATTCATCACTTATGGACACTGCTAGCTCGGCAGCCTTTCACCACCCTGACATCCCCATAGATCATAGTAACAAAAAGGAAGATGGTGTCGCCGAGTCAAGCTCTGTGAAAGGAGGGGATCATGATAAGAATACAGGTGACAAGCGGCTCAAAAAGGCAAGAATTCGAGAAACAGTTGGCATACTGAGAAGGATCATTCCTGGTGGGAAGGGGAAGGATGCAGCAACCATCCTTGATGAAGCCATTCTCTTTCTCAAGTCGCTTGAGCTAAAGGCCAAATCTTTGGATGTTGCTCGTCAATAGCTACTCAATTTCCACATATATAAAGTATTAGAGAGTTGTGTTTGCAGCAGTGACAATTTTGTGAGCTGCCTTTCCCTAAGGTGTTGGTAAAGGAATAAAGGAAGTAGCAAGCGGGCTCTCTCCACACACAACCAATGACTGAAGGTGCGGATTAGTATCCTGGAGTCACAGCTGTGGTCGTTTTTTGAGCTTTGATGGTGGGGAAAGGTGGGATATGATTGGTCAATAAAGAGCAGTGGCTATCCTGTAGTATACGTGAGTTTGTCTGAAGGAGAGAGGATTGCAAATTGATGCAAAGGTGGTCACTGGGCAGCTTCTTTTGACCGAAAGGGACATGGGTTTCTGAAGAGAGAGGCAGGTTTTGACAAGCCTATTACACTGGATGATGATTGCCAGTTTCTTTGTTGGTTGTTTTCTTTGGAAAGGGGATTAGCAGTGTGGAGAAAAATGAAATCTGGCTACACTGTGTAACTTTAGTTATTTCCTGGAGACTGGATAGAAAGGATGTATCTTTATTGACATGGATAGTACGGAGGGGCAAGTTTCTTCATCAGTAGCTTTTTAGAAGGTCATGCTTAAATATTTTGAAGATAGGACCTCCTTAAGCTTGATAATAGGATGAGGCTGTAGCCCATTTCTTGTTTCTCTTCTCACGAGTGGTAGTTTCTTTCTTCTCGGATTTCCTGCTTCAGATTTGGTGTGGTTGTCAGAGGACAAAGTTTCTGGATGCTTGTTCACTTCAGATCATGTGTGTGCCGTGAAGATTTTGACAGTTGCTGCTTGCTCATTCTCATCAATGAGCCTGGATATCATGGACCCATGAGCCTTTGTATCGAGATTGCAAGTATTCATGCCCTCTTTTGCCGTCGCGTTCTGGCTTAAGGAGGTTGAATAGTCATCGGTTGAGCTTTTGTGACACAAGATCGATGCATGTGATCCGTCTCTATTGCTTAACCCCTGGATGTCATAAATGTGTTGGCCTTCAAGTGTACCAATCAAGCAATCAGTGTGGAGGCTTGTGGAGTTACTTGTATTGAATATATCATCAGAAAAGAGTATGTTTTATTTGAATATATCATCAGAAAAGAGTGTGGAGCAGTCTCTATTGTATTAAATTTCGACATATGATCTGATCTTTGTGGATGGGCATGGACCTGATTCTCTCTCTTTCTTGGCACTTCTTACATTGATTCTAATCTTCCTCATCTTGCACCTGTTGTTTCAGCTGTTCTGTTTGATTGAGTATATACTTGAATTGACCGAGCTGCTCTGTGCCAACTTTCAAAGAATCTTTCTTCTTCTGAGACAAAAGGACTATTGTTCTCAAGGTTCTCTCCTGTTGGGCTCCGAGATCAACAGAAACAGCACCGTGGAAATATTCGATGGCTTCAGAAAAAACTTGATGTTGAGAACTGACAACAAAAGTATTCACTCTGTTCTTGACCTGATTGCTGCACCAACCACCCTTGGAGACTGCTTGGATTAGCTCTCATCTCGTTTGAAGCAAGCACACTGCACGAAGCTTCCTTAGGAAACCTTTTATTTTGTTTCTCATCACCAACATAATAACCGCCCACTTCACTGTACTATGTCTTTCTAATAAGATTATTCTTTTAGATCTCTCAATCTATCTTAACCTTGTAAGATGCAACCTCAGAGTCTGCAGCTTATCTCTCAGTCCGAGATATTTTTGACTTTTGGTTCCAAGCGAATAGATTATGGTGCAAGGAAGAAACACGAAGGTGAGGATGTGATGAGTGAGGCCTGGTCAGCAAGAAAGACATGAGAACTACTCCATGGTCCTTGCAGCCTACGCACTCCATCCACAAAGACCTGATCTTTCATCAGTTGACTTTGCGATCGGTATACCGACGATGGCATGGTTTCCAGCAAAGTCAACAAGAAACTCATCAGAACCATTCCAAAGTCTACGCTTTCTTCCACAAAGGATAGTATTACTATTGACTTGTGATCAGTCTATGCCATGGGTTTCAGCAATGGCTTGCGAGTCCACCAAGCCCTCTTAGTCTGACTCGCACAGCAGCCTATTAGTCTTTTTGCTATGCTTCTCGTGCAAACTGCCCATCAAGTTGCCCACATTTTCCCACCTCTTGAAGGCCCCATGAACCATTGCCTAACCCCATCCATCGCTTTCCTTCTCTTTTCCGCTCAACATCCTTCCAAAACTGCCTGTCTTTCCTCTCCTCCTCCCCATCCATCTCTCTCTCTCTCTCTCTCTCGCCAGTGAACGGAAAGGAAGAGAGCGGCAATCAGATCAGATTCCGAGCCTTTTCTTCTCCTTCGGTGGGTGGGATGGGGAGCAAAGGAGGAGTCGCGCCACCACCCTCGGTGGTCTGTTGCATGTGCGGCGATCACGGGTTGGCGCAGGAGCTCTTCCGGTGCAAGGTCTGCCTTGTCCGGTGTCAGCACAAGTAGGTCATCCTCCCCTTCTCATCTCTCGCTCGTGCTGTAGTATTATCCCGACTTGTTTATGCATCTGTAACTACAGAAAAGGGATCCCCATACAGACTGTGTTCATCATATCTATGATACCCCCATCAGTCTGGTTTTGCCTTTATGCCCTCTTCGTATATATGTGAATTTAAAGCCATTCAGAACCATCTGCATATCAAATCGAACTCATGAACGGTAGTGAATCTTATTCCCTTCAATCCATGCCTTGTCTTTCTTTCTTCTTTAGGGAAACACTAGTTATTCCACCAAGTTGTTATCTCATCAATCCATCATCAGATCCCGTCAAGATAAAGAAACAATTCCAACTCTTATGTCCAACAATGGTTGTTCCCATGTTTATGGTGCCTGCTCAGGAACTGATCTCTCTCTCTCTCTCTCTCTCTCTCGATATATTCAATGAAAACCATCTGTTCATCCGATTCATTCGATCCATCAAGCATATATGATAAGTCGATCCACTGAGAGGCATTCTCACATGCTTGATCTCGATCAATCTTTTCCTCCATTCCTTGCATCCACTGAACATTTATTAGTATGCAGTTTCTGTTATGACTACGTACCAAAACATCAGATATTAACTTTCCCATCAAACATAGGACGAGCATCGGTACAAGGAACATCAATTACAATGAATGGAGTGGGTGAGGCACAGTATCCCCATGCACGGCTAATCCGTAACGTTTTGGTCAGGTATTGCAGCGATCTCTACCCAAAAGCCCAATCCTACGGAGCATGCAATTGGTGCCTGAGGGAGGAAGGAGCCAAATCTCTTGCAAAAGAAGCCGTCAAGGATCCCAACACCTCAGTCTCTTCTTCCACCAACATTGATGTCGGCAACGGCAGCAGTGGGTCAGGAGGAGTCGAGCTTCATCATCGAGTCTTCTCATCGCAGCTCCACAAGCCTATCAAGAGACCCAAGCTGTTGAACCGATCTGCTTCGGATGTCACCGACCGGAGTCGATCCGGAGACCTCTCTCCGGGCTCTCGTAGGGCAAGGCAGGCCTTCAGGGGAAAGGTAAGAAGGTATAAACTCTTAGAGGAGTTCTCTAGCTAACAAGTCCTTTCCCTGTACATCGACCCATGGCATGTGCCATGTCTTCCCTAAATAATGTTACACGAGCCCAGTTACAAGGTGAGGAAGTAATGTATCTTTTCCTCCTTCTAACATATATATATATATATATATATATATAGAGAGAGAGAGAGAGAGAGAGAGAGAGAGAGAGAGAGAGGTGGTGTCTAATGTTGGTTCCAGTGCTGCTTGTGTTTTATGGACACTTTAGGTGCTGTATGATGAAGATAAATATAGCATGTACGACCTCCAAGCTCATTAATAAGGTCTGCTTGATCAAATCCTAGTTGAATGCTCAGTGAACCCAACTGAAGATTAGTGACAGCTAACTTAATCTTCCTTGAGAAGAATATATGGCAACCCTAATGTGGTAAAGCTTACTGTTTTCCTACCACTCACGCTTCATTCGCATCATGATGACGGTTGCACTCTGATGACGAGTCACATTCTGTATGTCCTTCGGTCAATTTTGTTGTCTGAAATTTTGCTGCAACAGCAAGCAAACTCGACAGAGAGAGAGAGAGAGAGAGAGAGACTGAAAGCTCATGGAACTCCACAATCATGCTCATATTTAAGGTCTAATCACGGAGACAAGCCTCGCACTTGACATGGAATATTAGGCTGTGTTGATTGCTGTCATATGTCACCGGAGCATGACACGATTGATGGAAGCATCACAAACAGCTCATGAACAGCAACGAGGTGGCCATCCATGCATGGGAGAACTGTAGAAGCGTACCCAGCCAAGACTTTCTTTTTGCATCGACGAGGAGGAAGAAGGGAAGGGAGACGACAGGCGCAGCCCCACACCAGCACACATGCAATGGCCGAGGATACTGTGGCCAATGATGATGCGCCCGAGCACAGACCGACGACTCCTGTTGATGAACCGAAAGGAAATGAAAAGGAAGGTGGAGGGCCGCCTGGGTTTGGTGCGATGATGACATCTCAATTGTAGCGGCTGCGTTCGACCCAGCCGTGTGTGTGTGTGTGTGTGTGTGTGTGTGTGGGACACATGATGCGTTGTGGGGCAGGGTGTGTTAGGTGGATAACAATGAATGGAGTCTTCCACGCTGATGGCTGATAAATATGCACCGCCGGAGAAGTTTCCACGGAAGAGGGAGATATGTTTTGGGTGGCGGTGGTTGGTGAAGTCAGAAGATCCGTGGTAGATGAGACTTGTGGATGGTAGCAATATTAGAGAGAGAGAGGGAGAGAGAGAGAGAGAGTAGGGAGTGGAGAGGACAGAAATGAAATGAAGATAATAAGGTATAATAAATACCATCATCCATATAATTTCTATGAGAAGAATAAGAATTTTTTTTTAGAGAAACTAAACTTGTGTTCAAATCAATCATTGTGTGTGTGTATATATATATATATATATATGGTTTGGAATAACTCTCCAAGTAATTTTTTTAAAAAAATAAAATAAAATAAATAAATAGTTAATGAAAAAACTTATAGGGTAATTATAAGTTACATAGGAATCTAGCAATCATAATGGTGTTTATAGGAAAAAATCAACATGCCTTTCTCGATAAGATTTTTTAATCATATATGATTTGGTTTTGTAAATATCTCAAAATAAAAATTTTGATTGATAGAAAATATTCTAACATCAATCCCAAGTCGTCTGTTGGCAATCGATGGAAGGAAGCTAACCTGATAAGCGACACCCCTCTAGTTGACTCTATGTTGCACGGGATTGTATGAGTCAACGTTGTGCCACAAGAACTCAAACGGGTCGACCCGTGTCGTAGCAGACGTACGGGTCAACCACCCACATGATCGCGTTGCGAGAGGTACTGGTAGTCATTATCAATCTTTGTACCCCCTAGGCCGTCTCTACAGGTATAAATATTGGTCCCCTATCCCGAGATGAGGGATAAACTTTTCATATATTTTCAATTACTAATTTAAGTATCGGAGAGGTTGAGTCGGGAATCCTTCTAGGATATCGACCTGTTGTGCAGAATCCCGACATAGATCTAACATGACTCGATCCCACATCCGAGCCGACCGCACCAAACCTCACTCTCTCAAGTCATGTCGACCCATACCACTACAACATAAAGGTGCATAACACTAATTCATCCAAAATCTAACAATCTCGAATGTCATGAATGATCAAAGATTAGAATCATACAAACAATATTATCTCCATAGATTAAGACATCACATTCAATTGTTCAGTTTCTCCATGCATATAAAAATTGTTAGAACTAATGATGTTAATCTCGTGTGAAAGGGATGACAATGTATGAATTTTGGTAACAAATATATGTTACTAGAAAAATAAAACAATTTGTATTCTAATATAATTTTTAGGTTTTAGCAAATTTAATCTCCAATTTTTAAATAAAAGTATAAACATGTTAGCTATCACACAACACTAAATAAAATGCAAGCCTCAATCACTCCATAAAACTCAAGGCCATCTTAAAAATCATTAACAATCACTTATAAATCCATAAGAGCAAAAATTATCATCATCATAAAACCAATCATTTACCAGAAATTTATATCAACATAAAACTTTAGATTTAACATGAGAGGTTTTTTAACATTTACAATAATATACACCAACTCATACGTTTGGATAACATTACAAATAAAATATTTTTTAAAAAATAACATCTCATTAAACTATCAAAATATGGCATAATCTTCTAACATTTGATTGCCTAGTCCAAAACTAATATGAGTGAGTGACAAATTGACTTAAAAACTTTATATGATAACAATGTGAGCTACAAAGCTTCACAAGTGATTATTATATCCATGACATATAGGGATAATAAATTATATAACATAAGGATTCAAGAATCATATTTAACATTTTATATGATTCATACTTAACAAGGAACAAAAAATAATATACAAGCAAATCAATATCAAATGCAAGGAATAAACTTAAGTGTAGAATATTCGATATTTAATTCAATTCATTGATTAAAAAAAGTAAATAACAATGCATGAGCTAATTAATATCATAACGTAAGGTATAAACTTAAGAGATATATATGACATCTCATACAATTCATTGATATCAAATAAGCATATAATAACATATAAGCGAACTAAGATCATAATATAAAGTATGAGCTCAAGAGACATATATGATATTTTACTTGACTCATTGATAAAAAAAGGAACACGGAATAATATAGTAACAAATTGACATTGACTCAACTATGACATATGTTTCGTAACCATATATATACATACATATATATATATATATATATATATATATAAAAGTTGGAATCTTTGTAGCAGTCATATGCTTGGAATGCATTAGGATGCTGCTAGTAAACAGTGGTGCCGTCGCGCAATTAACCGCGGCCATCACCGGTACCCCGGCGGCAGCCCTTCCTTCCTCCGCTATCCACAGGCAGGTCAAGCTACATCAGGGGGACACCGCTCCTCAGCGACGCCCGCGCGATCCTTCCGTCGTCTTGGTGTTCGACGAAAAGCCCGAGAGAGCCGCTCCTGACCCTGACGCCGCCCTCATCCGGCAGCGCGGTCGCGAAGGCCGGCCGCTTGAGGCCCTCGCCCTCTTCCGCGAGTCCATCTCGAGCGGCCTCCACGAGCCCGACGACCTCTCCGTCGCGACCGTACTTAACTGCTGCGCTTCTCTCGGGGCCATCCGATCCGGGAGGGAGGTGCACGGAGTCATGATCAGGAGGACGCAACAAAAAACTCACGCATGCTCCTCCGAGACCTCTCTCGTCAGCTTCTATGCTAAATGTGGTATTCTATCGCAGGCCCGAGAGGTGTTCGACCAAATGACCGAAAGGGATGTTGTTGCTTGGACCGTCATGCTAAAGGCCTATGCCGATAGAGAGGGCTACGAGATGGAAATGATGCATTTGTTTGCGGATATGCTGCATCAAGGCATGACACCAAATTGCCACACCCTCAGTGTTGTTCTGGGCAGCGCCCCACTTGAGCTGGGGGAACAGCTCCATGCATGGATAGTCAAGTTAAGCTTGGATTCTGATGCTTTCATTGGAAGCTCATTGGTCGATGTCTATGCCAGAAATGGAAACCTGGGTCTTGCTCAGCTGGTTTTTGATAGGATTCAACTGAAGGATGTGGTTTGCTACAACTGTTTAATATTAGGGTATGGTCGAACTGGGGTTATAGAGGGTCTTGTTTCTCTGTTTGTGGAGATGTGTTTGGTTGAATTGGCGCCAAATCAATCTACATTTGTTGGATTACTTAGCGGATGTGCATTTTCTGGGTTCATTAGCCTGTCAAAGCAGTTTCATGCACAAGCAATAGTGAGGGGCTTTGATCTGGATGAGGTTATCCAAGGCATCATTGTTGATATGTATGCAAAGTGTGGAAATATAGAAGCTGCCCATGCTGCGTTTAATGGAGCTAGCATTAAGCAGAATGTTGCCATTTGGAATTCAATGATTTGTGGATATGGGAAGCATGGGAACACCGAGGAGGCTCTTAGAACTTTTAATTTCATGGTCTCAGCTTTGATTCAACCTGATCACATTACGTTCATTTGCCTCTTATCAGCTTGCAGCCACTCGGGATTGGTTGATGAGGGTTGGAGATTGTTCTGTTTGATGCATGACTTTTATGGTATACCAGCTAGAGAGGAACATTATAGCTGCATGGTGGATCTCTTTGGACGGACAGGAAGATTGAATGATGCCTATGAGCTTATAAGCAGGTCTATGTTCAAGTTTACACCATCACTATGGGGAGCATTACTGAGTGCTTGTAGAGTCCATGGAAATACTAATATGGGAGAAGTTGCAGCAAGGAAGCTGTTTGAGCTAGAACCAGAATGCTCGGGATCATATGTTGCATTGGCTAACATCTATGCTGCTGGAGGGCAGTGGGAGGAAGCCAATGCTGTCAGAGAAATAATGGATGATAGGAATATAAGGAAAGATACCGGCTGTAGTTGGATTGAGGTTGGTGGATTGGTGCATAAGTTTAGAGCAGGAGGTGGAATTAGGGATCATAACTGCATGGAGGAGGTATATTTGATGTGTCATACATTATATTCTTGTGCTTGTGATCAGTTTTATCCTGAAATTGTAAAGATCACTTCCTGAAATAATAAGGGAATAGAGATACGATACTCAGGTCCTATTTAATAAGGCAAAGTGGAAGGCAGTAGCTGTTGGTGCCATGTTGACTTTGTTTCTCTGTTGATGTCATTTATGTTCTTTATGTCTGGAGATTTGATCCAGCTTATCACTGTAAAGGAAGGAACAAATTTACAAATATGCAAGTAGAAGATTTTGAACAAAAGAGGATCTGGGTTTTGGCTGGATTGCTAGTTGGTTAAAAGAGTGAATCATTCATGGAGATTGCAGGCTAGCATCAACAGAACTTTGGCAATTGTCACTCCAGGAAAGAGATAATTCATTGGTGAGATACACTGCACAACATTATCTGGCAACATAGTCTCTTTCATCCATGCAGTGCTGAGAGCTCCCACTGTCATGACCTGATGGAGGCATCATCTCATTCAGAAATGTATAGTAGAAAGTTGATGGGATTAATTTCTAGCACTGATACACATGGAGTCGAAAAACATAGGAGATAAAAAATGAAATTGCAATCAATTGGCATGACATGTTGATACTGATAGCTATCTGCAGGTTGTTCTTCCAAGCCGAAAAACAATTCAAAGTTTACTTTTAATTTAGGTAGCCGGTTTTCTGATTGTGACCATGCAAGATATGTGGAGCATCAAAGTGAACATTACAGAAAAAGCAGGAGAACCTGTTCTTTTGCTCTTGATAGACGCAAGCAAACATAAATATTCTATATGAATGAACGGTTTGAATTCTACATCATTCAAATAGTCTCTTGATGTTACACAAGCTTTGTGGGGACAGAAGATACTTCATAGAAGTCATACTAACGATCCTAGCCCCAGTCAGCTCACCAGACCATAAAAAATTCACAAGGGTAGATCAGTTTCAGTCCAGGAAGTTGTAAATGTCTCAGCAACATAAGAGCTCATCTGTTTGGTTCATCTTGTCTATAATGGAAAACATTGTGAATATTTATGTGGTAATATCAGTTCCTTCCCTTTCACTTTGTAAGAAAGGTGGAAAACAAATATTGGATAATGCTTGTCAAATTTCACTACTTTGGACAATAGTCACCATGACACCTGCATATCTGGCCAAATCGATTGTACATCGTTTAGACACCCCCAAGGTTGTCATGCTATTATGATTCTGCAGCAGTCCATCCTAATTAATTGTAGTATGATGAAAAGTACAGGAAAGTATCATCAGCAGACATGAGCAAGCCTACTGCATGAAAAGGACACTCTGGAGAAAAGATTCGAGCATGGTTCAGCAGATTCTGTTGCTTCAGCTATAAATAAGAGGTTGTGAACTATACATTATAGAAACATCATTCTTGAGTTCTTTTGTTTATTTGATTACATCTTGCTTGGGTTGCAGGATGCTTTGCCAGAAGATGATTTTAATGTTCCCTTTTATATTACTGTGAATATATTCACATTCATCTTGTATTAGTGAAGCAGATATTGCTTTTTATCTCTTCATATCATCCAATATTTAAGCAGGTAAATTAAGTTTCTTTAGAATCGTACTGTCTTCTCATATCTAATATCTTGGATTATGTCGACAAAATCTATGACTGCCATGAGGTAGTGGCAATCCAAATCTTTGGAAGACTGCATTGGTTGAACGCAACTCTTTAAAATGGTGCACTGGAAAACAAAGTAGCAAGAATCCTATTCCCTTCGCACTCCTTTCTCATCGGAATATATGCCATGGCAAAATGAAAGGGAAAAGAATCGAGCACGCTGTAAACTCCGGTGATGGCTCTCCTGCAAGGCCATGGTGGCGCCTCGCAGAGAGAGCCCACGAGAGGAATGTGAAGCTGGAAGGGAGACGAAGATGTGGAGCAGAAGAAACAAAACGGCCAGGTGCAGCGGCTGCGACGTGCTACTGGTCGTACCGCCGCAAGCTCGGGCCATTCGCTGCGCCGCCTGCCTCGCCATCACCGACGTGGGGAGCTCCCAAGACCCGGTCCGGCAAGCCATGGGCTTCCTCAAGTCCGTGGTCATGAACATCTCCAATGGCATCGGCTCCCTCAACTCTTCGTCGTCGAGCAGCGGCTCCAGCTCCCAAGGCTATCCCATCACTAGTCCGCCGCCGAGCTTCCCCCGGGTGCGGGGGAAGAAGAGGGCGGTTCTCGTCGGCATAAGCTACGTCGGGCGGCGGTACGAGCTCAAGGGGACGGTGAATGACGTGAACTGCATGAGGTACCTGCTGATTGAGAGGCTTGGGTTCCCTGCGGAAGGCATCCTGGTCCTCACCGGTAAGGAAGTGGTTCATGGATCTCCTCAGGCCCTCTTCGTCATTTCGGATTCAATAGCATGATCAAAGACGGTCGTCAGAACCATGACCGAGAACATTCCTGTGTCATGCAACCATATGCAGAGGAGGAGAGGGGCCCGTCCCGGGTGCCGACGAAGGAGAACCTGCGGATGGCGATGCGGTGGCTGGTGAGCGGGTGCGAGAGCGGCGATTCGCTCGTGTTCCACTTCTCGGGCCACGGCGTGCAGCGGCTGGACCCCAGCGGCGACGAGGTGGACGGCTTCGACGAGGCGCTCTGCCCCCTAGACTTCGAGGCCAACGGCACCATCCTGGACGACGAGATCAACGAGACGCTCGTCCGGCCGCTCCCCCGAGGCGTCAAGCTCCATGCGCTCGTCGATGCCTGCCACAGTGGCACCGTCCTCGACCTCCCCTACCTCTGCCGATTATCCAGGTGACCAACGCAGTACATCAAACCAAGTCATAGCCATCATAAACTTGAGCAGACAAAATAGAATGTTAGTGCTAACTCCGAGATCAGTGTCGCCATGTTCTTACAATGAGCATTCCGTCTGGTTGGTTTGAAGTCCATGTCCATGATATAATGAAACCTTTTGCTTTACGCAGGGCAGGGTATTACCAGTGGGAGGATCACAACCCCCCATCAGGTACATGGAAGGGCACGAATGGGGGATTGGCTATTTTGCTCAGTGGTTGTGATGACCACCAGACTTCTGCAGATACCTCGGTGAGTGCATGATTCACCAGGAAACCATTGAGGATTAATAAATATGGGTTGTTCTAACACGATGAATAATTTTGCTGGTGAATATAAACCTTGCGCTCTGCTTTTCTTATAGATTCTCAGGGCTTGGAGATCATAGGAAGAAGTCCTTTTGTTATCTTTTATTCAAGTTATTTACAGTAATTATGCTTATGCTATTTGACTTGAAATTCCAGAGTTGCTTTTGATTTCATTGGATCATTTTCTCGGTCTATTATTGCAGTCTGGACCTTCTGAACTTAAGAAGATATTATATTAGTTGTAATATAAACAACATGGCAAAGTGATAAGAGTTGTGTCTGTTCTCATGCCAACATTTCCTATTTGATCTGGGGTGAAGTCTAGTCTGTCTCCATGCTTATGTTATCTAGTGCATGGCTCCGCAAAAAACTGAGTTAAATCCAAGGATGACCATTCTTTCCCCTTGGTCTGTTAATTTCACTCTTGCTTAGCCAGAGTGACGACTCATCTGATCACTGTAATTTGAAGTCCTGCAGGCTTTGGCAGGCTCGACATCTACAGGTGCCATGACTTACAGTTTCATTCAAGCCATTGAGAATGAACCAGGAACTACTTATGGTCGCCTGTTGACAGCCATGCGCTCTGCTATTCGGGAGGCCAGCACAGGCATTCGCATGAGTGGCCCAATTGTTTCTCTTATGAGGAAGGTGTTCAACTTTGGGTTAACCCAGGTATGCTTCTTAGAAAACTTAGTTTTTCCCTTGCTCTCATTCTCTGCAAGATCTCCTCTATCTCATTTTAGATGAATGAATCTACACACTTGCTGACTTGTTTGATGCCTCTTGTTTTCAACTCTTCACAAGTTCTAGTATGTTAGTCTGGAGAAGCAATTGTTTTGATGTTGAATTTTCCATCAGTGTTTAGTCATAATCATAACAAAAGATAAACTTTATGTGATTTCAAGAGGGATGTCTTGGTAACCAAAGCTCATAACTTTGACTCATTGTTTGTGTGAATCTGTCAAGGATAAAATAGTTGGAATTTGATTGTCATGGCAAAACATGTGCAGTTGCTTTATCTGTTTTTTTTTTTCTTTCCTTTTCCTCATGTTGTGTGCTTCATCATTCTCCCAAGTCCTCAATTAAGCAAAATCTGCATCGGACCAAGGCGATGTATTAGTTTCTTTTTGAAGATTTTGAAATATAACATCTCTCTCTCTCTCTCTCCCTCCTTGTGTGTGTGTGTGTGTCCAGAGAGAATAAGAAATCTCAGCTGTGTTTTCTAGGACCAAAAGTGAACTGGTGTTTCATCCAAGTTACTGATCATTCATGTAGGATCATGCAATTTGCACATGAACAGGGTGCATTCTTATCTGCTTCATGTACCTTAATCCACCTGTATCTCCAGTGAAACAGTAACATGTTATGCTTTTCACTTCCTAATGGTGATTTGTCAATGCCTAAAGTCCAAACTGTTGCTTATCAACATATAGGGTGTAAATAACATCTTATGTTTCCACAAGACAATCAAGAAATTCTTCCCTTTTTTACCTGAGATATCTTCAAATAAAATGAACTCGGGGAACCTAAACACGCCATTGGGTGCTGAGGGGCTTCTCTTCCTCATTTGAAACATTTTATAGGATGAAGCTTTTGTCACAATTATTTTCTCCTTAACTCTGGTCATATAGTGTGCTTCATCATTTTAATTGCACCCTAATGTGAGCTTAATTTGCTTTGCAGGAGCCTCAGCTATCTTCTTCAGAGATGTTTGACATTTACCGCAAGCCATTTCTCCTGTAGAGAGAGAGAGAGAGAGAGAGAGAGAGAGAATTTAAAGTATATCTTTGTGCTTCAATACATATTTCACAGCCACTAATATATCCTGGACCACCATTTTTCTTTGTGATGCCTGCAACTGTTTGAAGGATATGAAAGAGAAGGGGAACCAAAGAATTTAAAACAGGTACACTGTCTACACGTTTCTGTCAAAGGAAAACAGCAAATAAATGTTGGATGTATTAGTATTCCTCTAAAACAGGACACTGAAGATTTTCCATCCCATTTCAATGATAACCTGGAAATTTACTGTGTTGGATTGGATCAGATCATTGCTTTGTTGCAGCCAGGATTCTTGAGGAACAGATTCATTTTGGAAGATTTTTTTGTGCTCCCAAAGTCATAGATGGTGTGAAGTTGACTTACCATCATACTGCCATTTAAATTACATGTCATATCAACATTGGATGGGCAGCTCCAAAATGCTTCGTCAACTAAAGTTAATAGAACTCCATTCATTGCCCCAGAAATCATTGATAGGCGACCACTGGAAGGCCTAATCAATGATTTCACATGCACTCCATGGCTGGTGCAATGGTGGTTACATGGCTCAGTCACACATGTGATATCATCAATTTATCTGCATCCTGTAGCAAGCAAGTACGAATTCTCCTCGCTGATATGTTTCTCTATCATTGCTGCAGAGTTTTCTTCAGAAGCAGAATTCTTCAGAGACCCTTCAATTAAGCTGTCTGGTAGGGTTTACTGGTTCCAGAGATTGCACCATTAACATCTTCTGATGCAGCAGCTACTTGGTTGCAGAGCAAAAGCATTGACTGCCACTAAATATACTTTTGTCTTATTACACATGACTAGAGTTACAGGCACAGGGACACATTGTCTTCTCCAACAGTCATCTACTGCTACTTTATTTAGGAACGTGAATCCATTGAACAAAGAGTGCTGCTCCACCTGAACATAAACTGACCAAAACCTGCCTCTTTGTAATACTATATACATCATATTAAAGATACGTAAGGAAGACTAATTGGAGTACTGATCCTTGCAACACACAAGCTTGAAAGCTGGCGTGCACAACGCCGAGAAGCTGTGATTTGGTGGGTGCACAAACTTGCAGCTGGGGCACGATAAGGATGCCTTACTCATCATGACCAGCATGTGGCAGCGCATGCAGGCCGTCGCCACCATCTCGTCGTCCTCGGAGTTGCATGCATCCTGCTTCACCAGATCTCCTTCTCCTCCGTAGAGGTGGCTCCCCGGCGGCTCGAGGTTGAGCTCCAGGTCCAGCCTCGGCCGCGAGCTCGGTGGCTCCAAGCTGCTCAGCCTGGGATCCATGGCGGTCCTCCGGTGCGTCCTGGTGTTGTAGAAGTGTATCGCTCCCGACTGCACAATCGAAATCTACGCATCAACTATCTTCCGGATCTCCATGCAATCTCATCTGAGCTGACATGGCTTGTAATGTTTGATATCTATCTACCTTGAGATCGAGGCAGCGTTGCCATTCCGAAGGCAAGGGAGCGTCGAGATCCAGCTCGGTGTCCTCTTCCTCCTCCTCGTCCTTCACCAGCTTGGGCTCCTTGTTACCTTGGCTCTCTTCTCCATCTCTGCGCTTCCTTTTCCTGGAGAAGAAATCCTGGAGGTCGGGGCATGTCCTCCTCTCCTCCGGCGAAAGGGCCGCTTGCAGCGACACCGACACCGACACCATGGAGTTCGAACCAAAGCAGCACTTCAGCTCTCAAAGTGCCAGTCTTTCTACCATCTCCTCGTAGGATTTGAGCTGCTTATATAGGCTGGATTAGGAGGCACATTTAATAGCACTCAACCGCAGGCAAGGATCTAATGGGAGATGCTACAAAAGAACACAAGTTCTCTTGTTTCTGTGATCCATGACTCTTACCACGCATCAACATAGGAATCACAACCCCCTGCATGCGTAGTAATTGCATGGGAATCAGGTCAAGCTCAACTGCGTCCATAAGTCACACTGTTATCCAACACTGTCAAGCACTAATAGCACGGCTGGTGTGACGTCTAATTGAAGGGAGGAGAAGCTCAACTGCACAAGCAGTTGAGTGCCATGCATCTTCCATTAACTCCGACTTCCAAATATGAGTCAACCGATGAACTCCTCTTTAAAGCATCCCAACACCCATTTCTCAACCCTAATTGAAAACTATCACATCTCTGAAATAAATGGACACCTTCCCCTCCCTCCTCTTTAAATGAGGAGATTGCTATTTTAGCTGGTTGAATCATTCCACAAAAGCTGCTGGAAGATTTGGTCTCTCACAAAGCTGATGCAAACAGTTTAGGCCTAAGAGAAAACATCATTTCCCATAGTTTTCTGGGGGGATTTACTCAACCTAAAAAAAATATTTATTCTCGTTAAATTCTTATTCCACACAAACATTAATGGCACAGCCACCCATTGATTGCCTTAGTCCTTTCCCCTTCTCTTCAATTTCAACTCGATTACTGTACCTATTGGTTATGGTGAGTGGACAAACAAGATTGTGATCCATTAACATGACCTATTGGTTATGCAGCAGCACCTCACAATCATGCAATTATGGTGTCATCATCCGTTTCTCTCGTTTTGCTTAGCTCTACACAAATCAAGAGATGGACACAGACAGATCTATGTATGTATGAATATAATGTCCCTCTTAACCTAATAAAAGATGGTCCATATTTTCCGCTCTAACTAATTTTCTCAACATTTATGTGGGAATTGATCAGAATTTTTATGCAGACATGATGTCTGCCAAGGTTTGGTGAAGCAAGTTAAGTAGCTACTGATGGCATATAACGTAATGCATTTGGAGCACTACTGCAATTTCTGAACGAGACATCCTACGTATGACAGCTATTCTTCTTTCGCCTTATCATCTCCAACATGGATTTGTTAGGATGCCAAATCCATTAATGAATGAATCTAATTCGACTGATTAGAACAACAAAGCAATTGCCACTCGATTCTAATGATTATAAGTATATAACAAGCGATGCCGAACGATATGGAAGTTTGAGCACAATATCATCCTTCAGCTCCTGTACACAAAATAATGATCAGGCGATAGAGAGATCAACAAGAGAAATCTAAGACTCCTACTTAGCAAACCAGCTTTTTGATGTGTAGAACTTGAGAAGTGCATTGGAGGGTGGCCCCTTTAGAAACTTGAGATGGAAGCATGGAATTTAGAGCTCGAAGAGGAGCTTTATCCTTAAAGTGGAAGAAGCCCTTGGCATTAAAAGCTGGAAGAAGAAGGTCATATAGTTCATGGGATTGTGCCCACCTGCCACCATTTACTCCCCTTGAATTCCCTTCAATGCCGGTTCTTAAAGAGAGCCTACTTCACTCTCTCAAAGAGCTATCACTCCCTCTGATCTCCACCGGTCTCTGTTAAATGCCAGCCCCCACCTCTGCTGCTGTCCTTGTGCTCTTTGGGCATGCTATCTAAGGACTTGGCAATTGCACTGCATCAGAGAATTAAATGTCGTAAGGATATGCTCTTCGGTCAGATCGAGTCAAACTCTTGTGCAAGGATTCTATAGGACTTACAATTCCAGTTTCATTGTGTGAGAGCTGGTCGATCCAATTATCAAGCTTTCATATTAAACCATGGATACACCTGATTTGATGTTTTCATATAATAATAATATGTCAAAATTCTTCTCGCTATCATTCCATCTGAAAGATCGAATTTATATTCTTAAGATTCCCTCTAAACATATGATGACTTTTGCTCTGATACATACCATGTTAGATTTTGTTTCATAGTTCTTAGCATATGTGATCTAAGAATTTACTGTTGTGGTTTCTGCATTGTCTCTCCTTTTACGCAATGCATTGTTTGTGTTTACATCTTGTGATCCAATTGAATGGTGGTATCCATTTCTATGTTAATTAACGGATCTCAAACTAAGTTGCAGATTCCTTGATATGTATCTCTTTCTTCCTACTCCACTTTGAGTTTGTGTTTATATCTACTCACATTTCTGATCCAGTTCTTCATGCATTTCTCGAAACACATTGCCAGTGCCAAATTCCATCTTGGACTTCCCACTCTCCAACTTGTTTCTTTCTGACGCTTCTACTGGTTGAGTCAAGTTAAGGATCAGAGAGGTGCAATGACTGTGCTTCACATGGTGACTTTGTTTTTGGTAATTGTGAGGACAGAATGAGAATTCTCAAGCTCATCAATTATGGCCATTGAGTCTAGACTTGCACTTTCCTGAGCTCTTTTGATTTCCTCTCTTGTTGTCTGTGCCAACTCATTCGGTGCAATTTCCAGTCACTGTTTGTTAGATGTGGTCTCTGCTACCGGATGATTATTGCATTCTCCCATCTTCTTTTGTGACTCTAATGACAGGTACCACAGATTCTGAGTTAATATTCAGGCAACTAATAGAAATTGCTGGTGAAGATTTCTTGATGCTAATTTTGTCTTGTATAGTGTTTTTACAAGATGCACTTGGATGCTGAAGCAGGATGGTGATGAATGCTAAGTGATCATGATTCTTATTTTCATCTGTTTGTTTCCTGGCCCAATTAGAACCTGTCACAAATTCCCATCCGCATTACCAGATATATCGCTTTGAATCTTCTGAGAAATATATATATGAAATGTTTTAATCTGTCATGTTGCAGGAAATACACCAATTTCAGAAACTCCTCATTATGGAGGTTTGGAGAACCAATCATCACTAAGAAAGAGAACTGTAAAGTTTTACTTTGATTAGATATCTTATGGTTCTCAACATCATTTTATAGCTATATAGCTGCATGTATGTAGATGTGCTCAATAAGCTGTATATGCTAAGCTGTGACACTAATTCTGCTTTTGCTGCTAAATTGGTTACTAAACAGCTTCAACTAGGGAGGCCTTGGTTTCCGCAAAGTTCTTGGATGATTTGGAGCAGCACATCAAATTAGTAAAACAAGTTTTGCTTAATCTAAATTCATCTTGTTTCATGTAAAGTTTTTTTCACTTTTTGGAATGTCGTATCCCTTCTTAAATGGTTTCAGTGACAAATTACTGCTTTTCCTGCAATGGAAGTGTCTTAATTGCAATGAAAATTTTGGTGAAGATTCTGATTCTCTATGGCCTTTAATTCAAGAAAAAATTTGTTGCTGAGGATGCAATCTTGCTTGTAGCAATAGCAGTGTTCTATCATTAAATTTCTCTTCAACAGATATGACATCTTGCAACAAAAGCTTTTATTTCTAAAGATCGAACTATGATTTTAGTCCCAAAAGTTATTTTCATCACCAATAATTTCTCCAAAAACTGTAGTCAGAAGGTAATGAAAGTATTTTCTGAAACCTTCGTCGAGATGCGTCTCCAACGATGAAGACATTTGATCACTAATGACAGAATTGCACTATTATTGCTAAAGGTAATTTTTCATTTCTCTCTTAGTAGTTAAAAGTTGTTCATCAGTTCTCAAGGGGAAGGAAATGAGTTCTAATTAAGTCTCATGTGATTGAGCAATTGAAATCAATATAAACGAGAGGAACGATAGCTCACGGATAAGATACTCAAACAAAGTGTTGGATCAATAAGAAGTCCAGTCCAATACCAGGCTTAGAATCTAGAAGAAGAAAGCATTCAACATTAGTTTTCTGCAAATTGCAGACTATCTTCAACATTAGGGCCTTACTTTTTCTGAATGTCATTCTTCTTCTTTTGATTGATTTCAAACAAAAGTTCTCTCTTGCTTCTGTAGTTCACTTGATAGTACAGAACAATGAAGGCTGTCAAAAATACTTCCGTAAACTTGGTATTCATTCAAGAAAGAATGTGAAAACTTTCTCAAATCAAAGAAAAAACACATAAAACTCTTGTGTTCATCTCTTGCATGCTGAGGTGGCAACATTGTATTTTGGTCAAGAAAATTCAAATGATATGCTTCTTTCATTGATGGCACAACTGGATTTCAGCTTGTAGAATTGATAATGAGAATTGCCAGTGTCTATAGCAGTGCTTAATGAGGTCAACTTGCAGCATAATGATCACAGGATCTTTAGTGGAGATCCACCCAACAGCACTAAAACTCTGCTCCATTTGTCTAAATGGAGCAGCGTGGGAGTCACCAGTAATTGCCTCCTGGTTATCCTGCAAATGCCTCCAAGTCTGAGATCTCTATCACTACTTTTTGGACTCAAAAAGGAAGTTGAGCTGCATTTGGTATTCCTCAAGTTGGATGGTCATTTAATAATGAAATCTTAAACAATTTCTTGCTTGCCTTATCCTTCTCTTAAAGAACTGATTCATTCTCACTGACATTTAAGTTTATTAGCCTTTGTAGCAGAGTGGGGCTCAATTGCCACTGTTTTAGATAGCATGCTTAGGCTTTTGTAGGGTCATCACATGTTGTTGGACATGGAATTCAAGGACCTGAGACCATAATTTTTGGTTTATCCTAATACTGATCTGCTACTAAACAAAAAGGTGATGTTAATATACCATAAAAAGAAAAGGTTGATGTAAGAAAAGTTGGTCATATCAGATGCATTAGTCAACAAATCATGTCATCAAGTTCTGATGATGATGATGATGCTGCTGCTGGTTGGATGTGGATGAGTGAATGAATGTATCCATCAACTGATAAAGATTTGGAAAAATAATTAGAAAAGGTGCCACAAGTAACATCAACTTGATCAGTGTGAGGTGTCAGTATAACTCTGTGTGGATCATCCAAAGGGCATCTTTAAGTGTCTGGTTATACTTTAAAGCAGTTGGTGTTTGACCTGAATATTTTTTTCTGCTATTTTCAAAGAATTTTTGGTGATGCTTCAATCACTGTCATTGTGGCAGGAGAGTTGTGATCTAAAAAGTAATGGACTGCAAGGATTCTGCTATTTCTTCTCTCCATTAAAACCCACAACTCACAGTGTTATCTTCAGCTTCCAAATCCACTTCTTCCCCAAATCAAAAGTAACAGTGATAGATTATACAATTTTATATCCTGAAAAAAAAGTTTATTCTGGAACCAAATTTAATTCTTTTGAGCAAAAGACTGCGGTAAAAATGAGGAGGAGAAAGAAGCCTCATTTTATCCTTATATTCAGAAATGAAAATATTTTTTTCTCTATCTTTCCTAATAATATCTGTCTATCACAGCATTCAAAAAATCATGAATCAAAGGCCACCTCTAAGTTCTATTGAAGATGAATTAAAAGAATACATGAGAACAAAAGAAAATTAAAATAGAACCAAGTCTTAGAAAAAAAAAATCAGTATTGCTGCAAAGGAATAATAACTCTAATGTCTAAAATGATGTTTATATATGTTTATTTCTCATAATTACTGGGCTCAATCTGCATCTGCTGAAGAAGCAGGGAAGGAAAGATTAGCAGGAAACGCCATTGACTGATGGTGACCAGAAAGCATTGAATCACCATCCACTGTCAGTGGAAAGCCACACCATTCCAATTCTGCTGTCGAATTCCCACTGCAGCTCTTCCCTCTCTCCATTATTAAATGCACTTCAAGTTGTGGTCACCAGCCACAAGTGATCTTATGATCCACTAGATGAGGTGCTCCTTCATCCACTTCTGTGGTGCCCTCCCTCGAGATGAGGTACCATTAAATCCTGCATGGTAGAAAGATTTGAAATAGGAATTCAAGTTTTAATTAAACTTTGGAACTTTTTATTTTCTGTAGTTTTGGAATCCCAACTTATATCTTTAATATCTAAGGTTTTAAAAAAGGTTAATATCCTAAAACTTTAGCATTTTCCAAATTTCAAGCAGATGATTGAAAATTTTAATTATAATTTTCTAGATAAAATTTGAAATATCAGTAATTTATTTAACTAATCAGGTAAAATATATTATTATACCAATCAAGTAATTTAGTTAATTATATCATTGAAAGGAAAGAATTGAATCCTCCAACAAAACAACAGAGGTTAGTCTTTCAAGGGTGCGGAAACCACTTAACTCCATGCTGGTCCGCCGGAAGAGCATACCGCGTTCCTTAAATACGTGCATCGTTGGCGACAAAATCCGACCCGCTGAAGTAATTAAATAACCTTAACGAGCGCTGCAGTCAACGAGGACAACGTTCCCCCGGAACTCTTTCGCTAACCTAATTCTTCACCTAGTCGGCCACTGACATTCCGCCACGCGTCTGTCGTCCACCCTTCTTACGAAGCACTAACTTTGAGCGCGCCTATTGATGGGGAGCACCGGAAACAAGCCGCGGGAAGCGTTACTTCGGTATTCGTTTCCCGCATTCAAATAATCTGGCCGCTTACCCGCATGGTGATTAGCCGCTGGAAGGGTCCCACTTCAGTGTAACACCGGACCACCGTTGGGTAGAAAGTAAGTATTGTAGAGGGTATGTCATGCTCCTTCATGACCATCACGCACTGCGCAACGAAATACATGAGGAAGGAGAAGTAGCAGAGCAGCAGATCCGACTCCAAGCCACCCAAAGCTCTTCCCATCATCAATCCACGACCTCTGCATCGTCCTAAACCATCAGGATTTGAGAAAGATCGATCCAATGCAGCCGATATTTACCATTACGAAGGCCAACAAAGATCAAAGGACGCACTTTTGACCTTGGTGGCGGAGGCTGCAAAGGAACAACACTCATCCAGTACCAAACTTCAGATCTGGTGATGCTTCAATGCTGCTTTGGAGAACGCATGAATCTGACATGGTCTATATCATGCTCCTGGTAAGTCTTACATCAGGGGCCAGTGCCCTATTAATCACGTTGTAGTGTGGGCATGTCGCTTTTACCAGAAGAAAACAGGGAGAGGCAGTGATGGTGATGACAGAGAGATGTGTGTGCGTGTGCAAGGAAGCAACTTGGTCCCGGAATCACTAGTTAACAATGGCGCTGTTGGGAGCTCGGAACCTTTCTTTACGTTAAACAACCGTTGTTATAGCTATCTTAAATAGTAACCCAATCCCACCTTCACTACCGAGGGGTTCTGTTCGAGAAAGAGAAACGAAGAGGAGGGGAGCAAACCGAAGGTGAGAGATGCCAATGGTGATCTAGGGTCTGGGAATCGTTCCTCTTCTCTCCTTCGTGGATCTACGATCTCGTATCGAAGAAAAAGATGGGCCTTTGCCACGGGAAGCCTGCGTCCGCGGAGTCTTGCGACCCTTTCTCGTCTCCGTCGCACAAGAAGAAGGAAGAGGAGGCGACGAAGAAGGGAACTGAGGCGGAGACCGGGGCGACGGTGGCGGAGGAGAAGGCACCCAGGCCATGGGCTTCCCCTTTCTTCCCTTTTTATAGCCCCAGCCCTGCCCATAGCCTGTTCGCCAAGAGATCCCCCTCCGCTGCCTCCCAAGGCGGTGGGTCGGCCACCTCCACTCCGGGGAGGTTCTTCAAGCGGCCGTTCCCACCGCCGTCGCCAGCGAAGCACATCCGGGCGGTCCTCGCACGGCGGCTGGGGTCGGTGAAGCCGAACGAGGCCGCCATCCCGGCGGACGATAGGGAGGAGAGGCGTGCTGCGGCTGGGCTGGATAAGAACTTCGGGTTCTCTAAGGGGTTCGCCAGCAAGTACGAGATTGGGGAGGAGGTCGGGCGGGGACATTTCGGGTACACGTGCACGGCGAAGGTCAAGAAGGGCGAGAGCAAGGGGCAGCAGGTGGCGGTCAAGGTCATCCCGAAGGCTAAGGTACAGTAAAAATCTCTCGTTTGTGCAAGATCTCCTCTTTTGCCCTTGCTTCCAAGTTGCCAACTTTGCTGCATTAATCATTTTGTTGTTGGTTGTTTAGACAAATAGATCTTATGGTCAATTTTGGTCATTCTACTAGTCACAGAAATGCATAATTAGGTGAGATTCATCTGCAGAGGTTCTGTTAATGTTGCTGTGTTTTATTGCATCATGCTGGTTCAGTGCTTTTCTTCGTGAAGTTGCGTCTCTTGCAAATCTGCTGCTGGTTTCTTAAGCCAAACATGCTAGTAGATGCCATCATAGATCGTTTTGCTGAACGATTGATATGGAATGTGCCAGGTTTTCTTTTTTGTTTGAAAAGATTGCTACTTTTTGAAAAAGATGGGATAAACTCATTGGAACTAGAAAAACAGAATTATCTTGGTGGTTTGTTGTGATTGATGATTGTTTTGGTAATAGAGAATCAGATAATCAACTTCTCAATGTTTGTCATAATGTCTCAGCTTTGCTGCATTGTCGTGTGAATTCTTTTATGGGTTGGAATCAAGAAAGTTATTGGATTTTTCTTGTGTTTTACTAGATCAGAATGTTCAATTTTTAGCCCGACGTCAGACCCGTGTATATGATTTAAAGGTTGCAATTGCAACAAGGCTTTAGGGATGGCATGCTTTTTATGGTTCTTAGAAAACTCAAACTGCTTGAGCTCCTGGTGAAGAGGAATATGAAGCTTTGATAAGAAAGTGATCTTCTCCACTGAATGTCTGCTTCCTTGTATAGTACATTTGTCGCTAGACAGGTTGGATTGTCAAAAAACCATTTTACCAAGTTGACCCAATGACTGCAGCCAATCTCCTATATCTTTTCATGCCACACTAGATGACATATTTCCAGGAAGATTTTGTATGATGCTGAAGTTGCTGAAGCTATTTCATGCATCACTTAGTTCACTATAAGCATTTAACTAGATATAGTGCCTGATCTGTGTGACTTTATTGGCTTTTCATGCTTACTGCATTGACTTATGTGCACTTGCAGTTTCATGTTTGCTTGACTGATAATGTTTGGTCAACAATCAACACTAATTTTGTGGTCAGGATTTTAGTTCCTAGAAAACACTTATTCTCTATGTGCATCTTAAGTTCAGCAATAATTTAGGTTGCATTTTTCCATGACCAATCAATAGCCTAGCCTTCATCGTAAGTTCACCTCGGTGAGACTATATGAATAATTTAGGTTGCATTTTCAATAGCTGCCTTGGCATTGTTGTTAAACTATAATATATACAACTCTAATGTGGTAAACATAAATTCTATTGTGGATAAATGTATATGTCACCACTATTCATCATAGTTGAAGTAAAATAATATTTGAAGTTATGCACAAAAACAAGGCCTTGTTTGTTCAAGTTACCACATATGGCACTATTTTTTATTGGTTGTTTGGTCTTTTATGACTATTATTGTGGGTCCCTTCTGATTCACTGTTAAAATTAAACTAGGAGATGCAGCCTACTAGCCTGTTTCTAGACGAATGAAATTTAAGTATTGGTTGCAGGAAAAATTTATCATGTACGTAACAGATCCTTTCATATGGTGTGATTTTTTTTTATCTTGCCTTCACTTTTAAACTTATGTAGATGACTACTGCCATTGCTACTGAGGATGCCAGAAGAGAGGTAAAGATTTTGAGAGCTTTGACAGGACATAACAACCTAGTTCACTTTTATGATGCCTATGAAGATAATGACAACGTCTACATAATAATGGAGTAAGTCTCTAACACATTGATGTTGCAAATTATGGTTATTTGTCAAGTGATTTCTACTTCCTGCTTCTATATAGTTATACGTGGCTTAATATTAGTTATTACTGTGAACATAGACACTAATGACAAACTAGTTTTAAGCCTTTTTTATTTGAAAATCGTGTTTCTTGAGTCCTGCTTGGTTAGAAGTTTATTTTCCTCTTAGAAAACTAGATTTATTTTTTCAAGTTTTTCTACTTTGTAGAGTAATCAACTTTAAATGGACAAACTTAATGAATTGGAAATGGCCACTGGATTGGAATATTATGTGATGTAATTGAAGTAGTTCACCCAATGAAGTGACATCCCTTAAATTGACTTGTTTCCACCCGGTTAATCCTATTCTGAATTTTTACCAGATAATTAGGAAATTGTTTCTGCCCTTCTTTTCAATGGGTTCTCACTCTTCTTGCACTATAATTTATTGCTAAAATTTAGTGTTGAAATTGAAGACCGTTGAACCAAAAAATTGTCTTTACCTTCTTGTTGCCACCAGTTTCTCATCGAATATTCTCATTACTCATGACATGAGCTATCTTGGGTATTGGTTAACTTTGGTTTTATGAAAATGTAATATTTAGTGCAAGAGTCTCAATTTTAGTCTGTACCAATGTACCGAGTGGTACATATCGAGGCGTACCGATGATATATCGGGGCATATTGATAGTACACCCAAAAAGAATTGCAAAACCTCCAAAAATACTTGGAGGTAACAGTCTAAAAATACTGAGGTGTACCGATCGATATGCATCGGTAGCGATCGAAATTTGGGGTGTACCGACCAGTACATCTCGGTAACGATCAAAATTGGGGGCGTAGCGATCGGTACATCTCAGTAACGATTGGATTTTGGTCGTTACCGCCCGGTACAAATCCCGTATCGCCCAATATGGAGTCAAAACACTAGTACCGCTCGGTCTAGGATGGTCCGCATACTGATATCCTCTTGGACCAGTACGTACCACCCGTACCGAACAGTATACATCGAAATTAAGAACCCTGATTTAGTGTCATCATAACATGGATTCATAATTATTATGTATTACTATATATTAAAGATCTTGGCTTCTTATCTATCTCTTTTTCAGGTTATGTGAAGGAGGAGAATTGTTGGATAGAATTCTTTCCAGGTACTTTATGAGCCAGTTGTGCAATTTAAATTGTTCATATATTCACATTTTTGTTATCTGTTTCTGTAGATATCAATTTTCTCTTTGCCACAAATCATATGACTTATGCATATTCTTGTTCCTTGGATAGGGGAGGGACATACTCGGAGAATGATGCAAAGGCTGTCATGTTACAGATATTGAATGTAGTTGCATTTTGCCATCTCCAAGGAGTGGTTCATCGTGATCTGAAACCAGAGGTAACACAGATTTTCTTAGGGAAAATTCTGGTTGTATATGGTAGAGATTTGGGGTAATGAATTAAGAGAATGTGAGCTAGAAGGTCAACAAGCACTTTTGCATACCATTTTTCCATATAAATATGTACTAGTTATCATCATTTTTGTTTATATAATTTTCTGGCTTCTATATCTGCAGTTCTTTACAATATTTTTGTTCCCCAACAATTGAAGTATCAGCGGTCATGATACTACTTATCTTTTCATAGATGTCCATAATAGCCCCTAAGAATGATCCCATCACTTTGTATGAGATCTTTCCATTATGCATATGTTGGTGTATAACTGTACACTCTGTTGATCATGAGTGTTCTTTCAAGATAATGTTTCGACTATAGTGTTTCCAAGTTCTTCTTGTCATTGATCTCTGCACTTATTAGTCCATTTAGGAAGGTTGCATATTACCAGTCGGACTGTAATGTACCATCCAATGGCCTGTACCAGCGTATATTGTAGTGATCCTTCTTGTCATCGATTTCTGCACTTACTAGTCCATTTAGGAAGGTCTCAAATGCCTATTGGGACAACCACCGGTCAAAAATTTCAAGTAGATCTTTGATGAGAACACTGAAAATGGTCATCGACATGATTGGCATTTTAGTAAGTTAATATTGCAGGATGTATATTGCTTCATTAAGAAAAAGATAGAAAAAACCACCTAGGGTCTAAAATTTATTGGTCAGGTCAAGTCTCATTATACTATATTATTCATATCTGCACTTCTATAATGAGCTTATATTCTTTGATAAAGTTTTCTAGAAATTATTGTGAGGATAATTTGCTTACTTATTGGAAGCCTTTGTTAAGTTTACTTATTTCTATCTTCGTTACTGCAATAGTGGTTCTTACTGTCCATGAGAGTTTGCAACTTTATATGACCTTCCTTCTTCCACTATTGTTTGTTATTGCATTTAGCCCTTTAAATGGTTGTTTTATTTTTGTTTATTTTTATATGTAATATTTTTTAAAAAAAATGTTTTTCCCTTTCTGTCAGAACTTTCTTTTTACTTCAAAGGATGAGAATTCCCAGCTGAAGGCTATAGATTTTGGCTTATCAGATTTTGTAAAGCCAGGTTAGTTATTAATGTTTGCCAGCCAGAAGTTCTCCTTGTTAGTTATATTTCAACTGTTCATCTGATATGTCAATCTAGATTGCACTTGAACAAGGGGCATTTGTGCTTTGTAGATGAAAGGTTGAATGACATTGTAGGAAGTGCATATTATGTTGCACCTGAAGTTCTACATCGATCTTACAGCACAGAAGCTGATGTGTGGAGTATTGGTGTAATTGCATATATTCTTCTCTGTGGAAGTCGCCCCTTTTGGGCTCGAACTGAGTCTGGCATCTTTAAGGCAGTCTTGAAAGCTGATCCAAGTTTTACAGAGCCACCTTGGCCTTCTATGTCTCCTGAGGCAAAAGATTTTGTCAAGCGCTTGTTGAGTAAAGATCCACGTAGAAGAATGACCGCTGCACAAGCTTTGTGTGAGTCTCTTTATGAGTTCTTAAGTTATGATATCGTTGTCTTGTTTTTCTGAATAATTAATTACTTCCTGATTGCAGGCCATCCTTGGATTAGAAATTACAATGATATCAAAGTTCCTCTAGATATCCTTGTATTTCGATTAATTAAATCTTACCTCCGCTCATCATCTCTGCGCAAGGCTGCTTTAAGGGTGGGTACCAGTTGATACTGCCATAGGGCATATAACATTCATTTAGATCATTCAACTTGCATGTGATTCGAAATGCATGACTTGCATGTTTGATGTAATTCCAATCCTGTTGCTGCATTTGGTAAAAGATTTGGAGTACTTTGAGTTGGCTGACATTGAGTTCCAATGCCACTTATTTATTATGGTGTATTAATAGTCAGTCAGTATATTTCACTGTCAAATTTAATTTATTGTGCATTCCAGTCTTCTAGGTTTCTGGTAAGCAGGTATTTTGCTCCAATTTACCAGTTTGATGATTATTGGTATTTTTGATGACCAGGACTGCAGATTTGCAACAAACCCTCTCTTGAAGCTAAATAGTCTAGAAGTATATTTATCTTCAAGCCGGACCCATAAACTAAAGTTCTCAGTCAAAAGCTTAGAATTTCCAAAATCATTTCCATGTGTTTGTGTATTTGAATTTCCAACCTGGCTGTATGATTATGCATCCAAATGATTTGCGATAAATAAGCGAAATTTTTTTTATGAATGAAACAGGCTTTGTCAAAGACATTGACAGTGGATGAACTGTTTTACCTGAAGAGACAGTTTGCTCTATTGGAACCTACGAAACATGGGTGCATAAATCTTGAAAATATCAAGATGGTTAGTTTTTAATGCTCCTCATATCTTTAGAGAAGGAATAGTATCTCAAGTTGGAATCGCTAGTTGTTGCTTTTTAATAATGAATTTCAATCCTTGATCAGGCCTTGATGAAAAATGTGACTGATCAAATGAAGGAATTGCATGTCCAGGATATTCTTGTCTCGGTATGTGCAGACTTTTAGCTGCAAACCTTTTCCCTTATCATGTCATCAAACCTATAGTTTGTATATCACATAGAACACTATCTCTCAATTTGCCAGCTCGGTGCTCTACAATACAGAAGAATGGATTTCGATGAGTTCTGTGCAGCAACATTAAGTGTGCATCAGCTTGAAGGTCTAGATAGATGGGAGCAACATGCCCGATGTGCTTATGAGCTTTTCGAGAAAGATGGCAATCGAGCTATTGTAATCGAGGAACTGGCTTCGGTATGCACATTTTTTATACTCCTTTTGCATGTTATATCACTGCTGGATACCTAAGACCTATATAAGCTTTGATATAACTGTCATAGCTTGAGGTGTTAGGCTTGCAGAATTGCTTCCCATCATCTGCTATCAGTTTGCCTATATTGGCACAAGATCAGCACAGCATGTTGCTAACCCGCATAGGGGTATTGCCTAGAAAAATATTCCTTGGCTCCAAGTATAAATATTTCTCCATAAGCATAAGCATATGTAGAAGGGCCCTGAATAGCTGTATGATTGCACATATTAACTATATGAATCACTTCTTCATGCTATTTCAGAAATAACATAGTGTTGTGTGCATGGATAGTTGGTAAAAAATTCTTATATTAGTCTGATATATTCGAGGATAAGAATTAACAGATTAACATACCTTGCATGAATACATTGCCTTGACGCTTAATTCTGCTATTAGTTATAGCTTCTTTAGTGATATTTTCTTTTCTCCGATGTTAATCCTTCTTCTTTGCAGTTACCATGTAATCAGATTCTTTCTCAGCTTCTCTGAGCTTTTTTTATTTTTTGTAATTACAGGAACTCGGCCTCAGCCCTTCTGTACCTGTACACGTGGTTCTGCGTGACTGGATAAGACACACAGATGGGAAGCTGAGCTTCCTCGGATTCGTTAAGTTGTTGCATGGTGTGTCTACTCGATCGGCCCAATCACTTGCAAAGGCACGATAGATGTTGCTTACGCCTCTTTGATCAGTTCACGAGCCATCAGTTTGGCTTGGATGGATGATTAGCTATAGATGTCCGGTGCCAAGTTGTTTTGGTAGAAGTGCTTTCGGGACACTGCAGTAGCAGATGGACTCAAAAAGTTATTGGGGATAAGGTCCTCTCGGCCAAAGTCTGGAACCTACTCGATGTCTTCCAATCCCATAGTCATGGAGGAATCAGATCAATCCAATCCTGTGGTCTGTAATCTCATTCCAATGTAAAAAGGTCATGAGCAATGTTGCTGTTGTAGCACTGGTTAAACTTGGCGAGCTCATAGTACTTTTTAAGTTGCGGTAGGTCAGATCTTCACCAGTAAAATTGTGCCGTGAATTCAAATTAGGCTACAGAGTGGGGGAAAAAAAGGTCAATCTGCTGTTTTCTAATGCCAGCGTCGAGGTCTCGAGTTAAGGTGAAGAAAATGGTTTCTTTGTGTGTAGCCACTGCTTCAGTTAAATTAAGGTGAAGAAAATGGTTTCTTTGTGTGTAGCCACTGCTTCAGTTTTAACTAATACGCACGCACTTTGCATTACATCTTTGTATTATACTTGAGAAGAACCATCATGAACAATCTCTCTTGGTAGAAAAATGAGTGTTGTTTGTCATTTCTCCTCGTTCTGCAGTCGGTCTGTTGGTCGCTCGCCTGTGAGTATTGTACTTACTATTGGAATCTATTGTAAGCTGTTGTTAATTAGATCTCTCAGAGCAAAAGTAAATTCATGAATGTCTGCTTATCCATGAATGTCTGCTTCCGGGGTCCACTTGGTGACCTTTTCTTTTAAGTTCCCAAGGATTTATATGTAAAGATGATCGAGGATGCTTGTGCCGTTTAGGAAAGATACTTTCTGTCGACGAGTTAAGCAGGAAATGAAGATAAGCCTTCTATTAAACCCTGTGATAATGATGAATGTTACCTCTTTTCTCTCACTTGTGGCATTCTACCATTTGCTTTGTAATGTACACTCTGGAGAGAATGATGAACTTGCTGAGCTCCACAATGTATTTACAGGCTAAAGACAATAATTATGTAAAGTTCTTCAGTGCATTCCTGTTCCTTGTTTCAGGTCAGTGTAGTACATATATATACACAAAAAAATGCACAGAAGATGGGTGTCTAGCTGACCATTCTTTTTTACAGTTCTTGTTCATCCCGAAGAATGTGTTTCATTCAGTTTGCAAACACAACTCAAATTTAGCAGAGAATAGCTTAATTTGCAGATTTCACAGGATGCCAAGCCGCAAATGGCTACAGCAAAACTTGCTTGAACAAAAAGAAACTGTGCTGCCTCTTACAATTTCTGGTATCAGATTTTTCCATGTACCTCTTGCTTCCTTCTCAGCAAATTAGCGCCTAAGGAGGCAAAAAACACAATGTACTTCATAGCTGAAAAGTTTACAGAAAGAAAATGAAGGAGAAAAAAATATGGTACAACAAAAGAACCTTTTGGCGTTGATGGTGAACTCTTAAAGCTTCTAGAATGCTGTCAACCCACCTGTTAAGACCAAAGTTAACTTGCAGTTTAAAAGAAATTACCAGTTAAGGAGTTAACTAGTTCTCGATGCTAATTAAGAGTAGTGTTGAAGAAAAATGGAACAAAGCTGACGAAGAATAAGACCATGAGTTACTCCAGAGTGCCATGTGACGATATCAGCCAGTTCAGTTACGGATTGTAGAAAGAACAAAATCAACCACATCTAATTCAGACGATAACCCAGACAGTAAAGACGAATTTGTTTCCCTCAGATCCGGGACTTGTCCAAGACGACTCGATCACAAAAGGCTAATCATCGAGACAAGAATGTCACACACCTCCCACTTCCACTTCTCACTCAGCACCAAAAATTGTATTGGAACTTCCATTCCTCTACTCAAAAGTATTTGCAATATCATTCATGCAAGGCATGTGCATGATCTACATACACAAATACAAAGTTCAGAGAGATCTCAACTTCCTAATTTCCATAAGCCTCAAATTTCTAGAAACAGTTGTCACCTTATGTTCAATACAGAAAAAGGTCAATGAGATTATGCAATGCTGCATCACACCTATAGCATCATGGGATGACATCTTCCTACATGGTCCTTACCATAAAAAACAAAGGTAAGTAGGACTATTTCAACCTTGAGAAAAGGGAATAAGTGCACTACCTCTATAGCCTTTGTTTTCTCATTTTGCAAAATAAGGCACTATTTATCTCTTTCAAATCAGAATAACCTTTATATTTATAGGTCAGGACATATTATGATAAGCATGGAAAAGCTGAAACTCAATCATTCTGGCTGCTAGCAGCCTTTGCTGCAACATGGATGTATTCTCATTTATTTTCAATACTGGGTGTTAGAAACAGATACAATTGAGGAGAGGGCAAAACGTACCCTTCAAGACCAGGGTTTTTCGGGTAGTATACATTCTTCAAGCCCAATCTTTTGGCAGCTAAACCAGTTGTTTCGCCGATGCAAGCAACTGAGTTGTCCCAATTCTCTGGTTCCCGGATAAGCTTAACCCAAGCACTGTTTACACAGGTTCAGCACAACTCTTAAGAATGAAACAACAGTCACTCCAGAAAGAAATAAATTATAAAACAATAATATTCAGAATATCTGTGGTATCTTCAGATAAACCAGGAATCCTCAAGAACTAGAAGAGCCAGTTCATTTAACTGTCATGTACAACAAACCAAAGCACATGGCTGTAATAAAACCAACACCATGATGGAGTTCAATAAAAAAGAAAGAAAACTGTTGCTGATTTGCCTCGAAAAACAAACAGGAAGGGAAAATATGGAAGACATCGTAACTCAAAAATCAAATGTCATGAACAAACATCTGAATTTTACCGGGCTGCAGAAGGGGAAGCCACTGCAACAACTGGAGTAGAAAGAGCAAATTCCAAAATAGTTTCATCCACATCTTTAGCAGCTATCTAATGAGTATTCATGGGAAACAAAAATGTCTACTATCAATCCTTTTGAATGGGAACTTATGCAATAAAAACGTATAAAACAAAATAGTAGATCCAACCAGATTATAGTAGCATGATAGTCTGAATCTATAAGCAGAATTACTTTGATTTATGGATTCACCTAACTAGTTTTACAATCCATGAACTCAGAATAACCAGTAAAGAACCATGATAAACCACTGAAAATTGACATATTAGAACATTAGTCACATGACAGCAAAATGCACCTCTTCTGAAGAAAGCATTGAGAACCACAGTTCAACTTAGATAAATGCACAAAGATGACAAGGCAAAGTATCCAAGGAAAGCTCATTACCTAGTTATGCTAGCTTGGAGGCTGCTTTCTTGCTCCAGCCAAAGTATATTAATTATTAGATTACAAGAATATGACCATTTGTCGCACATGCTATCTCACCTCATGCCCCAAAATTTGGCTAGCTACTATAATTAGAGTCTTATCTGGCAGGTTCTGTCAGGTTATAAAAACTGATCTATAACAACTGGTACAGTTGCCTTTTAACCTCATTTTTATACACCAAGGTACAGCATGAAACCAAAAGGTGCACCTTCGACACATTTGGGTGATGTAAATAGCATAGTACCTTTCTTTTCCTTATTTTTAGACAAAAAACTATTCAAGTAGTATTAAATGGACCCCTTTGTTGGAATACTATCCTCATAGTGACCATTTTGTATGTTTCAATTAGAGGAAGCAGAGTACAAGAGCAGCAACAATCGTTCAGCTTAATTATCTGGAGACCTTTGCATTGATCTTTCTCCGCCTATTCTTTTAATAGTAAGATCTATATATAGTCCAGAAGCATCATGTGTCTTTTCACCTTCAGTCTTTCTCTAACTCTTATAAGACTAATCTAATTCGAGACAACCCCCATCTAATCTAAGTATCTGGGCTAATTATTTTTGCACTATATTAGATAGTAGCTAGTACAGTTCCCCTAACTTGAATCTATCAATAAATAGATATGATTGTGTTAGAATATAAAACAAGTTGGACAAAGAGAAGTATAAAAGTTTTTAAGTAAAACTGAAATTTTTCATGCATGTAAGAAGAATGATTGTGATCTAGTAAATGGAACATGAAGTTCATTATTAATCACCAAATGGATCCATGAACTTCATTATTAAACACCAAATGGATCCATAAATCATGAATGGTACTATAATTGACATAATTTTCTCATCTTCGATAGTGGAAGTTCTTGCAATATGATAGATCAAACTGTCAGCAAAGAACGTAAACATATGAATAAATAACTTACAGAAGATTGGTAAATTATTGTTACACCACAACTTTCTAATAATAAGTACATAGGAAGGAAATCTGATGCACCAGGTTTTAAGACTCCAGGTATCACTTACGCATAAAATGTAACTCTTGTCCAGATAATATTACAGTGAAAATGGGGCAAATCCATAGGAACAAAATTTTAGTCCAAAATTTGAATCTTACAGTGTTATAAGTATTCATCCTTATGATGTCAAATCCCCGTGCAGACAAGCCTTCCTCTGAAGAGATGATGAAAATACATTAAAGCAAGCAGTAACAAAACTGTCTATAGCCTCGACTAGCCTCAACAACAAGTTGATACCAAATTAACTAGATCCTGTAAGGAGTTAATTCTGTTAACAATTTACATTGGAGAAGCAATATACATAAACATACATATACATACATATGCATATACATATATATACATACACACACACACTCCAGATGTATATTATAATATATCATCTCATCAGCAACTAAGTACTCATTATTTCCAACTTGAAAGAAATGTTAACTTTTCTGACCAATTATTCTGCACAATGAATAATACCTTCAAAAACTAAAATTTTGATACAAATTTTTTTTAAAAATTCTTCCACATGCAAACAGTCCAAAGAAAAAGAGTGTTGTGCTGCCTTAATAGAAAATTTGTGTTGTGTAGCTGAGAGCACAGGGGCTACTGAGACCAGTTGAATGAGCAAGCATCCCACCATTTGACCCCACCTGCTATGCCCATGGCCTGTGTGAGGCGATATGATCTTTCCCAGTATAATGTTGTTTAGTTTTCCACAATAAAAATATAACAGCTAGAAAGTTCGACCAACCAATTTCACTGCCAGCCTTTACTGATGCAGGATACAAGACTTTGTTCTGACCATACTTTGGGAGCTCAGAAGCTAATACTTTTCCAGTTGCTGCAGAAAAGAAAAGCAGTCATTGTTAAAGGCTGTGTTTCGACTGAATTAATCATGACAATTAAGTAAAATGATGCTACAGAATAGGAGAAATTCATATGCCAAAACTATACTTAGTACTAATCCTCTGTTACATAGTATTTTTAGAACCTCTGGATTTTCATTCTACTAGTCCCTTTACATCTCTGAGAAGAACCAGAGTATTCAACACTTGAACATAATGGTAACTTCTGGAACACCAAAGATCAGCTATTGAAGCCACACATCAATTTCCCCCTGTTGACCAAAATCTCTTCCACAAAACTCATGCACATTTTAGTTAGTTATATTTAAGTGTTTGATCTCTGCCATGCCCTTTGTGTGGATATGAGTCACTTATATCACCTACATTGTACTTTAATAACCATGATTGGTCATACTGTCATGCATAATGACTAGCACTCACATAGCATATCCACATTCGATTAGGATTAAAGTATCATGGTACAAGCCCATGCTAATCATGTCTTATGCCATGTGGCCATAGGGTGACCATGTTATAGTGTTTAGTGCAATCACCCCTTCTGGCACATAGCAAGCCAATGGCACAGGTTTCGAAGTAGCAATGTTCTAGCAACAAATCAAATACTTAGATTTTTTGCTATATCATATGTTCCATAAAAATTAAAAAAAGTAAACTTTTAGGTCCCATTCATTTGGGAGGGATGACAGCCCTAAAACTAACATATTTTAGATTATTCATAAAAATGAATGAAAATTATTTTGACACCACATGTGGCATGATTGGACTAAGTTGTCTTACTTGCAAAAGTCCTACTGCAACTTGATATTCATATGGCTTGTCTCCATGAAACTTCTATCGATTTATCCATAAACTATCCTCATAACAAGAGGTCCTTGGACTCATTGATCAGCTTTCTCAATTGCATATGGGGCATTATAATTTAAATGATAGGAAGTATCTCTTTTCAATTTACTTTACAATTGCATATAATAAACCCACCAAGATCCCACTCATGGGGTTATGTGCACTTTGCAACTCTGACAAAGAATTGTGTCACCAATGATAGAAAAATACAATTTATTCTTTTATAAACTTCAAAAACTTATTCTCAATGTTATTTAATGTTTTTCCTCATCTCATGGAGTAATTACTTATTAACTCAGATGTGAATTTATTCCAATATGCACCAATATATAGCAGTGTGACTTGATAATACAAAGAAACTATTATATAAGTCTAGGTAGTATTTGACCATTAAGAGGCAACATTGAGTACCCTTTGAAGGAGAGAAAGCAATCTCAAGAGATTGCTCAGTTGATTCCAATGTATCTTGGAAAATGCTTGCTGTGCCAGCTCCAACAACTCCAATTCGCACTTTGGGAGTTCCAGCAACCCTGATTTTGCTCAATAATTTTGGTAGTGAGCAGTCCAACCACATTGAAGCCAACTTACAGTTTATAACTAAATGTTAAACAAACATAAAAAACAAACCTTAGTTATAACTAAATTATCAATAGATGATATCTTATTTATCATCATAACCAGCATAAATATAAGATAACCAGAAATGTAGATAAATATACAATTGTTTAAAAAAGCATACAATTGTTTAAAAAAGCATACAATTGTTTAAGAATTCTCAAGCACAGAAAATGAGACAATATGACAGATATACAATTGTTTAAAAAAGCATGGGATGAAATTTCAAACAAGAAGCATGAGAGAGAAGAAAAGGAAGAAAAGGAGGCAATAGAGGTTCAGAACTGCTAGAAGAACTGTCAAAGGTATGCTACCCTGTTACTCCAACCCCTTCAAACTCAGCACCAAGATCGAATATACATGACAGTAATACAACAAATGTAACAGAATCTAAGGACTATATTCCTGTAGTAGCTCAGCATAATGCTTATATTTCTCCAAACGTGACAACTACTTCTGATTGCTTCAAGCATGGTTTCAGATACAACTCGGTTTACTGCTCCAATCAGGAACTAATAACAGTAAGCTAAGTTCTGTCTGTCACCATAATCAGTTTTTTAATTATTTTTCAGTGATACCAATCAGGTACTAGCCGGTTTCAAATAAAGATATGTAGACCAATACCGATCAATTGTTAAGCATATGAATTTAGTAACTCTTAAATATGAATTTGAATAGTCATTACATTGCAAGACACTATATGTCTCGACCTGGGCTTGATGAGCTAATTGGTCTATCAACTTTATTGAACCCAAACCACTGACCTAAATGCTTAAGTTAAAGTTAACAACAATACGTCCATCAAACCCTTATAAGCTAACCTTAATCTTGTCCACTTCCGATGTGGGACTAATCGGAGTGTTACACTATATAATTCGGTAAACACAGAAAAAATCTTAAAAGATTTATTGCGAGGGAACATGTTGGCTTGGTAGCACACTATGGACAAGTTTGACTTCAGACTAGTAAGGTATGGTGTGGTCAATAAAGGCCCTCACAATCCTTGGGGAGTCATATTAAAATGTATCTCCATACCAAGGATTTTGGACATAATAGATAAGAAGTTTGTAAAGAACCATCCAGAAAAATAAATAACCATCACAACAAAAATTTTCTCCTAAATTTATCATGTCAAAACACACCAAATCTTAGCTTCACTCATTCAAAATCCCTTTAAAGCTACCTCATTTATTTATCATTTTATGGAAAAAATTCCTTTATAGAGGCTGACCTCTCAAAATCAGGCTTGATGAAATTGAGTGATATGTTCACACAGCAAAATAAATTAGTACAATATTAAGGGTTGTTTGGCAAAAAAAGAAAGAGTTAAAGTGAGAAAGAAAAACCACACAGAAGATGTTTGATATCCAACACATGCAATAATTTATAGACATATACAGCAATATACATTAATATCACATACATGAAATAAAAATTAAGTCGATGTGTCAGAATCTAACTTGGAAGAATTTAGTAAGTACAGGAAAGATGACCCCGACTTTTCAGCATCAATGCATTGTATCTTCTCTTAACTCCACAAAAAGATCTACAGTATTGTTTAATCTATGTTTCAAAATTCACTAGAAGAAAATTTCAATGAGAAAACCGTGCAACTTCAGAATATTCATGTTCATGGAATGCACATACTTGCAATGAAAGTAGTCATAAGATACACAAATACTTGACCAGCATCACCAATTAATCATCATGACAAATAGGCCATGAATTGCTACTATTCAACCCTTACTTCCAAGCTTCAAGGAACACTGCTGCAGCTTCAGGAGAAGTTATGACAATCCAATCAAACTCAGAGTCTGAACAATAGAACAAAGAATAATCATTCATCTTGCGAGAATGGTGCAACTTAAGAAAGGTTTCGATCAGCAGGTATATGTTGAAATGATTTGTTAAAACATTTCTATCTCGTAAGAGGACATCAGACGATGAGTATAATGGTGACATTTGCATATATAAAACCAAACAACTCAATAGAAGCTATCAAATGGGAGTGGTAGTCATAAGATAAACTCATTCTCAGATGTGTATATTCAGAATGTAATCCCTCTGCAAAAACCATCATGTTCTCCCTGATAAGATACACTAAATGAAGTTCTAAAAAATATATCTTGAGCCAATATTTGCTTTCAGCTTTGCAGTCACTTTTACTTGTATTATAACAACTAAGGCCTACTTTCACTGTTCAGCAAGTCCTTTAAACCCTTCTAACAGCTATCAGCCTAGTCACCTGAGTTCTTATCCTTTCTGGACAGTCTGATGTGAACATACAATAATGTTCATTAGCTCAAACATAAATCAAGTGCCTATATTTTTCTGAAAGCTAGTTCACATTACTAAAAGCTACACAACCTTCATTTTTACATCTGTAGTCTGTACCACCAACTTTGGTTCTCCAACTTTTTCCTCAAATGCCTTTCTTGTTTGCCCCAATTAAATCATTATTACTGCACCATAAGTGATGCAGCATTGATTCAATTTGAATTAGAATTAGACTAATCTTAGTTAAGTGGAATCCTAGGTTCAAGATTGTTTGGCCTGATTGAGATTGCTTTGAATTTTCTATTTGAAATATATCTTGCATCTTAACTGAAACTTCAGGGGCTAATTAGGTTTAGTAGAAGGTGATTGATTGGAGTCCTAAATGGAGTCAGATCAGGGAGCCATTCATTCCAACTGAATAAATCCTTTTAGAATGCCTTTAGTTTAAAAGGAAGGCTGCAGCTTCATGGCTTTGGGTTGAACATGTACACGTGTTTGTGAAACCAATTTTATCAGTATATAAGAGAAACTAATGATAAATAGATTAAGAAATAGCTAAAGTATAAGGTCAATGCAATTAAACCAGGTTAAAGATTCAGCTGAGATAAATAAAAATATTGACATAAATTTGCAAGTTTACAAACTTACCACTTAAGATGGCTGAAAGTTTATCTGCATCAGGTCCCTCAGTATGCTTAACAAGAGGAACCTCCAAACAAAAGATGTTGTGTTTTTCCTACAACACAACAAGAAGATTGAAATTCATCATGCACCATATAGGCAGTTACGTAAAAAAATTTTAATGTGTCAATATATCAAAATTAAGTTGTTTAGCTATTATAGCAATGAGAGTGAGTGCACAGGTGACAACCTAGTAAAACCTCCAGAATGTTTCAAACTGCACCACTTTGTTTGCACTAAAAACTAGGTTTGTGTGGATTTTCATTTTCCAACTATCAGTAGCACTGAAAAGGAAAAAGGTTTGTTCTGTGACTTGTGGTTTGACCTTAGTAACCTGTATCTTAGTAAATTGGGTCAATTGATTAGGTTTTTGGTGAGTGAGATCTCTAATATCTAAATATATAGAAAAAAAAGCGGAAAAAGCTTCTGACACAATCTTGTATCGGCTCACATGAATGTATAGTTTGTTATCGAGATTTTGCTCTTGGTTATCTCTGAAACTTCAAAGCATCTCTTATTCAACATCTCCTCATTTTGTCCATCATTTGGTATCAAAGACTTGCTACGCTCTTGAATTAATTTCTTCTTGATATGGAAACTAGAAGAAGTTGGAATGACACGGTAGAGGAATGACAGGCCACAATAGAAATGAAAAGGATGAAGAATTTGCAAAATGTATAAAGACAACTTGAAGAGATGTCATGTGCCTTGACCGTCAAGAAACTTACAGCTCTAGAATTTTAAGATATGGTTATGCAAATGATGGATCCAAAATGCAAGCAGACAAGCTATGGAGTCAACCTGGGAGAATTTCTTCATGCAAATAACATCAAAATTGATTTGTTGGAGTCCCATGATCAGCTCAATCCGAAGAGTTTTTCTATTTGCTCAGTGCTGTTGAAAAATTCTTTTTTGACTACAAAGAGAAAACCAAAGATTGAAAAATAAAATTATCATCACAAGACTTAGGAAGTCAAGATTATGCTTCAATCTGGTAGGACCAGATGTAAGAAATGTGCTATTTTTTAACAACTTAGGCGAAGTTCAAAAATAAGCTCCATGAAAATTTTCTACCATCTAATTATGCACAAACAACAAGATAACACCCACAGTTCTTTTCCTATGCTGCAACACCGAGTCTTACCAAGAAAAGATTCCAAATTTATCCATAAAGAAACAACTATGAAGAGTTACCGAAATTAGAAACACAAAACCAAAGATGGTCTCGCATAGCCAGGCAAAAGAGGTACCAGAGAACTGATGAGCTTCGCATTCTTGCCTCGCTCTCTGGTGACGACGACCTCAGGCTTCGAAGATGGAGAAGGCGAAGAGGAGGAAGAAGCGGAAGAGGCTAGAAGCCTGAAGGAGGACAGAAGAAGTCGTCTCTTTTGGGAAGGAACACGAGGAATGACTATGGCAGGCCGAGAGGGAAGGAAAACTGAGGCCATGACAAGAAAGGTGGAGATCTCGAGTGCCAGCGCTGGCGATGAAATTGTGGTAGAAAACCTCTCTCTCTCTCTCTCTAACCCTTACGCTAAACGTGAACCCCCCCCCCCCCCATTGGCGTCGAGTTCTTGTTATTTTGCTCTAACACCCTTGCAAAATATATAATTATCCTCTTTTTTTCTTTTTTATATAATAAATATACATAATATGTATACTCAAAATTTTTGACTTAATATATTTATCATTAAAATATTTCAACCTCCAAATATTAAGATCAATCATATCTGTCACGTCTATTAACATCCAATTTGAAATTTGAAGTCAACTAATTTTGACCATAACTAATATTAGTTTACTTAAGTTAAAAAAATACATCGAGATATAAAATCCCAAAAAATCCTCAACATTTTCATTATTATAATAATTTTTTTAGAAGTAAAAAAATAAATTAAAATTAATTGCCATCATATTATAATAAATCTTTAGAAGTTATGGAAGCAAATTAAAAATTAATTAGCATCGTATAATATGTTGAAATTAAATTTAAGGAGATAAATTAAAATAAAATTGCTTACTTTCGAAGGATGTCTGTAGAATTTTATTTTGTACTTTTTTCAATACAAGGGAGAATGGGAAGAAGGAAATTATTGATTAAGACTATCCTTCAATTGCTAACTTTATTTCCACGCTCTATCTGTGTTCTCCTTAGTCCTCCTTACAACCTATGAGTTGACTAATCAAAGATTCATAATCTGCAGGACATTTAATCTTTACAGGATTCAAGAAAGATCGACGTATATAATCTTATCCCTAAGTTTCTACCGTCATTGCCTTAATCTCCGGAAGTTCAAAATTATGCTGCAATTCATCTAGGGTTCTATGTAAACTGTTCTCTAGAAGGGATAATTCAGATCAAAATGATGAAGCAAACAATTGGAGCACCACATCAGTAGTTAGTTACCTTGATGAACTATTCTTGGGAATGAACACAGAAGAAAAGGAAAAATCCACATCAAGCACACCATGATAGCTATTAAAACTAGTTTGGAAACCAGATGCACAACTCTGTTTGATGCATCCGTCAAATTAGTTCTAAGAAGATCGATAATTGATGCGAAAGAATATTTACAACATGAACACATCAAGATACAACTGAGTTACCAGCACAAAAATGACTATTTACTCAAAATAAACGTCCCTTGAAGATTTGGCACTCAAAAACAAAGAGAGATATGGGTTCGTGCTTTCATCTTGCTCAATGATTGGATGCACATCAGCTTCCATCTCGTGCAGCTAAACATGAATTTTTCCACAATTGTTACAGCTAGCTTGGCCTTCCAATGAGCATCAAGATCATCTTGCAAACTGTGGGTGCTTCAGTACCAAATCCTAGATCATGACTGATGCCATGAATAAGACTGTGGATATATCTTTCCCGGCATATTTGCAGCTTGTGGCCAAAAAATCTGCACATGAAGAACGTAACTCAAAGATAAGCATCCAATCTAAGTATACTGTTTATACACACGAAGTAGTGATGCAATCCAGAGTTCTCTCGAGTATGTATACCAGCTTAGTAGACCAACAATATTGGCAGGAGTTTATTAATTGCTTGAAATTTCAAGATAGAATGCTTTACCTAGATGTTTTTGAGGTGCCATTTTCTTGTCTAGCTAACTCGTCTCCTATTATTGAGTGATGATGAATCAGATTCTGAAGCACTCAGCGATCTCCTGACAAATGGGTGCTCAAAAAGTCGAGAAGCAGTGGGACGATCATCTGGATTCACTTGCACACACTGGCTAATGAAATCACGTGCATCTTTAGATAAGTAGGTTGGAATAGGAGGCTGTTCGCCGCTGCCAATCCTATAAAAGGCTTGTGCCTGCAAATTAGACTGTATCAATTACTAGCGTCTTCACTCATCAAAAAAATAACAGAAAAAAGAAAAAGAATGGAGGAAAGAAAACTACTGACACCAAATGCATTGACATTATTTATTGTATCCCTCCAAACTAGAAATTGTCATATACAACTGGCAAATGTATTAAAAAATCAAGACAACCATATTTCAAACTCGAATTAACAAGAAACCTGGATAGAGTTCATGCTGCATGAACTAATATTGCACCATCATTCATGCAAATTGATTATAGAATTTCTTCCATTAAGAGGAACAGAAACCTGCAAAACAGGCCTCATGTGATTGATTTTACAGAAACAAAATTTTCTCACAATGGAAGGTCCTCTTTGCCTTTGTATTACTGTGTCCTCCCTTTTTACTCATATTTGACCCATGTTTTCTGCAACTAATTTTTTTCTTTTTAAGTTCTCTTAGGTGATTCTCCTCTGTAGTTTGCCATTGGAGAATAACAACAGCTAGTATCCAAATCTTACAGCCTAATTTCTGCAAATTTCATCTGTTAGAACAGATGAAATTTGATTCAAATACTAACGATACTATGCAATGGGCCAGCAACAACGACAACATGTTGCATGCAAAGAGAAGAATGGGATTCCAAAAGATCCTGAAATCAAATTAACTGGTCATGCAACACCATGTTCCACATATTATCTTGCTTCCTCCAGTTAAAACCTTTGAATTTGGCACTAGTTCTTTCCTGTCTAAATTAGGAGCCGAGTGTAAGGACACAACATGCCACTCTGGACTTTGAGGAATGTATGTAACCAGTCTTATCAACATATGTGGAGCATTTACTTCCATAATTCACCACAAAACAACCAACAGAAAAACCCACTGCAGCACCGAGGCCCACTAGGTATGCCTCGAGCCTGGAAGTATGCCATTTACTTCACCCCGACATATCTCTATACATATTGCCACCTCACAAAATGGTCCAGGTTAGCTCTTGTGATCTAGCTTAACATTAACCTCATCACCAACATACATGCCTTGATTGGTCGTGCTAAGCACCATTGTCACTTTGTCCTCTCTGATTATCAAATATCTGAAATGCAAAGCTCTAATTTGCCACCCTTGATTCCAAATAACTCTATTCAGTGAAGTTGGATGTCTACAGAATAAATTAAACAAGATTCCTATCTCAATTTTTTTGGCCTCTTGCTTCTCTTCTCATCTAAATTGTAGAATTCTTCACCCCATATCATCTTATTAATGATCAACTATCTACCCTTAAATTCATAAGTCAAACAACGCCAAATATTAGTTTGGTAGTTTGATGCAATTACAAGTGTGAGATTTTATTATTTTTTCAGTATTTACATCTTAATACTTTTGGTAATTATTGTTCTTTCCTTCAGCAAATTAAATAAAAATGGATGGTTTACACACCTTAATTCTTTATTTGGCTATTAAATTGATTAGGTCGAGTCTGAATCTCCAACTAATTTAAATTAATCATGCACTCACTGTTCTTCCGATGGCTAGCTGCCCCACTGCAGCAAACGTCATTTAACTCATAGGGAGGTGATATTTGAGATCAGAAAAAACAGCTGAATGTATGACTAGAAAAAGGTATAAAAGTTTGTTTTTTTGTTATTCAACTGAAGAAAGGTTTAACTCAAAGCATTTGGGGAAAAATAGCAATTATCTAATACTGACATGTAAATTACTCACCCATTCCAGGTCGGGATAAGGTATCTGACGAGTCAACATCTCCAAAACAGTGCATCCAAGGCTCCATAAATCGGCAGCAGGTCCATATGAACTTCTAGGATTAATGACCTGGAAATTTGAAATTAAGAATTATCATTGGCTATAAGTGCTAGAATTTCCAACAACTTCATTAATTTGTTTGATAGAAACCAGTTAAACAAAATTACACCAAAACTTTGGTCCTTATCCAAGAGATAGGTCTTGGTAGGTTAAAACACATTCTATAAAGCAGTTGCTATATAGCTCATTGTTTTCAGTACAAGCACCAAATCTGAAGAGAAAACCCTTTAGGGAACATGTGACATAGAATGTTAGATCACATACATGTCAGCAGGTAGGATATTGTAGGATCATATACCACAATCATTTAAGTCCGAGATGCATCTTTTGTGGCAATCATGGATTTGAGATGTATAATGATATTTAAATGATATTTATATGCACCAAATCTCAAAACAGGATGAAACCAAAATTGCCTTCTAGGATTGTCATAATGAACTAGTATAAACTTTCAATCTATTTAAGTCTATTTGTTGATATATAGTATATATACCTCAGTCAAACAAATATCTATAGTAAGATATTACCATGTTTGCAAAGCATTTCATAGATTCTTTTGGCAAAAACCTCCAGATTAGGTCCTCAACATGTTTGCTAATGGAAAAGAATCTACAGAAAGAAGGGCTAACCTCTGGAGCCATCCAATATACACTGCCTTTGCAAGATTTCATCGCGTCGAACTTGGTCATCTGAAATTCTCAACAGCAGCAGTATATAATATGAATAAGATGATACTTAACAAATCAATGAGATATTAAATGTAACATGTGAAAACTAGAGAGCAATAAACGAACCTCCTTTGCCAGTCCAAAATCTGCAAGTTTGACGGATCCATTTGCATGAACCAATATATTTGCACTTTTGATATCTCTGAAAAAAAGAGAAGATGTCTTAAGTTTGTCTTCCAATAAACAAGCGACACTGGGAAACACTAAAGAAAAGTAATTGTCAGAATGATATATTTAACCCCTGCAGTTACACAGAAACCTCCATACTATATGCAAATCCAGTCCTAATCTCTCTTAAGGATTGACAGCATTGCAGAATCAGATAAAAATCATTGTGGTTCAATTAATAGAGACAACCAAGATAATGGCATGGGAAAGGGTTACATGTCCCTCTACATATTGACTAGTCTTGAACTAAATCAAGCTTTTAGCTGTCCTTGTCTGCTCCTATGCATGATCCATAGGAACAAACATGTTAAAGTGGCATGCATATTATGCAGGGATATAGTTCACTAATATGTACAGTTCAGCCATGGGACATGGCAACAACAAAAAAATGGCTTGCGACAGAAAAAAGATCCACAATTGTAACATCATAGCTTTAGAAACCAAGTTTATGAATAAGAGTATTGACATAAACAAAAAACATTTGCATCACCTATGCACAATATTTCGCTCGTGAAGGTAGTTTAAGCCATTTAAGATCTGCCTGGTATATGCTGAAACTTGGGAATCTTGCAAACGATATTTTTGATAGAGAGAAGCAAGGGAACCTTGTGTGACAAGTTCAAGGAAGATATATAGCTTTGAATCCTCCTGTAAAAAGATCCACACCACATATCAGATGATTCAAGAATGGATGCAGAAATTACACAACGAGAAAGGAAATATGTTGTCATTAGCTAAGTTGACTCAAATGAAAAAAAAAGCAGGGGAACAAATATTAAAAGCTTCAAATATCCCAAATCTGTGACATTTTAAATTGGTGTTCACAGCATTGGATATTCTCTCTCTCCCTTGCTGCATATCTAATGTCATGCATGTGAAAATATATCTAACATTGAGAAGTTCATGAAAAACAAAGAATATTATGAAATAACAAGATTGGAAAAACAATATACCTTGTCTGTCCCATAATACTGAACTATGTTTTCATGTTCAAACTGACTTAAAAGTGCGATCTCCTGGAAGGAAAAAGTCAAACAAGAAAGCTCAGAACAGAACTTAGACAAACTTTCAATTACACTTCAGATTCATGGAAGTCCCAGAACATATTTAACTAGAAAGAGAAGGGAAAACAACTTGGGAACAATGTTGAGCATGACTTAGAATCAATGCAGCTGGATCATCAAAAGTGAAAATTGGCATCATCTCACCTGCTCAAGTTGAAGTATACATTGTTGGGCATTGCTTCCTTGGTCAAGCAAAGATACTTCTTTAACAGCAAAAAATATACCCTCACTAAACATTTAAAATAGCAAACATTAGTTGGAAAGTAATAGGATATTCAACGATACTGTATCAACGTTAACCAAAGAAACATAAGGAAAAAAAAACTCCAAATGCAACAAGATGGACCAAACAGTTATTTTCATTAGCAGACATACAATTACATTTTCCTGAGCATACTGAAAATATCATTAGCAAAGAAAACTGTGTTTCACATTAAAATAGATCTGCAAGTTATATATTGATATATATAATCAAATGTCTGACTATGAATACAAAGAATAAGACTAAATCCTAGCAAGAACCTACTGGACCTTGGATAAATGCAAATAGTGCTATTCAAGAGCTTGAGTAACCTACATGACCTTAGATATATGAAAATAAGGCCATCCAAGCAGTTGAGGCTTTCTTTATACTTTATACTTTCCAGGTATTAGTGTGATAATTCTCATATGAGAAATACTATGTTCATTAATTACTAATTATGTATTCACTTCAATTGACTTTAGGATTTTTTGATACTTTTTCTTTCTTAATCTTTTCAATATTCATTTCTATATCTATGCTCCTTAATTTATGGTACGAAGTAAGGTTCGTAATTTTGTAGCATACCGGAGTATCGAGCTTTGCTCGGCATGGTACGATATCATGTATCGAGCGGTACACCAAGGCGTAACGAGCGATACACCTAATATAGGCATAAAATCCTTCGAAAATATCTGAAAAAAAAAGTTAGGATAAGATTTTTAAGTTAGAAATAAATATAGCATTAGTATAAGTTTAGCAAAATCAATATAAATTAGGTAAGAATAATATCACATATCTTTTTCGGACTTTGAGGAATAACTTGTGCAAGGTTCGTATTTAATATAGTAATAGTAAAATTGATCAAATTTCGATTAAATCATCATTAAAATGACTAATCGCAGCATTAAATAACTTTAACAAAATTTTATTAAACTTATTTTATTATCATAAATATCTTTCAATATTTAATATGCATGAAATATAAATATTTAACTTATTAAGTGTCTAATTTCGAATTAATCAATATTAAACACACTAATCATAATATTAAATATCTTAATTACCCTCAAATTAAAGAAAGAGAGTACATATCTCTTGATTAGAAAGTTCTTCCTCTTAATCTTCCCAAATTAGCCTCGATTCACAAATCGTTGTTTAGTAAAGTATAGGAGAGCGTATATATGAGAAAAAAAGAGTTTGAGATAGTTTAAGAGAGTATGAGAGCGAAATTGAGTGAAATAGGGGGGAAGAAGAGTTTAAAAACCTAAGAGAAAGGACTCCAACGGTCAATTTGACCATTGGAGCATTGTTACCAATCGGTAACGGTCGATTTCGATCGTTACCGCCCAATATAACCCCGTATCGTCCGATACGGGGCGATGTTACGCGTTCCACCCAATAGCGGATGGTCCGTGTACCAGTATCCTGTCGGACCGATACGTACCACCCGTAGCGGGCAATATTATTCGAAACTATAAACCTTGGTATGAAGTTAATCTTGCTCCCGGTGTAAATTACACCAGCTTTTTACTTCTCTGTGACTCTATTTGTACATCACTATGGAAAAATAAATGTAAAATATCATAACATAGTGCACTCTTACATGTAATCAAAGCATCTTACACATTATTAGATAATCATCTCCTTTCTGAGACACGTGTTATGAACCAACCTAAGACTTACTAAATAACTCAGGTATATAGGCATAAAATCATGCGGACCAAAGTGTTGACTCGTCTAGCCCTATGTCTTAATCCAACCCATCAACTCCTAATGTGGGATTATGTTGTATTATAGTTTCCACTATGCTAAGGCTTGATGCCCTCGTCAAGGCCTATCACATAATTCAAAATCATACAGTAATACTAGTTATTTCCTATTTTGTCCACCCATTATAGTATTAGTTCTACTTTTGGTACCAATTGTCATGACTTAATTAACCAAATGACAGATATAATGTGATCATGAAGGAAAAGGTCACTAACAAACTTAGACTGAGATGATCTAAGTGTAACCAAAATACATAAGTACCAAAAATATATAGGACAAGTAAAACTCCTAAACTTGAATATGGAAATATCTTACATGGGCCATGTATCCATCTAAAAGTTCGACTTAAAGAAGATGTTCCTAGTAACATATTGGCCAATGCTACTAACTACTATCTTATTTACGAGCTTTGTCTAAATAGAAAAGTGTAGCACTTGTTACAAAAAATGCTACAAGTTTATATGATTGCAATTAAGCAACCTGTACATATTCTACAGAGATTCAAAAAGGAAAGAATATAAAATTCCAAAATTTACACCGTCATGTTATAGGATTCTTTATTAAACATGAGAGTGTTCACAAGGTAACTGAAAACTCATTAGAAGCATGTTGTAGATAAACAGCAGCATCAAGAAGAACCATGCAGTATGCATAACAGCAAGAAGTTCTTGGATAACTAGTTTTGCATCATTACTTACTCACTGATCCCTTCATACACCATTCCATAGGAACCACTCCCCAAGAGTGCACCACGCATCCATGACTTTATATTCCTCTTGAACCGACCATTTGGTGAGATGATGAACAATGTCTCAGTAGTCGTACTGGATGATTCATCATCGTTCATCGTAGAGTAAGAGGATGTCCCATTGAAGTCTTCAGCGGTTTCCCTCAACCACAACTCCTCGTTGATTTCATCTCCTGCAAGAACCTCTTCCTTCTTGTTCATCACCTCAGAATCTACCGTTCTCATCCCACCTGCCTCCGGACCACTTTCCTCTGGAGCAAAGGTCCAAGACGAAGTCACTCCGTTAACGGCTGTAAGGGAAACTGGAGGCGATTTAAGAACTGATGACGGATTGTCGAGGATAGGTATCGACGGTGAAGGTGAAAATTTTGCCATAGATGATGGAGATAGAACTGGAGGCCTGACTCCTCGAATTCCTCCATCTCGTCCCCCAGAACTCGGAGGTACACAGGGATACTTGGCAGGTTCATCATCAGCAACCCTAATTTCAGCCTTCGAACCATCAGTGAGATGCCAATCTTCCTCTTCCCGATCCTCCTGGCTTCTGTGCTCTTCTCCGGACACTGACAAGGGCTCAAAAGGAGTCGAATCGATCACCAAGGTGCGATCTTCAGGCGCAAAGGTGAGATCGTTCGGGAATGAGATGTCGGGCTGGAGTGGTCTGGGCCTCGGGAGGATGTCGGAAGAGGACCTCACCTTGTGCCTCTCCCAGTCGGACTGAGAAATGGCGAAGTCATCTGGACCGTCAAGGCCAAGGCTGCGGTAGAGGATGTCCACCTCGCCCTCGATGCTGCCGCCGATCCGGAAGCTCGTCTGGCGGGCGTACGTCGACGGCCAGAGGTCTAGCGACCGGGTAGCCCGGAGGTTGTGGTACTCTTCCGAGTCGGCGGAGGAGAACGAGGTCCACGAAGGCCCCGCCGCCTCATACTGTAAGTTCTTGACCGCGTTGCGCCGGTCCAGCCGCCGCCCCGCCCCCTGCTGCGGCTGCCGGGAGTCCACCCCGTCCCGCCCCGAGCGGGAGGTGACTTTCCTACGGTTGAAGAAAAACATAGGCCAGCGACAACGCAAAACCCATCAGAATAATAAGTGCCTCAAGACCCGATCTTGGCGTGCCCTTGCAACTAACATAACCGGAAAGACGCCAACTTTGGAACGAACAGAAAAGAATCGTCGATAAATTTCGATCAGAAGCGAAGGTTTCTGGTGCTTCCGAAGCCCAAAACAGGGAAAAAAAAAGGAAGGAATAGGATTGGGCTTCGTTCCCGGGAATCGGGCGTGCGAGCGGGGTAGAGTAGGACGACCGAACAGAAAGATCGCGGAACGCGGTGACAGAAGACTTAAATCTCGGTGGTTGGATTCATCTCCTCCTCCATCTCACCTGCCGTCCGATCTTGGGAAGGCGTCCCCATCGCTCGGTGGCGTCACGAACGTTCCATTTGACTTGTCGGGACGCGAATGGCCCACCACCAACCCCGGGCGGGTGTGACCGATCTGGCAGCGCACGAAAGATCACAATTTGCCGGCATGACAGGACGAGCTTCGAAGAAAGCACTGTTACCAAAAGAAAGGGTTTTGGAACGATGAGATCGAAAGCGCCGCCAGAATCATCTCCGTATCCACAGCTTCAAATGTGGCTTGGAAGAAAGAGATCTCTCCCACCAACGTGGGATGAGTCTCCTCCATCTCTATGGCTCATCGAGTATGATTCTTATTGCTCTATGGCTCATCAATATCAAATGCATATATTAGCTATCCTATTGATAAGTTTAGTCAATATTTATACATCAGTAAGAACCTTTCTATGTGTACATTTAAACTCAACGGAGTTGAGTAGCTTAATGTCATCAACCATAGATCTCATTAGCCACATAACAGGACAAGAACCAGAGATCTTACGCGAAAGATTTTGACAATCTGATCGAATCCTCAATTGGATTGGGCCTAACTACTCGTCGCTACTCGTCCTTCGCGAAGTAGCCAACACTTTGCACGACCAGAAGATGCTTCAAAGAAGCCATCACAGTCCAACTGAAAACCAGTCCAACATCATTGTTTCTAACCACATAAACTCTATTCTGAGTCCTCTCGGTATTCACTGCTGCCTTCCTCAACATAGATAGGTTATTGACCTCACGGTTGCGATAGTAATCAACATTGTTTCTAACCAACCATAATTGTCATAGGAAACTGCAATAAGACACCTAATATAAGATGTTGCCACCCACCAATCCCAAGTCCCCACCAGGTTATCCCTCACACTTGTCTCTGGCTTGGTGAAGGTTTGACATAGCTGATAAGGTTTATTTTGGGTCTGGACCACGTCACAACCAACGCCACCGTCAGGTCAGCAAGAGGAGCACTCTCACGCATCAAACCGAAATCCGTACCAAGGCGTTCCTCAGCACGTCCCATCTCGAAAAGCTCGGGACGACGCTGTATGGTGCCGTCCCGTGCGTCCTGAGACAGCGGCCACACAAAGGTATCATCTCGTCCCTCGATGATCGACTGCTACGCTAAACTCACGCATGACCGTCCCTCATATAGTAGTATAAAAACTCTAACCGGCATCTGACCCAAGGGAGAAGAGAAAGACTAACAAAAACCCCCCACTAAGCATTGACTTGATCGTCGAATGAGCCAAAATCGGTAACCCACCGACAAGGGCTTTTTGTGCAAGAAAACAACCACCACAGAGCCATAATCATCATCCCGACCAAGAGACGCCAACCAACACTCCGTTGCCAGCACCCCGTCCTAAGGGCGTGATCGACTTCGACAACCAACAAAGTCAACCATAAACTTCCGACATCGACCTATGGAACGTATCGTGCTAACTCATCAGTTCATCAACAATAGCTTTCAACTCTAGTAAAGGAAAAGGACAACAACAACTGTTTCAAGAAGAAGCTCTCTCCTTCTCAAATAGTGTGTATGTGCATTCTTTGTTGTGATATTTAACTTGTATTAGATATAGTGTTTGGACTTGGGTAGATCATATACGGTCTGCCGTCTGTCGCATGTCATCTCGATCGTTCAGATTCTCGAGTCGGAGTGCTTCTGAAAGACTTACGACAAGACGAGTTTCCTTTTCTGACAACCCGAATCTTAATCTTGTAATCTTATTCATCCACGTCAATCCCGGAAGCATTCACATACATCGACCGCAGATTTATCAGCCATATCGCTTAATCCAGTGGATCATACGATTCGAGATTTCATTTGTGCATATGATCCGCTTACAATTTCTTGTTGTATGATTCCTATGAATCGTGCATGATGCAACTAAAGTTCTATACCGAGACAATGATTTCCTGAACTACTGCTGCTTGAGTAGGAAAAGGCCACAGTGCATGCAAAGCAAACAGAAACACAGTTCCCTGCTTATACGGCCATGGCGGCCGGACACGAAGAGTCCCCTCACCGCTGCGGCCACGCCGGGGGAGAATGCTGTCAGCTTCACTATATAATAATAATAATTATTATTATTATTATTACTATAATTGTGGTTAATCGTAAGAACTCAAACTCTGCTTTCGTAATCCGAGTATATAATTATCATTGGAGGATAAAGTATAACTGTTGTTTATAATTTTCTTACCATAAGTTCTTCCATCCCAATAAATCTTTTCAGCTTTCTCTATTTATTTTAATCTAAATTTTTATCTTTTATTTCATCATAAGCTTAATTATTTAAATTAATCTTATCACACCTTCTTAATTTAAAATAATTATAACTTAAAGTTATATTCAGAAAAAATAAAAAAAATCGCTAATTTTTTGTAAAAATATTGATAAAATAATCTTCGGTGCTGTAATAATCCATTTGAAATTTTCTTTTATCAATCAGTTCACGAATGAAATGACGTGCAACTTCAATATGTTTGATACACTTATGAAAGACATGATTCTTCGTCATTACAATAATAGACTTATTATGATAGTAAGTTTTAGTTAGGTCATCTTGTTTTTCTTGAAGATCTATTAGGATTCTTGGAAGTTAAATTATTTGACATATTGTATTTATAGTCGTAATATACTCGAGAGAATAACATATTTTTATTTTATTATTATCCACTTATAAAATACTTTTTCTATCGTCTACACAATCAATCAAATCACTATCAATATAAAAATATAACTTAAATATTTTATCTGCTTTTAACATATATCATAATTAAAAGTTTCCTTCGTATATCCAACAACTCTTTTAGCTACCTTTACCAACTTACAATAATAATACTGTTAGGTGATAGACTGCATAGCCATCGACGACGGCGCCTTTGACCTCAACATCACCGGAATCAACTGCGGCCCTGGACATAGTATAAGGTCGGTCTAGTTGTACGAAGCACAGGCATTGTTCTTTGACTGTGTTAGCTGTAATGGCAACGATGGACTAACGTACCCAACCTTGCAGTGTTGGAGGCTTAGGGAAGAACAGAGCCGGAGAAACCGTGGTGCAGGTACGTGTGACTCGATCCAATCTCACCAACACCGACAACGGCGTCCGAATCAAGACATGGCCTGTGAGTACTAATTCCGTGGTTCTAAGCTTTGATTGACTACTAAAGCATATGATCGCCGATGTCCGTGCTTTCTTCCTCAGGGATCGACCAATTCCTTCTCCGTGGAAAACCCCATTCGGATCGACCAAAACTATTGTGACCAAAAGGGCGGGGCGGTGTGCGATCCCGATGATGTAAGGCAACGACAGCAAAGGTTTGTGGATTCGGTGAATAGGAGAACCACAGCTAACTGCGTATACGTGCATGCATGCATGCAGCCATCGGCGGTGGAAGTGAGCAACGTTGCGTTCGACGATTGGCGGGGGTCTTCGGCGAAGTCGAGCGGCGTGGCCATCAGATTGGGATGCAGCGCGGGCGTGCCCCGTAGATCGATCGTGGTCAACGATGTGGAGATCAGATCGGAGGATGGAAAGAGCGAAGCGTCGACGGAGTGCGAGAATGGCAAGGGAACAAATTGCCCAACCCGCACGCCTCCGATCGACTGCCTGACTCCGGAGGACGATGACCTAATTGCTTCCGCTCAACAACAATCACCGCCGACATTACTTAGGAGTACTTTAGGAACTTGATGTGTTTATGTTGCTGATGTCTCTTTGGTTTATATAGGTAGATTTAGTTTTTAGGTTACATCCATTAGATCAGATGAGTCCTTCTCCTCTCTTTAGCTGTTTATCTATGTAATCTGTATCTGATTACAGTAGGAAAGGAAATGTTGGACTCTGCACATTGGCATTCGCCAAAGTTGCAGGGATTTGCTTCCTCCACACTCTTGCATGCCTCTCCCCAGAGGCGCACACACACTTCTCGATCAAGCAAGTAGGGATGAACCTGAAGCTCTTCCCTAAGCTAATGGCATGTTCATCAAGAGCCAACAAAGTACCGCTTTGCTTAGGCCTACATTGGAGAGACCATCTGATTGAAGCATATCTAATAGTTTCTCGATCTTTCAGTCTCGTCTTAGATATGCACAAGAAAAAAGATGATTTCATTAAACAATGCGCGGCTGAATTATCCCAAGAATTGTCCTACGGACGGACACCTCAGAAATTAATGATAAGAAATGTGCAACTTGTTTGTTATATATGGCACAAGTGAAGCCTTTTCCAACACAGCCTATTATGTGCTCTGTAACCCTCCATTGCATGCCTGCATGTGTTCTTCGAGAGCATTCAGCGCGAACTCACCATGGTCATCTTCATCGATTGGTGTCTCTAGATCTCTAGAACAATAACTGGAGACAAGGCAAGAATCAATCTTGACTCAGTTAGCTATTCAAAATGCAATGCGACATGCTAAAATTGAAGTGGCAACAGTAATTGAACTCACACTCTGAATCCGTCTTGACCCATTTACACTGAGCTTTCCTCTTCTCCTCCTCCTCCTCCTCCGCTTCCCCTTCCTGCGATCTCCCAACTGGCTTGTTCTCCAAGTATTTCTGCGATGAAGATGGAGTGGAGCTTTGTTGGTGCATCTTCTTGGTGAGAATTGCCCTCAAAATCTATCATGAGACGGTGTGATGAAGTGTTTGGTGCGCAACAGAGGAGAGTTTGATGCGAGCAAGCATGCATACCTTCTCCATCCTTGATTCCGGCATGGGATCCCTAAAGCCGGGAGCTGGCGCGAAGCCGCCGCCACAGACGAACATCCTCTTGAGAAGAAAGGAGATGGACTTCTTCTTGATGGCGTTGCGGTTACCCAGCAGCACTTCCTTCACCTTGCTCAGTACGATCTTGGTGTTGGGCGAGAGGTCGCCATTGTTGTCGTTGTCCAGATACTCGAGCTTGGCGCTCGCGATCCTGTCGACCTCCAAGCTCGATGGGCAGTTCAGAAATCGATTCAGCGGCAGCTTGGCTCTGTCTTCTTCGCCGAACTCCGATCCAGCGGACTTGGTTTTCGACTTGAGTGACAGCAGCTTCTTCAGTTCTTTCTGCAGGTTGCTTACTTCCTCGATCGTGAAGTTGGATAAGTCTTCTGAGGGAGAATCCAAGGTTCGAGAATGCTCGTCTCGCCGTGGTTCCTCCTTCATCTCGCTGTTGCCGAGCGTCCCAATCGACAACAATGCCTGTGGCCAGTCGTTGAGTTCTTCTTTCTGAGAACTCGGCATGGAAGGATCTAAAGAACAGAGTAGAGATCAGCCGTCATGCAACAACAAAGACTGCAGAAGAAAAATCTCACTTACAGTGAGCTGAACTCGATCCAGCATCGAAGCTCTTCTTCTCCTGCCTCCCGTGGAACTTGTTCTGCACCCAGCCAAAGATCTAAACACGAGACACAAACGCTACTGAGGCACTGATGGCAAGCAAAGCAGGGAAAACTAGTTCAAGAGGTCCCAGTCCTTACTCCCATAGCTTCAACCAAAGATCCTTGGCGAGAACAAAGCGAAAGCCTCCCTCTCCTCTCCAAGATTGTTGAGAGTGTCCGTGGCCTGCCTACCTTAAATGGAGAGCAAGAAAGAGCAGGTCCTCAGAACCATGGTCTTCAGCCAATGGGAAGTGTGGATGGTTAAATAGGCTGGGAGAGAAGTGCTACAGAATCCCCTGTCCAATCTTCACTAGTTTAATGGCATTACTTATGGTTCAAGTCCCCATACAGAGAGAGAGAGAGAGAGAGAGAGAAATTCCCCTGAAGCCTTTTTGTTTTCTGCCTTTTTGGTTGATGCACCCATCGACGGGAACAATGATCTTGAGCATGTAATCCTGAGTTTGCTGCAGATGAGCCCTGGAAGTTGCCGACTTCAGATTGAGTAGTAGAAACAAGAGGAAGGTTTGGGGATCCAAGTAACATTCCCAGCCACTTTAGCTCTCATGTTCTCTCTCCTTGGACCAACCAGGGAGAAGAATGTGCAGGTAAACCTCATCTCATTGGTTTCAGTACACGGGCACTTCTCGACACCCACCGCCTGCCCTGGAAACCACAACCCCTGCTTGAATCAGACCACCATGGGCACATGAGGGTGGAGATCATTGCCAGACAGGGGCTTCAAAGGATAATGCTTGGACATGACTGCTTGTTTCCTTGGGTTGCATCAAAGTTTTAAACCCCAGGTTTCTAGCTCTTGATATATACAATGCCCACAAGCTTAGGATCTTAGGAATTACCAAGGAAGATCGTGGATGGCACATCATCGTTATCATATCTGAATCGGATGTATATATTTGTCATGTATTTTGATGCCAAACCCAGTAATACTTGCAGCAATGGGTTAATCCAGGATGAGCTATGAAAAGGTAGCATGTACGAGAGCTGGGACAGTAGCAGAGTTTGGCTGCGTCTGGGTTGTCTGTGCTTTGCTTTTAAGCTGTAGACAGGGCTGTACAGCATTAACATGTAGACACACAGGTAGTGTGGCCTACATTCCACTTGGTTAGGATCAAAGCTGCACAGAAGTTGCAGTTCTATCCTGCGCTAGTGGCCCAGGGAGCTTCCAATCCTTATCAACTTCTCTGCAAGTGGCACTCGATGTTTATGATTCTCACTTCCCTACTGTGTAGCCTCAAGTCTATTGAGCTTTTTTATATATGTATCCGTAGCAATAATTGTACTCGTCATCACTGGGAAATGATGATCTCAATGCCCTCGTGAGGTATGTCCCGGTGGCATGGCAGGGTCGTGCATTATATCTATGCATCCATCAGGGCCCCAAGCCTGTCGATGGATTCGCATATGATCTATTCATTTGTATCTTTCTTGCACAGACATAGCAAGAGTCCTATGTTGATAGGAAAGGAGATCTCAGTGCAACACAGAGAGAGAGAGAGAGAGAGAGAGAGAGAGCATGGCATGGCATGGGTATTGATGTGTGAGTGTGTTCCTTACCCACCGTACCGGCTGATTCATCTCTCTCTCTCTCTCGTGCTCATCAGTAACCAGTGACTATCTCCAAGTCTCCCCATGGTCGGAAGCCCATACTGCAGCAGCACAGCAGCATCGATAACAAGTTTAATCTCAGATTGGCTACACAAATATTTCCTTGATATCGAGTTGCAGGATTCAATCTAAGAGAGACAACATCTGCGGTCTTTTCCTATGATTAATGGATCCCCATAAATGGAGATACCTGCGGATTTAACAAAGGCCTGCAAACAGCTTCCTTTTCGAACCCCGAGATTAGGCTTTGCATACCACCCATTGCCTCTATAATAATGAGATGAGTAGATGATGGTTAATCTGCACCCAGCACTCCGACAATGATGCCATAAAACTATCACAAACTACATCGCTCTTGATGAGTCCACGTCTGTGCACACAGCTCAGGTGTTTATATTAAGCCAACACAGGAGACGGCACAGGCCAGAAAAGGTTTGACTTTAAGACGAATGCTTAACGAAGAGGTTAACGCTAACAAGATGCTTATTCTGACACGATCGCCATGTTTTGACCACATAGAGGTGCCTAATGCACTGCAGTCCGGAAAAGAAGCATGCGATGAGTCCAATGATGGCATTCCGTGCCATCTCAGGAGGCACAAACTAGAAGTTTGAACAGTGCAGCAAAACCCAGAACCAAAAGTCGTAAGAGAGAGGTATACTTGTACAGACAACATCAGCATTATGAGGATTGTGAAGATGACATCCGACTCCATCTTAAGCATTGCACCCCCGTAAACACGTAAGAGATTACGTCGATGATTAGGGTATAAACTACTACGAGACCAATAGTATAATGCTCTAACTCCATCGATCACTGCGGTCAACCGATCGACACATTTGCAGCATCACTTTTGAGCAAAGAAATCTCGCAGAATGTTGTTGAGATGTTCATAGCGAGCGACCCTTGGTTATTTATTATATGGAAGATGATGAAGATCCGCTAGGAGGACTTGCAGCAGCTATCTGATGAACCATACCACCTTTCTACAACTCTAAAGAGGAAGCTTCATTAAAGAAAGAGAGGCATGAGAGTATTGAGGGAAGCAACCGTACCTTTTCTGGGTGCAAGAGATTACAAACAGCTCTCCCATGTGGTCCACTAGAAGACTTGCACTACAGTGAGGGTTTCTCATCTCCCTCGAGATGCATGTTAAATGCAAAAGAGAGGGCATGTAGAATTAAATCAGTCCGAGGGAAGGTACGGCAAAGAAGCCATGTGAGCTCCTTCAAAGCTGCTCTTAGTGGGTGTTAGGGTTCCAATGCTTCCAGACTGCACGAGATACTTCCCTAAATGGAAAGATCGCGACTCGGGCTGGATATGAGTCTACATTGACGACTTCATACTCCACAAACATACTTTCCACCACAGGGTTGCAAATAAAAGTGAAACGATGCCATCAAAGCATTTGAAGAAGGAAACAATTTGTTTTCACGTTGGCTTGTCTGATTTCTTTTGTAGTGTAGTTTGCATGTTTTATCAGTTTTTGATTTGGGCCAAATTTGAGTCAATCAATCCAGATTGACTAAAAACATGACTTCAACAGCCAATCCAGATTGAGTCAAACTTAGAGAGCCATGAATACAAGGCACTGTACAACTCACTGGCAACACAAAGCGAACGATTCGCATAATTAATGTACAAGAGTGAGCCGAGAGAGGAATCTAACTAATTGGAGCACTCGGCGCAGCACTCTGAGCAGGCAAGGCATGATAGAGCTGTGCAGAGCTGTGCCATTGCAATCACTAACTGATCATTCAGCTTAGAACAAGTCTTTATGCAGCATGGGCAACAGCAGCAGCAGGCTATCCTGTTGCAGCAGCCAACAGCCTTGTGGTAGATTTCAAAGGTCTCGTGTTCCTTAGCCTCTGCAAACCCCGTAGGGAGATTTTCCTTGGTTGCAATTACATTTCCAAATCCTTTAACCATGCTGCGCACTGAAATCGACAAGTTATCATCTGGGCCAGAATGCTTTCGAGATTCTCTTTTCTTAACCTGTCGAGTTTTGCAAAATTCATCAGATGGCTTCACAGTTATGGTGCTGAGACACAATGCATAGTTTCAGGTTGGTCTTTGGTAATGCAAACAAAACAGTATGCTGATTGCAGACTACATTCCTGTTGCAGTGGGTTTATGTAGAACTTAAATAAAGAAGAATTAGCAAACAGATATATCATTGCATATCGTACAAAATGTTGTAATCAGAAATCTAAGTGATGATGTTGAAACTAGCAAAGTAACTGGGTTAACAATAACAGAGATTTCTTACCCAAGATCTTCGCTACTGTTAATGCAACAACCTAGGACTGGGAGATTTGCCAAGAGGATGTCAATTAAGATGAGAAACGAGGCAATTTACTTAACACAATCATAATATCTTAAATTAATGAATCCGACTCTTAAGACTTTTCTCCTTTTCTGAAAGACTGAAACTATTCAGCATATGGAAAATACAGAAAAATATGTTCTTATGATAGCAATGCAGCTATTTGCTACAAAAAATCATGCATATTTAATTAAAGCATAATGACCATAAACATCAGCATAGAATTTTTCTTTACAAGTTGAAACCATCCACATGCTTATTCAGCTTACTGAAGGAGCACAAGGAGTCATCACTATTTTAAGAAGTACATTTCAACTAAAGAATTCGTTGAAGCTTCAAATATTGTGTGTCCTACCCTAGTTGATGTGTGACAAAATTACTCCGAGATTTTAATCATTAAATCACCTTTCTATTAGCAGATCAGGTGATTTGTTATTCTGGTAAAAACAAACTCTGTATTTGTAATAGATAGGCACATGTTACAGACTCTGAATAACCATATGCCATGTGGTACAATGCAATAGCACATCCTCCATACCTTTTTTACGGCCTCCTGTTTCTCTGTTTCAGTTTGAAGTAAGACCATACATGTATACTCCGACGGGATGCTACTCTGTATGCTCAATTTAATCACCTACAGATTGAAGGAGGAAATAGAAACAAGTATAAGATATAGCAATAATAATTTTTTCATCTAACTATTGCTGAATATTTGGATATTGTGGAAAATTTGTTCTACAAGCAGACATGAACCCAAAAATTTTGCAGCCAATTAAAGAAAAAATATGTTTGGACATTTTGAAAAAAAAGATATTCTTGCATTAATTTTTCAGAAAAACTGAAAATTCATAATATAGATGTCCTTCAAAGTATGATAACAACAAACCTTCTCCTCGAGTTGTTTGCTCTCAGAAAACCATGCCTGAGATGTAAGAAGATCAATATGCTGCTGAGCCAAAGCCTGTAGAAAAATGTGATTTTAGAAATGAAAAACATTTTAAATTCACTATTTGTTTTCAGTGGCATGCATAACTCAGCTAATCGCCATGTGAATAAAAGGGCAAATACACAAGCATATAAATAAACAAACAAGCCTTGTAACATAAGAATCTGTCCTAAGCTTTCTATTTTCTTAATAATATTGATGATGATGGTTTTGTCATGGATACCAAGTCAGTGCTCCTCAAAATTATGAAAGAATCTGTCCGGAGCTTTCTATTTTCTTAATAATATTGATAATGATGATGGTTTTGCCATGGATACCAAGTCAGTGCTCCTCAAAATTATGAAAGGTCAAAGGGCATGCAAGAATATAGATCAGAGCACAATCTGGATATCACATTAGTCATCAGAGTTCTCTAACTATTTTTGAAAAAAAAAAAAAAGAGAGAATAATGACTCATAACACTAATAGCATAGGTAAATTTACAAATTCGACGTAGAAAATAGTTGCAGTGCTTTATACTCATGTTTTTCTCTAACTTCAAAGAATAAAACATGTTCCAGTTAGTTTTCATTCTAAAACATAAAACCAGTGCTTACAACTGGGTGTGTATTGCAATATATATATTTTTAAACTTAAAATGTAAGCTCTGATAGATAACAAAATCAACAAAAATAAGTTAATAGTTGGCAGCAACTATGTCACAATGTCACAATCTTAAAAGAGATGCATCTTCTTCCAAAATCCGCATGAAAGCAAAAAGATGCTGGTCAAAACCTTTCAAAACTTCCTAAAATGTCGACCATGGAGAAACAGTATACAAGGTCTCTAAGTCTTTAATATGAACATCTGACTTCAAATCGACAAGAATCATGATAAATATGACCCAGCCCTTCCTTTCAAGATACCCTGGCACATAAATGGGAATGTGCTAGCAGCCTAGCACAGTATGGTAAAGTGTTATAACACGTCAGCTGAGCACTAGTAGGGGCCCAGAACAATATGATAATCCTAGAGTTTGTTTTTTTTATAAAATAATCTGTATATTTTCATTTTCTAATATGACAACTCATGGTAAAATTCCACGATTTCATGCACAAAATAATATATCAAGAACCTCTTGCTCCCTCACTGCTATAGAAGTGGGCCAGCATGGCAACTTGCATGTATTGTTGGGTTCTGCCGGCATGGGCATCATGTGGTAGCACTCCAACCAGGAGCCAACTAAGTATACAGCAGCAGGAAATTCAAGGAGTCATGTACGCCATACTTAATCTTTGGTAATAAAACATATATTAGATACAAATATGCCGTAAATGTTAATATAACAAAAAATTAAAGGCAATGGATTGCAAAATATAGGCATCTTACTTTCTCAAGAGATAAATCTTTTGTGTCTTGCACCTTCAAGTCAATATCAGCATAACTCATGTCAGCCAAGATTCCCTTAGCTTTAAGGGTCTCTGGAAACTTGCCATAACATCTACCTGATATAATCAATGGACTTTCAGCAGAAAGATCTGGAATATGGATAGGATATACCTGAAAGGAAAGCAAGCAAGTTTTAAGGTGATTTTATCAGAGAAATATAGCACAAGAAAAGAATGGAAGTGAATCATAAAATCGATTGATAATGAAATAAAACCTAGCTGAATTTTATAAAGCAAAAACTTAATATCATCCAAATCATGCAAATTTTTATTGAGGTTATCAAATGCAATTTAAGCCAAAAACCTCAGTCAATTGATCTTTTTACTACATAGATTGCAACACAGTTTTTTCAGTAGATCGTTATATTAAAGAGGACCGACATGAAGCAGTTCTATCAAAAGTTATTAAATGAACTAAGGAAAAATCTTGTGAATTAAGGTCAGTAAATGGAGGGGGGTTATGGTGGGCATTGCAGATAACCGTCACTGGATGATATTACAGTTGGCATAGCTCATATTTCTACTCTGTTACAATCTAAGTTCTAATCTTTTCATGCCTAGAACCATCTCTCATTACGACAGACCGTCAATAAAATAGTTAGTAATAAGTAATAACAATCTTTCCAGGTAATGGGCCTTTGTAACACGGATGAACCCTGAATACTAATTTAGATTTTGGAAGAGTAGAGAAAAGATATAATATAGACATCCTCACACTACAAAACCAGAAAGGCAACCTCTTAAGTTCTGAAGCAGCATTCGTCATATGAAATGGTAGGCAACAGCCATAAGATATCACCTCCGTATGCACGCATGATTATAAGAGAAGATATGGCCTAGAAGAGCATGAAAGAGTCACAAAGGGGCAGTGCATTTTTGTTTTGAAAAATATGGTAGGGCATTTGGGCATTGTATTGCACTCCAGTTACCAGTTAGGATTCACAAATTCGAAAACATACCTCAAATTCATCAATATCACTGAAGAAGTCAACAGTGATATTTGCAAGTATGGTGGACGAAGCTCTACGAAACCATCTTAGCATATGCTTTCCGATCGCATCTAGATAGAAATATAATGTGCAATTAGCTCGACAGGCTCAAATTGGAGACTGTTAGGACTCATGTCATCAGAGAAATTTAACTAAATATACAACAATGATGCCCCTAGATAGCTAAATCCTGATGTCCTAACACATTACTTTTATATATGGATGAGACTAACACATTACTATTATTAACAATTGAAGTAGAGACTAATTGTTCTAAGTTAAATTATGTCCTGTGATTTCAATGTAATTTAGACCTACCTTATATACAGATATGAAAGCAAAAAAAAATTCTAATTTATAGCATGTTTCCAGACAATTACTAGAAGAACTCCAAAATTTAATATAAACTTGATCCCACTATTAGGCCTAAAGAAGAGAGCTGCATGAGAGATGTAATTTCGAGTGGCCATTTCCATAAACTGAAAAATGCAACCTACCTGAATCATATGCAGCATCATACTGCCCCTTTCCTATTGATGCCAACATTTTCAAGAAGTAATGGTTGCAATAAGTACCTAACAAAGGTTTCCATTGTAAGAAAACAAGAAAACCTACATTAGTACAGAGCAATGACCTTAATAATTTTCATAAATTGATGATTATAACAAATAAAATGGACAATTATACAATACATGGTATTGGTTTACAGTGAACAAGAAGTTAACCAAGGCTTAAAAAGCATGGGCCTCAAGAGTGCAGCGGGGCAAAATAGCATAGAAATCATGATCTATCATTCACTACATTATTAAATTATCAAAAAAGTAAGGATTGCACTATGATCATTTGCAAATTTCAAGAACATATGAACCATCTTGTAAAATATTCGAATTTCAAGTATAACGAAATCATTTTCTGGCTGCAGTTTAGTATTCCGAATAACAATCTTCCAATGATCACTTCTTAATATATGTTTGCAAGAAATAGACTTCACAAAACAAACAATGGTTATGGCAATGAAAGTAATCATCAAGAAGAAAAGAGCAAATTTGTTTGTCAACCATTTCAATTGCACCGAAAGTACATAAAAAGCGAATTGTCAACCAATTGAAATAGAGCAAGCCAATCTGAGAAATACTTAACCACCATCTGTGATTTAGTAATTTTGATGATACAAATCCACCAGGTAATAGCAATTGAAAATTCCATAGAAACAACTTATAAAGGAGAGCATTCATGTCCACTAGAATGGACCATTACCTATACCAAAAGTTGAAATTCTAGGAGCAATGGAGTCCCTATTTGCCAGATGTGTTCTAACAGTATGACATATGTTGCGCTCGTCTTCAACAGCTCCATCAGTTACAAGAAAAATGTGAGGAATTGAATTTTTCATACTTGATAGTAAACATATTGCCTATGAGAAATTGAGAATAGGATTAGAAAAAAAAAACAATCAATATGCAGAAACTCATCCTGCTGCTGTAAACATGAATTTGAAATACAACCACCACATAGTAATACATAGAAACTTATAAGAAGAAGTTACCTCATTTAAGGGGAGCATAATGTCTGTCCCACCCTCAGCAACAAAAATTTTGTTCATCCAATTAATAGCATTTTCTACCACGTCCTCAGTTGCAGGCTCCATACAGGATGAGAATGAGTGCAACTCATCATTAAAAGCTATTATATCAAAGTAGTCTCCTGGTCTAAGCTCCAACAGTGATGTTGATAATGCACTCTTAACATTCTCGATAGGCTTCCCTTGCATGCTTCCACTTATGTCAACGACAAAGACAACTTCATTTTTGAAAACCTATGGCATTAAACCAGATGAATACAGCTAGAGATTTTACACACTGAATTGAATTATTTTCATAAAATAAGGGAAAACTTGGTTGAAATATTTACATGTATCTTAAATTTTGAAATATATTCTACCATGTACTAGCAACACATACTATCTACGGAGAACATATCAAGAGAAAATCAATGAGTCTTAGATGGACCTCTCATTTGGGTCAAGTTTGGTACAATGGAAGCTTGATGTCTATACACAAGTATCACAGACAATGATAAATGAGATGTCATTTATGGACAATAGGCAAGAGGGTTATAATCCAACATACCTGGCGACAGAGTTGGTTGGTCACAGTCACTATCTATTACCCTGTTCTATAGACTTGCACTGTAATTAGTTGATCAGAAGTTCTCTAAATCAAGATTTTGATACTTGACAACAAAAAAAAAATCATAATGACAATGCCAGCAGGAAAACAAGAATTTTCTTTTAAAGTTCTAGTCCAATCTAAACTGCAAGACAATAACAATTTTCAATGGAAAACCTTAAATACAATTGTTTCTCATGTCTTTTTTTTACTTCAACATAGCTAAAATACACAATGTATATTAAATGTTTTTATACAAATTGCAAAATAAATATGTCGAGTTCAATCTTTTACTGTTGCTCATTGAAAAAAGTGACATGTTAGGCTGCCAAGCATACGGGGCAAGGAGCTTTTGCTTTAGTTGAGAATAAGAGTGTTGGCAAGTTGTGCAGAGAGAACTACCTTTCTTTTCTGGTTACTTCCTGGAAAAAGATAAAGGCTGAACATATCTCTTTCATCACCATCATTTGTTGTTGCAGATTTTAAGAGTATGCCACCAAACAAATTATTTGAATAAATCTGTAGAAGATAGAAATGGCAAGAAATGTAAGATTCATAACAAAAACACAACAAAATTGAAAAATGTTCTTCTCCTACCCATCAAGTTAAATGGGCAAACAGCAAATAACAGCTACACATCAATGTAGTACTCTCTCAGCAAACTCATTTCCGTGAAGCTAGGTCCATCCTTCTAATGCTATATATTCTGAAGAACCAAATGAACAATTGAGCATACTTCTCTTTTCTTACCTAACAAGTTCAATGGGCAAACAGCAAATAACAACTACAAATCAATGTAGTACTCTCTCAGGTAAATCCATACGTGTGAAGCTAAGTCTATCCTTCTATCTGAATAATTACATGTATCATTAAGCATAGTTCTCAAGAAGAGTTAGCTTAGCATTGTGCACACTTGTTATACTACATTATTACCTCTAGCCTCTACAAGTCACTTGCTTTATTAATTTTCTTTACACTAATCATATTTAGATGCAGTTTAAACATTTTAGTTCATCCACTAATTTGGTTAAGCAATTAACTGGCACTATTATTTACTTGGTTGTCTGCTCAATGGTCCAAGTCTATATCGTAGTATCATTTACTTTAGACCCCAAATTCTCCAAACAAAAAAGGAAAAGTTTTGAATGGTAAAACTACAATATATGGAGTAAGCAACAAATTGCACCAACACAAGGAATGTAGTGTGTCACTAAAGAAATTGACAAATGAATATAAAATAAAAAAAGACAGGTTCAGGTGACAATAACACAGATCTTATTAATTAGTATCCTAAGCTAAATCTAGAAAACATAAGCCTTACAACCAAGTATAATTGCATTCCAACTTTTAATCGGCACGTTGTCCTGCTCTTTGTGCTCCTTTTTAGTAAAAAAATCATAACTCAAGGGACTCATGGGAGCAGTGACTTGTCTCTCGATTTTCAGCTTGATATAATAAGTTAGAAGACAGCATACAGCTTGAAAGACGAAAGTTCAAAGTTCTATGAACTGAAACACACTAGAAATCTGGAACTTACACTAAATGAAAAATCAAAATCTTTATTTGACCAACTTTCAACATCAGCTTCACACAAAAAAGTCAACTTCCCTGCTTGGCGATTTTTTTCCTGGAAAGAGAATAAGGATATAAAATTAACTGATCTGATCATTTTCATGTGCTATACATAAATACTAATATACCACATATTATCACCTTCAGAGGATGGCTTGTTGTGTGTAACATTATCTCCTTTCCAGTACCAGGATTCACATTTAAGTAAATCTTTTCCTTCTTTAAGAAAATCTTTGCAAATGGAGTGATATATTTTGGAAAATTGAAAGGTACAGTAACAAAGAACTGGCCATCCTTATAAATTAACTTCTGAGACCATCTAATTCTGATGGAAATGTCCGCTCCACCATTGACCTTGAAAAAAAGAAGATAAATCAAATGGTGACAACATGTGACATTGACTATAACATTTAGAAAGAGAGCATGATATCAGTTACGGACCACGAAACATAGCTAAATCACCTGGGGAATTGTTAAGAAAAACATTTGGGGCTTTAGGAAGCCACCACCTTCACTTTTAGCTGTGTTCTCCATGTTGTGATCTTCTAGTTCAATCACCTGGGTATAGTATGATCTTCCACCAACCTCAACCTCAACACCTAGAATTGAACCCTGTTAGCCAAACCATACTTAGGTTGAGAAGAAAGCAAATACTAAGAAAGGAGTTTGCAGGGAAAAAAAGCCATTGACTAGAAGAAGGCATGAATTTCACATGGATCTTGTCAACATTTCATATAAGACTATTCGGAGTAGCAATATACTTATATATGATCCATCATTTAATCACTACAAGAAAGAACATTGTCATCATTTAATCAATTCATCGCTGATGATATTGTATTTCCCATGGTACGTGTTACGGTATAGAAACCTATGCAGAGGAATCTCCCAATAATGACAAAAATAAACTTAAGATTACCTTGGCTAACCCATTGGTTTCTGTCCTTTTCTGCCAAATCCCAATATGTGTGATCTATTAAGTCCCATAAGATATCTTAAATCACCTATCACATAGCTATTACTTTGAGATCAAACAATTCAAAAAGTCAAACATCTGACAATAACTATGATAACCTTTAGCACTCCTAAACTGCACTTCATTTATGAAAGTAAAATCGAATTTGAACAGCTTTATAAGTCAGCTCTGGGCTAAGTTTGGCACTTGAAAAAGATTTGCCAGAAACCATTTTTCTAGGAGAATTCAAATACGACCACACAAAACATTTGTTAAGAAATAGTTCAACTTGTTGTTTTTCTCAGAGCTTACGTTACCATTCCCAATACTACCAAAGGCATAATCATCAGCTTTCCTGTCAATTCATTGTATTTCTGGTATTATTTTGCACATTCATGAAGTAGCAGGCGTAAAATTTTCAAGCCTAATTCTCACCAGCCCATCACCCTAGCTGACAATGTAATAGCACCTAATACAACACACCAGGAATCAATGAACGCTATTCCTGCCCGTGAGGCAGCTTTTGGAGTTTCAAGGCTTTAATTAAACTGCATATCAAGCTAATTTTCATCAACCAAGCTGTTACTCGAAAGAATTTATATTTCTGGTCTATATTGTCAAGAAACTCGAACAAAACTGAATGAGATCGCGGTTTTGGAGAGCAATTGTATACCATAGAATTTACAACTCATCATTCACAAAATAATTTCTCTCTTCCTAATATGACTTTCAACAAAGACATACCGCGGTTTTGGAATCATAGATTAGAAAAAGGAATCACTGGCTAAGTCAAGGTAAACCAAAATTTCTCACCTGCTCGCCAACAGGAACCACCAGCCGGCAGTCGCAGCTCTTGTGCCGCATCACGCAGTGGACCTTCCACCGGCCGCGGACGGCGACGAAGGCCGTGCCCAGGAGGCAGTCCACCTCCAACCCGATCTCCCCCATTTGGAGCGGGATCAGCGCCGGCGGGTTGCACCGCCCGTGCACGTGCGGCTGGTAGCTGGGTATGTCCGGGTTGTCGACGATCGCCGGGTCGGAGATCACGGCGTACACCATCGGCGCCCCAGGAAGGAGCGACTCCGGCGTCCGCTCCATCCTCGCAGCCGGAAGCGGTGGCGCGGCTAACTGCCGGTCCTTCCCGGGGTAGACTCGCTTCGCCAGCTTCAGCCCCTCCTCGACGGCCTTCGCGAACTCCTCGTCCTCGGCCATGTCCGCCCGATCTCGATCCAAAGGTCCAGATCCCACGAAGATGTCACCTCGAAGCCTCCACCGCAGAGAGAGAGAGATAGGGGTCACCTCGAAGCCTCCGAAACAGAGAGAACAGGAGAATGAAGCGACGCAGAAGGGGTGGAAAAGAACCGGAATCGCTTCCGACACGACACGACGTTAAAGATTAATTACTAATTATTTAATTTTATTTATTAGATGGTATAATAAATCCAGGTATTGGTAAGAAACTTTGACCGCAGAGCGGCGGGACGGGAATCGAGCTATAATTGCCGCGCTCCAACGCGGAAAACGAGGTAAGCGGTAAGTAAACATTCAGTGACCGTACTCGACCATTAACGTTTCGCTTTCTAAGAATAATTTTCTGGGTTACGCGCGACTTACTCGCGTTGGCGAGCGGTGAAGCTATTGAGCAGCTGGGTCCCACGCGTGAGAAATGTCACGATGGTCCTCCAACGTTCGGGAACGAGGAGACACGGAAGTGGACGGGAAACGACGGATGCGTAGGACCGAAGAAGGAGGCGCGTGGGAATATAACAAGTGAAGAAAGGGCACGTGTCGCGCTCCAAGGAGCACACAGTCTGGCTTTTGTTAAAATGACTGATTTGCCCTTACCGGTATTGATGATGCCGTAGTAATCGATAGGAAATCGGTTCATTAATTGATCTGATTCATTTATTGGACCGGCTATATTAAAAAAGGGAATGAATTGATTGAGTCGATCTATTTTTGGATAATTTACATGACTTGATGGTGTCAAATAAAATTGATTTAGCTTTATAATGTACTTAAGATTAATAAAGTATATTATTTTTATTATTTATTTTAAAGGATATTAATGTTAATTTTAAATTAAAGTTAATATGAGAAAAAAAATGATATTTCTCATCCTTTCGTTTCTCATTTTTCTAAAATTATTTCTCTATTCTACATATTATATTGGTTTGTATTCTCTTTCGATAATCAACTGTTGTTCCTTTAGTCATATTTATTCTGAAGATTTTTTTTTAATATCATCTTTTCTCATACTTAATTATTTTAACATAGATTACATTTGAATTACATGATACATGTAATTTATAACTAGGTAAAGTTTCTAAAAAACCGCCCGAGCTTACACTTTTTCCTACAAAGTGTTTCTTTTGAAACGTTTTGTTTTTTTTTTTAAGGTTAGATTATCTCTCACATTCTTATGTCAAGATGATACCAGAAAGTCGTCCTCCTCATCATGAGAAGAGATGATTAGCTAGGCGAAGACAATGTCAAAGAAGTTAAGAAGGTAGATGGAGATGATAAAATCGATGGTAAAGATTTCGAATATATCAAAGTAGAATGATACGAATAAACATTTCTTCTCTCAGATCGAAAGAAATAAGACATCGTATATTTGGACCCGTGGAGGCCTAGGTGATGAACATTAGGGTGAGAGGGGAGGGGCCGAAGGTAGTGGAGAGCCACGGGTGGAATCACCAGAGAACCTCTATGCTAGGATAAGGGTAAGAATTTACCCTTATATCTATAACAATATATTTGTTTTAATAATTAAATTATATATTCACTTTTAAACTTCTTAAATATTATCAGGTGTTATCTAATCATAATAAAGTTTTTCTTTATAATGATAACGGATGTTATTATTTTAGTCATAACGACTGAAGTTTTTTTTTATTTATCAAAATTTATTTAATTTTTTATTAATTTTGATATTATAGATATTTATTATAATACTTTTTTAATCAAACATACGATCCAACGAGTGACGTCATTCTCCGATTCAAGTTTCCTAACCATGGGTCACGGTGCCAAACGACGAGGGTAGATTCGTCATGGAAACGATCGAGCCGTTGGCGCGGCCGGTATAGTTTGAACGTTGGATGGGTTTCAGTTTTGAATCGGAAACTTGTGACCGTTGCCTACCTGAGCGACGCGCAAGAAAGTGCGGGCCAACATTGCACCCTCTCACATAGCGTGGTGGGACCCGCGACATCTTTTGCTTTCCTGTCGTTGAATGGACAAGCGGGGCTCCCATGCGTGTTAACCGCAATGCGCTGCACTTCTTTGGGATCTGTTGCTCTGGTTCATCACGCCCCACCGGAACACGTGAGTTAATCATGCGTGATTTCAAGTTAAAGCCGGACGCCATTTTTATATTCGATTATTATAATATCATTTAAAAAATAATATTTAAAAAATATAGAACAATATCAAATTAAATGGTTTAGAACCACAGTTGAACTGCATGGACAATTTCTAAAATAATCGTTATTATGTACACTTTCAATAGTTCCTTGAAAAAGATAAGTCAGTGGGTCTGCACCTTTCTCAGCATTGTGATCTTTTTTTTAATCTACAATAATTTTTCTTAAATTAATTGATATATAATTTATTTATTATTTCCTCGACGAGCATCCTCACATGCTTTAAATTATATATATAAGATATTAATTAATGATAATTGTCCAATCACCCATAAAAAATCAAGAGCAAGTTTTCGAAAATAAAATATATAACTTTTGATTTTTTTTTCTACATAGCACCCAAGAAAAATTCTTCCATAATATCCTACCTACGTGAAAAGATCATCTTATCTCGTAACTTTAAAAAAAATTTATCGTACTTGAGTACTCGATCTATTGATCAACTTTAGTGTGGATGCACGAATAACTAAAGAAGGGGAGAAAGGTGGCCAACAAAACTAGCTTGTATGCAAAAATACATAGGTAACAAGGAAAGAAGCAATTAATGTTACCAACATATGCGCAGAAACGTAAGTAGTCAAAAGAGGAGAAGGGGACAATCGACATTAACCATGAGTGCACGAAGACATAAAGTGATTAGAGGAGAAGAGAGAATAGTCGATACGAAACGTGCGAGGTCGGGGGGTGGGGGGGGCGCGACAAGGTGGTCGACGACGTAAAGGCATTACAGAGGGAGATGACCAACAAGCACAAAATTATTATTTTTTAATTTTTGAAAACAATCTTCTACCAAATTTTTTCAAATTTGGGGCGGGAAAATCCTAGAGGTTTTTCTTTTCAAAAATTCGCCCAAAATATCAAACAACCATATCTGCGGTCAGTTCTTTTTCCTCCTCATGCACTCTCGGATCCCTCAAGATAAAACGCTACTCCGACCCCCATCATCCGATCGAAGAAAACAAAGCTACCACGATCGCCATGTCATCATCTTCTCTCTCGATCGACGTCGCTACTAGGTCGATAGCCCTGCGAATCCCCACACCCAAGCTACCCGTTTCCGCCCTTCTTCCGATCGGTTGGTATACTCCTGCGTTGTTTCTAGGGTTTCGATCTCGGTTCGTTTTTTCCAGGGAGACAAATCTTGACGCGTGTTTCCGGCGACTGGGACAGATTAAGCTTGTACAGCCTTCAAGGCCTCCGCTATATGCGTGGGAGGATTTCGATTGATTTTGCCACATTGGTGAGCTTTCCTAATCCTGATTCCTTGAACGATCCACAACGTGATTTCTTTCTTTTGTGTTATTGACTAAATGTTAGATCAAATAGATATCACGCATGTGTTTACTCATTAGAAAGTATAATCCTGGATATTTGCTGATTCAGTCTCCTGTGGTGAATGGTTGTTATTGATAGCAGGGAAATCTTCTCCTCTAACCTGTATTAATAGTAATCATGTCAATAAACTTTGATCAAGCTTTGTAATCACGTTTCAATTTATCATAGTATCATAGCTTGATCAAGGTTTAAGGTTTATTGACATGATTACTATTTATAGAAGAGAAGATTTCTCTCAACAGATCAACGAGATTTTCTCGGGAAATCTTATCTGCTATAAGTTATAGTTGATGTTACATATGATGTTGTCGATTAGCGTAACTGTGTGCTTAAAAATCTGTAGTACTATGTAACAATTGGACTATACTACTCTCTTAACCACATTTTTGCTGCAACATTTATAGGTAACTACTTGTCCACATTAATATGAGTAAATAGTAGACACCATCTTTGCTGTCATCGTCTTTCAATTAATCGGAGTGACTATTAGCCACATCTGTTTATGTCAGTAACTTCCAGTTTTTAGATTTAGTTTTCTTAAGGCGAAGTGCCAAAGGTATAACATGGTTTTGCGATCAAATCTTGTATGCTGTGGATGACATATAGTCGGATCGTTATGGAAATAATATAGGTTGATTTTTTAGTGAGACTATGGAGAAATTCATGGGAAATTTAGTATAACATGTAAGAATATTGGGAGACAAATAATATAAGGTTGATGTCGAAAATTTTTTATGCTGTTGCCTACTTCTCTACCCATCATTATGAACATATATGAAATAATATATCAATAGATAACATATGCAAGATACATCAAGATGTGTGGATGAAGTAACAGATGATGCTTAATGATATTATATGATTCTTTTACATATTGGTATTTGAGCAGGACCTTCTTGCATAAGCAAATTGCAAAATACTTGATTATGAAGAAGATGCAATCACATGAGATCAAAATTTGGAAGATACGTAAGATGAAGAAAATATGTCATAAATCTAAAATGTTTAAGCTCAGCAAAAAGCATCTGAGAGGAGGCTAAGTTATTACTAGTATGGATTCTACTGGTGTAGGATTACTCATGAATGGTATAGGCAGGTGGGATATTGATATGACTGATGAGGCATCGCTACGAGAGGTGCATTCGAGCACCAAAGGTGGAAATGATATTGGAGATAACATAGATAAACCATGTGTGGTTTATAGGTGGTCTTAGCTAAGAATGGCTGATGCACAACCTTGCATATTCGGCACTTTTTGTTTATGAATATAGTTAGAGCTTTAAGCGCATTAGTTTGTATCGGTGAATCATCATAATTTTGAAAGGACTGTAGGGATATTGGACAAACGCAACTAATATGCTGACTGAATTCTAAAATTTGTATCTGTTTTTGGCTGAACTAAATTATGGAAATGAGTCGACAGGGTGTGATGCGTGTGATGCACCTTTGGGTATAAATAGAATGATTGAGACCAAATTTATATTGAATTTGAGACTAAAATTTACTACTGACTTAAATATCAGTTGTATATGACATTCCATCTCATTTATTGGAATTGTCATAAAGAATGGATGAAGTGATACTTAACTTCTGCTTGTCCGAGATTGTATTGCATGGGTATTGCAATAATATGACTTTTGCTCTCTTCTACTACTATCGGTCTTCAAATGTTTGTGTACAAGAATTAAGAGGAGTTAACATGGTATCTCCAGCTAATAATCACCTGAACAGGCAGCTCCCAACTATATATATGTCCAAATAAAAAAGATAATTCTCAATAGGTGCTGATAAACAGAATACATAATTATCTGAGGTTATTGTACCTATCCTTTTGGTTGTTGAATATATGTTTATCTTCCTCTACAAGGTCATATGTATCTTCTTTCCTCTCAGGATTGCTGAAACATTAGTATTCTAATTGTCTGATGCATGATATTTAGTACAAACAAGTAATGGAGCAGGTATATCTTTACCAATATGGACACGAGATGCTTGTGGATGTCCTTAGCTTAGTGGTATGCCATCGTCACCAGCTTATTCTGCAATAGTTATAGATTCTTCAATGTTAAATTCAATTGAATATGATTTCAGCGTTTGATGCGATGTTGAGGTTGTTAATGCACAATGCACGTCAAAGTGCTGTTGTTCTTAGTGCCACCTTGTTGGAGTGAAAGTCTACCCATGTTTCAGTAAGTGGTGATGCGCCTTCTTATCGGCATGGCAAACAATTTCGCGTTGTAAATATGAGGAAGATGTCATAATTCTAGTCAACTAGTGCTTGATGAATAGATAGTTGAAACCGGGCTCACCTGATGTGATGTGTCCATTCATCCACGGACAGGGAAGACGCTTTTGAGTAAAGGAAAAGGACTCTTATGAGTCCTGCAAGTTATATATGGGTTGCGAGTGGGGATGAGCGTTCGGATACAAATATTGACGAGATAAGTCTAAAATGTAGAAAGAATCATGCGGATCCCCTGTCGTCTGTGTACGGAATCACACAACTGGGTCCCGCCGCGATCCCCAAATGACATGCGTCATTGGAGGATGTGGCACTCTCCGAGTGGCTCGTCTTTCGCGGACGCCTGTCGTGCCCACCGGTGCGCATGACGTCCAACCTACAAACGAAGACTCCAGAAGAAATTCGGATGAATTGGCAGGCAGCTGGCATCTATCTTATTATAAATTAGGCATATCAGAGGAGCAGCATATACCGAACTACATTCTACCCATACCTCAACCTTCGTCATGATTGTTCCACAGGTTTCGACGCCCGGGCCCTCATTGCCTCGTCATCACCTACAGTGACGATTCAGGTTGGTGATTCGAATTAGGCGTCATTAAGTAATTGCCATCGATGGCAGCTACCGCCAATTATGCCAGGCACCACCACCCACCTCGTCCTTCCTTCCTCCCCAATTATTGGTGCGGGATCCACCATCCCCCCTCCAATAAAAATCAATACCACTCGGACCAGCGGCGGCCGCAACGGCAACAGCGGCGAAGAAGGAAAAGAGAGAAGAAACATGGGAACCGAGAAGAAGGAGTGCAAGATAGGGAAGAAGACGTGAGGATCAAGTGGACACAGCTTCTTTGCTTCCGGGGAAGAAAAGTTCCACAAAGGAGGAGGAGGGGAGCCAAATTTTGATCTCGATCTTGATTGAGAGATGAAGGCCTCTTCACCCAAAGAAGACAAGGAGACACCGCCGGCAGTAGCGGAAGGTGACGCAGAAGAGAAGGAATCCCCAATCTTTGGCGCTGTTGTTGAGTCGGAGAGGTAGCCGTCTGTCCATCCACTCCCATCTCATCTCCATCACTGCCCCCAAATCGGTAGATCGAGAGAGATATAGAGCGAGCAATACATCGCTCCTTTTTGTTTCAAGCCGTCCAAGGTTTCTTTTCCCTTGCTTTTAGATCTCCAGATTCGTTCTTTGTCATGTCGGCGACGGTGATTAGCGTGGCGGACTCTGTAGCGGCGGTGACGGCAGAGGTGGAGTTCGCGGCCTGCGACTGCTGCGGTCTCACTGAGGAGTGCACGCCGGCGTACATCGCCAGGGTCCGGGAGCGGCACGGTGGGCGTTGGATCTGCGGCCTCTGCGCTGAGGCCGTCAAGGACGAGATTTGCCGTTCCGGCCTCCTGCTCTCTCCGGAGGAGGCCGTGGGCCGCCACGCCAGCTTCTGCCGGAGCTTCCGTACGTCGGCCTCGTCCGAACCGTCTGTGGATCCGGCGGAGCGGCTGATTGCCGCCGTCAGGCAGCTCTTCCGACGGAGCCTCGACTCCCCTCGAGCGGTCCGGTCAACCCCGAGTAGCCCCCGGTCCAATGGTGAGGCCGGGTCCCGGGCCGCCCTGGGCCGGACCGGCAGTGGGTTCCCCACACTACTTGGCTGAGAAGCATAGAAGAGAAATCATATGATATAGAATGGCAAGAAGAGAAAAGAAATACAGAGAAAAATGGAGTATGATTTTTCTCATAAAAAGAAAAATCACTGCTCAAACTCCAGGCTTTGATGCATCGTTCTGTATCAGGCAAAATTTCACATCAAGTTCTTGCTACTTGTCATCGGAGTGGTAAGGGAAAAAATCATTGGAAATTGGAAGAAGAATTCCACTTTCTAAATGTTAAAAGAAATTTGAGGATTTTATATGAATACTTAGCATTGATTTCTGACCTGAAACTTATTTCACAGGGATTGAGAAGCCGAAAGTGATCATCTCCTATTCTTCTTTAGATCTTTGGGTTTGCCAAACCATCTCAGTAAGTGTCGTCATGTGTTGTGAGCATGAATCATTGTATTACTGTACTGTTACTCGGTTTGCTTACAAGTCTTCAAATAAGCAATGGCTGGAACATCCCACAACACAACATCTAAATTTATCTGTCATTCTGAACTATGTTGTCAATGGTCTCACTGAGATGACATCATAGCTGGGATAAAAATATTAGAGATGAAGTTGGTCAAAAGCAGTGTATTCATTTTGGGTGAGTTGTACTCTAGCACATCTATCTGTTTCATATCAAGCACTCATATCATCACTACAGAAAAGAAATTTAGCTAATAGTCTGCTTTGTCTTTCACTTCTTTCACGATACATACTATGGGACTTCAGGTGAGAGACATTCTTGTGGTTTTGATACATCAGATACAGACAGTTCATCTAAACACTGTTGCCTTTTTATCTGGAGGTGGAGAAACTTTTGATGGCCTTTTACTCTAGATGTTGGTCCACCTAACCTAACCTAACCATATTATACCAACGTATGTCTTCATTAGTGCTCTTGTATATTCGCTCATCATTGCAGATGTTCTCTTGGCAGTAAGGTAATTATGACATATACTCTTTTAAATTCCGTCTCTAAGTTCTCATTGTCCAAGTCTTTAGTCAGCTTCCACTTATCAGTGTCGTCATTCTAATCACAAGAAGACACATCGAGGGTCATAATCTTTTAATTTATGTTTGTTGATTACTTGGTGGCATCTTGATCTTCTAAAATCTCTCGATGTCTTGCCTCGTGATTTATTTGTTATGTATTGTTTCAAAGAACAGACAGAAATCTCTCAATTATCCATGCAATCTCATCTTTGTTGGGATGTCATTTTCTTGTTAGGAAACATGATCTTGAAGGATGTCTCACCTATTTTGGGACCAGCTATGTACTTCCTTTTCCATTGTTAAGCTTTATTTAAGACAATATCTCTAGTTAAATAGAAAACAAAACCGACAGTATTGCAGTTTTGACATGTATCAAGATGTTTGGCTGACAGATCATCCAAGAAAACAAAATTCATGAGCTTTCTTCAACTTATGAGCATCGACTAAATAAAAACAGTGAAAGGCTTGTGGAGAATCCTTTGGCCTAATGTTGGACAACAACAGAGTAGATATGAAGTAGCAAGCTGAAACAGGTGGCATTAAAACATGCACCATATATATATATATATATATATATATATATATATATATATATATTTAAATATTTGCAGATGCTTCTAATCTTATTATACTAGCAAGATATTAATTTTCTAGAGCATTTAGAATCTTAACCACTGCTGAGCTACATGATTTGCTGGTGTGTAAACTTATTAAGATAAGCCCGCTTGCTTATCCTTTTTGCCTTGTTAGATAAGTGGTCCAATGGAACACGCATTAGTGGTTCAATTATTTTAGGTTGTGGGTCTTGCACCGAAACTCCTTTGTATGCAAGTTGATTATTTGGACTTTGTGAAACATGAAATCTATTCACATAATGACACGTTGTAAGCAGTTGAAATGAAATCCAGTAAAAATATTTTTTGTTTTTCTCAATTCGTACTCTTCTCACCTTCTTTAATGTTTTTATGATTCCAGTGATAATGATCACTTGCGTCAGAGTCGCAATTTATAGTGAATGGGTTTTATTAGATGGTCTTTGACAGAGAAATGGTCCAACTCGTTAAAGTAACTTTTTTATCTTAGTTCTCGTGTCACAGAGACGAAGGTCAAGCCTCGTCCATGTGACACTTGAAAGAGTCAAAATGTCCATAGAATGCTCGTCTTCTTCGACGGGAGAAACTTGTTCTAAAACCAGAAGTGCATCGGTACGTCTTGCCTATCTCAAAGTTAAGGACATCCAAGTCTTCCAAGTGGTTGACGAGTCCAATGATGCTAGTCAACGCATCGTTGCATATTGTTTTCTACTTATCAGAAGGGAGTCAAACACTACAACATCATTTTGTTAACATCTGTCTTCAATGCGCACCAACATGTCTTTTTCTTTGTTTTCATATATATATATATATATACATATATATAGACCTTTTTTTGTCAGGTGATGACTTTGTTATGTGATTTTATACCATCAAACAAGAAGAGCTTGTTCTGTTCAGATAACCCATGAAATGAATTCTCCCACGTAAAGAGAGTTGGAAGCCAGCGGCAAACCATTGTGTAAGGCTTCTTTCCACGTGAGAAACATTTCTACATCAGCATCAAAGACTTTGGTCTCCATTTATGTCATATATGAAGAGAATACATTCCGACTCAGCACCAGAGACAAAAACCCAACTTCAAAGCCAACGTTGCTCCCAAAAAACCACGACACTAGGAAAGGTCATCCATGGGTGGCCTCAGATGGAACAATCTAAGCCACTATTTATTACTGGAAGGAACAAAACAAGCCCACAGATCTCAGAAGAACCAATTGCCCCTTGGATTCAACAAGAGCTCATCAAAAAATCCCAACTATTAAACCCAATCCAAAAATGAAAGGACAACAATTTGATGACAAAAGAGGCCCCACAATGATCAAACATCTCCTGCATTATCATTCCCTGCCTTCCACTGGAGCTGAAATCTCTAGTTCCTTGTTTATTAATCCATTTCAGAGCCCTAAGCTTTTTATCTTTGACACTGCCATTAAGAAGAACCACTTCGCACGTAGGTCTTCAGTGTGTGGCAGCCATCTAAGTATCTAGTACTAAGAATCAATCTAACAGAGGTTTAGGAACATTTTCTAGCTCAAAGGTTGGGAGGAAAGCAATATATCAAGATCGAGTTTTCATTTCATAAAAGTTCATATCCATACCTGCGCTAGAATACATCAGAAAATTCCGTAATGGCACTGAAAACTCGAACATTCATTCAACTAACAGTGACTAATTTATATACAGTAAAATTGTAGGAAGAAGAAGAAGAAGAGAGTAGGCAAAAGATTCCCCTTTTTTCCCGGGGTGAAGTACCTCAAAAAGGGCCGTCTTTGGCTGAAAGCCTCTTCAAAAACTCATAGGTGGTGATCATGGTGGTGGCCGACAGCGACGTGGAAGCCCACCTCGGCCCTAGCCCTCGGTAGCACGCCCTCCAACCCCCCTCCCTTAGAAGGCTCCTCACTGTTCTACCGATCGTCATCCTCTCGCCGCCGTCGTCCAACACCTGCATCCTCGTTTTGATCGTGTCCAGCGGCATCGTCACTACCGCCGCCGCTCCCCCCGACACCGCCGCACTCGCGCCCTGCACCGTCACCACCGTCCCCTGCCCTGGCCTCAACTCCCCGCCGCCACCGCCGTCCATGTGGTAGCGAACGCCACCCCAGATTAGTCTCTGAGAGAGGAAGTAGGACGTCCACCACACAACGTTGGACGGGGCATAGGTGAGGATGGACATCCCGAACCCTCGGTACAGGCCGCGGAGACCGTCGGAACAGAGGATCTTCTTGAAGGCGTCGACCCCGCCGCGGTACCTGGCGGCCGCGGCCGCCGAACCCTGCACCATCAGGCGTTGGCTGACCACGTCGATGGGGGTCCAGACGACCTGTGCGGCGACGGCCGAGCTGAGCCCGGCGGCGGCGGATGCGGCAGCCGACGCGGTGGGCTCCGGGACGCCGAGCCGGAGCGTGGCGGAGCCGACGGCGCTCTTGGTAGCCTCCAGCGCGCCCATATAGAGAGCCCGAGCTGGGACGGTGCCGGCGAGCGAGGTGGCGAAGCCACGGTAGAATCCCCGGGGACCCTCGTGGCGGAAGATCGCCGCCGCCGCGCGGAGGCAGGGAGACGGTGGCTGCGCGACCTGGAGCCGCGTTTTGAGGACCACCGCCGGGTAAAGGGCCGCAGACACGCCGGAGAATAGAGCCGCGCCCATGACGAAGAACCGCCACTTGTCGAGCATCTCCCAATCCACCTCCGCCGGCAAGTGGATCTCCGCCGCTGCCGCTTCTTCTTCCTCCTCCGCCCTCCTCGCCGCCATAAAACTCATCTTATACTCTCAACCCCTCCAACTCTCCTCCACCGCCACTGCTAATCCTAATAATAAGAATAATCCTACCCCTAATTACTTTCTTGTGCCCACCGAACTCCTCAGGAAACCAAAATATTCACAGGAGGAGGAAGCGAATCATCTCCCGTGTGGAGTACCGGACAGCAGTGTGCCTGACGGGCGATGAAGGCATCTATATCGCGGAGAACTCGGTCCAGTCTCAAGGCTCACGAGCGAGATATAAGAGGCGAGTGTGGCGAAGCAAAGCCAGGCCCCATCAATACCAGCGATCGTTTACACGCTTATACACCCGTCGCCCCACACGGGCGCAAATGGTTTTCGGAAGGACACGTTCCGGTCGGCACGAACCACCGACATGGGGGCCATACCGGCTCGTCATCACATGATCCGTACCACTCTCCACCGGCGTGTTCCGGTGATACCCTTCGAGGGAAAAGCCTAACGTTTGCACGCAGGCGTACCCACCTTTTCTATTGGAACTGTCGCACGGGACCCGCCAACAAATGGCAGGAACCCAGAAACGGTGGGAAAGGTGCTTCTCGTTCCTCGACCACGTGATTCTGGCACCCAAAAAGAAACCCAAATCATGGATTGGCGGTTACCGCGTCAACGAGATAGTACGTGAGGGGGATAAACAAGGGTACGGTTTTGGATGCTTCGGAACATTTCGATCGCCCCCGTTTGCTTTAGGATTCGGTGGGCTTGCCTCGATTGACGGTGGGCAGAGTTGATCAGATTGGATAGGAACCGTTGGATCGGATGGACAAAGGACTAGCCCATAGACTGCAACGCGTCGGACACTGGCAGTATTAGCAGTAGGAATACGACAAAACCTACGCATGCTCGCATTGGCAACAGTAATGCAAATACAATACGTCATCCTTTAACGCATATATATATATATATATATATTAAATGCTATCGATGGTATGCTTTACAGTGAATATTGTTAGGTGATCTGTTAAAGGTGTAAATAGTAGCAGGGCACGTATTCCCACCCATTAAGAAATGCTGAAGTTGAGAATACGTGCCCGGCTACTCTGTTTTGTTAACACATACAATTCTAAATCAAGAATTACACCAAGTATTTTGATAGTGAATATCTACTCAATTCCCTGTTTAAATTAGAAAATATTAGTGTAGAATTTGGTAATCTAATGTGGATACTGATTTTGAGTCGATCGATGTTCATTCCATATCTCTGGATCTTGGGGTGTCATATGAAAGTATTGTACATGTCTGACTTTAATGAGGTCGAACCTTGTTTAATACTAAGAGGTTGAACCTGACAAACTCTGAATAGGTCGAACCATGTAGAACTACATCGAAGGCGTTCCTGATAAATGCCCCTCTAATACTTAAGTTAGTTGTGTTTGGAGGATTCAACTAATGACTTGAACAACATTGAGAAAAAGCGCCTAAGATCATACTAAGGAGCCCTTTTATAGTTTGCTATTTGGATCATTAATCTTGTGATCGACATTGATTACAAGAGATAGTTGCTGAGGGGTTGGTCATGTGTCGATCACATATTGATCATATGTCGACAATTATATGACACTAAGGTGACGACGGTATGACACTGATGTATTATCATTTGGTGATGATATGATAGTCACTTTGTATTGATATAACATCCACAAAGTATTGAGGTGATAATCATGTGTCACTAATTAATTGTGTAGTGTCAAATGTGTCATTCTCGGATAACCACATCTTCTATATCATTTTTCTATAATATGAAACTTTTGATAATTCTTGATTCAATTGAGATTTGTCACTGGCTTGATATAATAAGCCTTGTTAACCCTATTTTCTATCACTTGTTTAAATTTTTTATTATTTTATTTTTATTTGATTCTTTTCTAAGTCAACTTTAGAAGACATTAGCTTTGATTGAATTTTACACTTTTGTCACTTGTTAAACAAAACTACGTACTAAATCAGAGAGATCTTTTCTCTTATCTCACGATAGGTCTCTATTCAAGGGTCTAATTTTTTTTTTATTAATCATCGAGCTTACTTCGTGATATTCGAGATATCCTATTAATTATTATATTTAAGAAATATATATTTTGATGTCTTATATCTAAGATATTTAATTTCAATCTGATATTAAATTTTATATTATAATTTTATTTCTAATAAAATCTCACTGTTTACAAGTGAAGTGGGTTAAACATTCTTGGATGCACTTACGTAGGAGAAGAGAAGATATCAAATAAATATTGCCGTAGTTACTTTACAAATCCACTACCCTTGATTCAACATATATACCTACCAAAATTATACATCGTTAGCAACTTGATAATACCGAGTAAACAAGATTCAAAGTTTATACTCTTCTATATATAAACCATCCAACAATAAACCAATGTTTAAAACATTTCAAAATGGAAAACGAAATATATATCATGCATCGTCACGTACATCATCTTTTGCCGCACGTGCGCTCCCTTCCCCTTGTCCTATCCTTCGCCGCCTCCGGTTAGCCCGCTAATTACCCCGTACCTCCCACCGTAGATCCTCATGGCAGCAATCTCTTTTATTACCAGACTTTAATTGGCTACCCTAGTAGTTACCGCACTTTAATTGGGCGTCGCAAGGGTTTAATGTGGGACCCACGTGGGAGACCGTGAATGCCCGAGGCCGTGGCGTAAATCGGGCAAGGTATCCTCCGATTTTTGGAAAGTGCTGATTTTGCTACTCGATTAGCGTACTCGTACGCGTATCTGCTTTCTGGTTTTTTTTCGGTGGGATCCGCATGGACCTACATGTCCTCCAATAATAAAACCGGTAGTTTTGGGGGCAGAAGTAATTTTTAGAAGGCTTCTTTTCTCAAGGTGCCATGCCCACCGTTCGATCTCGATCAGACGATCTCGAGCCTACGGGTAACCTTCCTACGCTCCAAAAATAATGGCACATCGAAGTGCTTTAACATAATTATTAAATCAGGAAAATTCGAAGAGGAATTCTCTTCCCCAGATCGCGATCGATTTGATTTGGGTTCGAAATCTGCCCCCATTTTCTTCTTCTTCTTCTTTCGTCTTAAGGGTTTCTTTTCGGCAGAGCCTTTCTCTCGAGAGGGTTAGGATTAGGGATTTTCTTGAAATTCTCCATCCCAACCCTTTCGTACCTTTCCCCGACCCGATCTTTCTCTCTGGTGAAGTCGGATAATTTGATTATCTTTGGTTTGGTGATGGTCTAAAGACTCGGAAGGTTTGGGGGATCGTGCTGCTGGAGATTCGATCTGCTTTGTAGGGAGAAATGGCGAGCGACATGCCTATGAGCGCGGAGCTGGAGCAGATTGATGGCGAAATCCAGGACATCTTCCGCGCTCTCGAGTAAGTTCATCTCTCGCTTCTGCGACCTGGTTGTATGACTGCTTTATAACTCTTATAAAAATCCCATCTTTCCTTATCTGGTCTTTATTGTGTTCTACGAATTATTTTTGGTTGCTGCATGTTCTGACGCGAAAAGCTTATGTTGACAAGGAGGCTTTGGAAGAGATATAGTTGGGGATAATATGGTAAGAGCCAAATGGGCAATAGAAATTCAAAGATAATGTTCCGGTTAGGTGTGGCTTATAAAGCGAACATCTAGGGTCATAATGAAATAATAATAAAGGAAAGCAACACTGAGCCTGAAAAGATCACCCATTGCAATGTTGGAACAAAAGATTAATGTGCTAAAGTAGAATTACAATGGGGTACAAAGTGGCCAGAGTAGGAATTTCATGACATAGAAGAAACTTGGTGTTTGGATGCACCAATGTTGATTGATGGGGAGGAGATAAATGTTGAATTTTACTTTGCTATGTATGTAAACTTTCTATTTGTAAGAAACTAGTAAATCTTGTGGAGAATGTATATCTTTGTTTTTTCCTTGTGCTTCAATGAAATTGTTCCTCTATTTTTGATCTGGTTGTATCACCATAACATTTATTTATATGTGCTTGAGTAAATTGTCAGCTTTTAAGAAAAGTTTCTTTCTTTCATAATGCAGTTTTAGTCGATGTTAAATGCATGCCTCATGTATTGTGATGTACATTGAAAAATAGGATTTGGACCAAGGTTTGCGATTTCGAATCGTACTGCCCGTACCGGTCTGCCTGTGAATCGTTATGCGGACCGCCTGCTACCGGGCGGTCCGCTCGATATAGCCCCGTATCAGACGATATAGTGCTATTTCGGGTGGTAATGGCCGGTATCAACCTGGCTGCGGTGAGGCTTAGGGTGAAGCGTCGAAGAAGGAAGAAGGAGAGGGCATTCGAAAAAGAGGGAGAATCGGGAGAACCTCGGCGTGAATTTGTTTCCACGTCCTTTCTCGATCCCGATCCGGCGTCGCCCTCCCTCGACGATCCCGATCCAGGAGGCAACGACAAGGAGAGTCGTAAAGAGAAGGATCTGGAGGCGCGGGGATTAGGGGAGGCGATGGCTAGAGCAGCGTAAGAGGTAGTCTCCTTCATCGCCTCGTCTGCGACTCTACAACCTTCTTCTTCGCTGCGTTCTTCGTCGAAGGCCGAAGACGTCTACGGCCTTTGACGTCTTTGCCGCCTTCTTCGCCGAATGTCGCAGACGAGGCGACATCGTCGAGGCTGCATACGCCTTTTATAAAATATTTTTTATATTATATATATATATATACCGCTCAATATGTCATATTGTACCGAGCAAAGCTTGGTACACCAGTACGGTACGAAATTTCAATCCTATATGTATTTGGAATATGATATGGTAAGAGCAAAAGGTATAGTGAAGGTTCGAAGATAATCTTGATATATTTGGTGTCGTATATAAAACGGGCTTCTAAGATCTAACCAAGTAGAGGAGGAGAATTTCAAACCTGAAACCATCACTAGACCATAATGTCGGAATATATGATTGATGTGCCAATTTGAAGTAGAGTTGCAAATGTGTATGAAATGACTGGAGATACTTATTCAATGGCATCATAAGAATTTGGTGTTTTATGCTATAATGGTGATGGCGAGGAATAAACAATCATATTTATAGTATGTACGTTTTTCTAATTAAATGCAAGAAGCTGGTAAATATAGTGGAAAATTGTATGTTGATCGTTATCAACTTGATACGTTCTACTTGTGGTTATAATATAGTTTGTTGGCTATGATAGCGTTCTCTGGTGGAGAATGACTTGAAAATGTTAATGGTGGAGTACGAGAACTAGGAGAGCTTGGGAGTAAATTTTGTAACTTGCTTAATTTTTATAGAGCTTTCTAAGCCATGTTTGTCTGACACATAATTACGCATGCCATATATCCATGACTTTTTTTTTCATAACTTGGAATGTTTTAGGAGTAGAATTACCTATTCATTTGTCAACATATTACATTTATATTAGGTAGTTTCACCACACATAGTTGTCTGTGATTTCAACAAAGTTGGCAGAATTCAAATTATGTTAGGGAAATATTCAGATAATTATCTGGTTAGTTTGTTAACCCAAATCCTAGGATGCAAACACCAGAATCTACTTGTAAGCTTATATCATACAAATGATTTTTTTAGTTCTTACATATTGGAAAAGATTCATGACTGAGTTGAGAAACTGGTGGAGAATTATCGGTTGATTTGGAGGACAATTTTTTTTACTTACTTGATAGTTGTTGATGTCACTGTGAGAATGCATTAGCAATAGTTTTCATTCTCATCCTTACAGTTTTGTACTTATAACCTTGTGAAGTTTTATATGTTCTCTTTGACAAAAAAATTGTTACATTTGCTTTTTTTCTTCTGCAACTCGATTCACAAGTATCATGCGATCTTCAGTCCATTTTTGTGTTATACGATTCATTTTACTATGGCCTTTGCATCAAACACAGAATCATTGAGTGTGTGATACTCATTCCTCTCAAGTACACGGAAAAATCTTGGAATCACATGTTCTATACATCGTTGAAAACTGACTTTTATCGTTCCCATGTATCTCTGCAGAAATGGATTTCAGAAGCTGGATAAGATTAAAGATTCAAACAGACAGTCTAAGCAGTTGGAGGAGCTCACTGGGAAGATGAGAGAATGTAAGCGGTAGGTCAAGTGACATTTCTTTCAGTCTCATTGTTTCAAGTTTCAACCATTGTATATCTTTTATAATTTGGATACTATAGTAGCTTAACTTATCCGAGCAATTTGTTATACTGACAATTTATACTTCACATGCAACTAGTTCCAAAAATGTGGAATCCCATATGTAATTTAGATTGTTTCAAAAATTGCCTTTTACAGGTTAATTAAAGAGTTTGATCGAGAAATTAAGGATCAGGAGAGTCGGCATGCTCCTGATGTTAATAAACAACTCAATGAGAAGAAGCAGACGATGGTTGGTAACTTTTCATTTGCTCTTTCACATTGTGCCATTCTTTCATTATCTTTTTCTTAGTGAGTCGTCTTTGTCTTATTACAGATCAAGGAGCTGAACTCATATGTAGCCTTGAGAAAAACGTAGGTCTTGGTTAGTTATTCCATTCATCATCTAATTACAGTTGTTACTACATATTAGTAGCCTATTCCACAAATTGATGCATCTTTGAATTATGAATTTATCTCATTTGTTTATATTATTCTCTGGCTGCAAATGCATTCTAACCAAGTTTTTAGCTAGGGCCTGTAATCATGACTTTCTGTTTTCTAAATAAGATGACATCCATTCATGCCTTCCTCTGAGGAACAAACTTTAAAACAAGGAGATTTTTTTTTGTGTTTCACCAACTACTTTATATTTGAATTCTAAATAGACAATTTGTGCATGTTTTTTTTCCTAGGAACAGTTATTCTCATAATTTTTGATGTACTCATGTGATCATACATACCGTACCTTGGATCAGACTTGAGGCTGCAGGTTCATGAAGTTGGAGTGGTAGATATTGCTCTATATAGTGCTTCACTAGATTAGTTTGTGCCTTTGTGGATTAGTTGTTGGAACTGTTCAGTGTAGCTTGTTCAAGGAGCAATTTAGGATATGTATTAAATGTAATTCAGTTGTTCGGATGATTATATGTCATATTACAGGAACAAAGCAAGTAGGTCATGTTATAGTCCAGATGCAAGATATAGCCACATCAGGGCTTCATAAGAACAGTCACCTTAACTTACTGTTGTCAGATGAGACAAACATATGAATGCAGCTAGAAGAAGCGTTCATGTCATTTCCAGTTGTAAGTTTGGCCTACAGGAAAACTGATATCTTATGCTACATGTATATGAAGTTTTTTTTGTGACTTTTAATGGTGTTTGAAGAAATATTTTAGTTCTCTATGTGTGAACGTAGCATGAAGAAGGTTTTCCTTGATACCATTCTTGATTAATTTCAATTCCCTAATTATGTGTTCTTTCGCAACATATTATTTTTTCATTTTTTTAGTTATTTGGAAATTTTATTTTATTTATACTTGCTGTTCTATCTGTTTTCTCATAATTGGATCCAACTTGGGATCAGATTTTTTTTTTTCAGTCAGACTTTCTCATTTTAATTTGTGTCCATCAGATATCAAAGTAGCCTTGGCAATAAACGAGTTGAACTCTTTGATATGGGTGCTGGAGGTAGTGACCCTGTAGCTGAGGACAATGTTAAGATGGCATCAGGTAATATTTTTGTGGTATTTTTTCACCATTTACTATATCTTGTATTTTAGTTTATCTCTATCGTAAA